>NW_021621692.1:125194-185278 GCF_004785775.1 Grammomys surdaster
CAGAAAGGATGGATACCCACAGAAAGGATGGATACCCACAGAAAGGAAGAGAGACTGGGCAGACAACCAGTTTCCCTCTTGCTCTTTATAGCAGATACACACACACACACACATTAAAATCCAGCAGTTTCTTTCTCTAATTGCCTTAAAAGTAGCCAATTTACAGACACAAGTATTTTGAAACAAGTATTTTACTCGGGAACATTTCTCTCAAGTTTTAGGTACTGCTATTCCAGTATTCAAATTTCTAGCAACTATGACTTCCCTTAAGGTGAACTTTGCATATACACACTCATCTTCGTAACACAGCCATGTAGCCTGGCAACAGACACCCCGTGTGCATCCCAAAATGGCAATATGCTTCTCTCCCTCCTGTTCCAGTCCTCCCTAACTGGCTGCTTTCTGACAAATGGTGTCTCCACCTAAGCAGACCCTGTGATCAACAATCCTGCTGACCTGTTTAAGCTCTCTCCTGTCATCTGTCAGCCAACTTGGGTCCATCTTCAGACTAGGTCCAGAATCCAGCCACTTCTTGGCACCTCCACTGCCTCTCTAATCTCATAATCACAATCGGTTTCCTTTGGGGTTATTACAAAAACTTCTCAATCAGTCTCCCGACTTTTGTGAGCACACAGCATCCAGACTGAGCTTTTGCTTGTTGAGTGTGTGTGTGTGTGTGTGTGTGTGTGTGATCACAGAGCTGGGAATGGAATCCACGAATACTAAATGATAACTCTACCATTGAGCCACAGCCCAGCTCCCTGGCTGATCCTTTCTGTGTGTTTGTTCTCAAAGTGTGCTCTCAGTGTGCCCTTGCAGGCAGTCCTTGTAATATGTATATTAGCTCACCCCACTCCTTGGTCTCCACTGGGTCCCCAGCTCACTCTAGCTAAACGCAGTCTGGGGGCTGGACAGCTATCTCAGCAGTTAAGAGCACTTGCTGTAGCAGAGGACTTCAGTTCAGTGACCAGCAGCCACATTAGAGGGGATCTGATGCCCTTTTCTGACCTCCCCGGGCATCAGGCATGCACATGGTGCACACACACACACACACACACACACACACAGACAGACAGACAAAATCCTCCAATGTATACATTAAATAAGAAACAAAAAACTTTCAACTTCCAGTTCATTTTTTCTTCTATCATCAACAGCGGACCCTTGTGATGTCTGAGGGACCAAAGGAACACATCTGTCACAGTCCACACTCTTACAGTTAGAATTCTTGTGCATGGTGCAACTATATCATGATTTCTTCCTGGTTTCTTGTTGTAGCTGCTATCATGCTGGGGATTGACCCAGGACCCTCTGTCTGTAGGCACTCTACAGTTGAGCTACATCCCCAGCCTTCTTTGTTTCCTACTGTAGACATGCTTTAGCTCACATACAGTTCTACATGTGTGTGTGTTTGTATGTGTGTGCATATATATATATATGAATGATATCAAACCCTACTCTTTATATATGCTAGCTAAGCACTGTATCACTGACCTACATCTCCATCAAAAAAAACATTGCTGTATTTTTTCAAATACTTATCTCTTTTTATGTATATGTGTATATATGAGATGTGTGCCACTATGTGTGGCCAGTGTCTGTTGTGTTAATGGTTCTCAACTGATTTCAGGCCAATGTCCCTAGATATTTTCTGAACAGACCTTTCTTTGCTGTGCTCTAATGAAAACCTTGGAAAATATTATCCACTCATAAAAAGGATATGACAATATAGTGTTTAAAGGAGAAACAAAATTTAAAGTAGCAAAATACCTAAAGTTCCTCTAATATAGAGATATGTATCTCTGTGTATATAGAGAGATGGAAATGAGATGTTTAGTGTGGTCATGTAGTCCTACGTTGCTTTTTAGACAGGGTTTCACTATATAGCTTTGGCTGACATGTAACTTGCTAAATAGACCAGGATGGCCTCAAACTCACAGACATCCACTCACCTCTGCCTCCCGATTGAGTACCAGGATTAACTAATTAGACATGGACCACCAAGCCTGGCCCTCTGAAATTTATTTTTGGGTTTTTTTTTTTTATAGTTTCTATGTTATGTCATAGAAGTTCTGAGGGTGTAAGCGACAAAACTTGTATAGGCCTCTAAAATAGCAATTTTCACGTCTTTAATCCCATCACTTGGGGGGCAGAGGCAGGTGGATTTCTGAGTTCGAGGCCAGCCTGGTCTACAGAGTGAGTTCCAGGACAGCCAGGGCTACACAGAGAAACCCTGTCTCGAAAAATAAATAAATAAATAAATAAATAAATAAATAAATAAATAAATAAATAAATAAAATAGTAATTTTCAGCCCAGGGTGATGGCTCAGCTGGTAGAAGTGTCTGCTGCCTATCCTGAAGACCTAAATTCAATCTCCAGGAAGGCAAGACTGACTCCTACAAGCTGTCCCCTGACCTCCACATGGGTGTACATAACTAAATGAAAACTGATAACAGTAAAGAACTGAAATCTTCTCAGAAACGTGATCTGAGTTGACTTAGGGATTCTTGTTATTGGTAGAATGAGTGAAAACGCAAAAATACTGCTTGTTATATTACTGAGCTGCCTGCTACCCTTCTTTTGTTTTTGTTTGTTTTGTTTTGTTTTTTAGGAGCAATTAAAAATCCCATAGATCAATACAGAGAAAAACCTTAGAACTTCCGTCTTCAGGGTCAGTTTTTGCCTCCTCATTTAAAAATGGGAACACAGAGGACCAAGAAAAGCCAAGTGGCTCACCGACTGTTCTGGTAAATTGGTTTTTTTTCGAAGCAGAGGATGTAAAAATACCTGAGAATTCCTGCTGTGTCACATTCGCTTCCCTCAGACACGATGGCGGAACCCAGTTTGGGCCAGGAGTCTGGAGCCACCAGTCTCGCCCCTAGAAACTCCGTCTCCAGAAAGCCACGCCCCTACAGAGCCCCGCCTATTCTTGGACCTGCCCCCCGCGCCGTACGCCCCGCCTTCAGGACTGTCTGAAGCACTGCCTGACTGGCGACCAGCGCAAAGGACCCCCACGGGGTCCTTCCTGCGGGCTTCCGACGCGCTGCCTGAGTGGATGCGCGGGCGACTTCCGGTGCAAGTGACGAGTGGTGGCGGAATCTGGGGGACAGCAGGGGACTCTTAGGCAGGGACCATGGCGGACGGCGGCTCGGAGCGGGCCGATGGGCGCATTGTGAAGATGGAGGTGGACTACAGCGCCACGGTGGACCAGCGCCTGCCTGAGTGCGAGAAGCTGGCCAAGGTGAGGGGAGGACAGCCGGCTGTTGGCGGGCGCCACTGGCTGAGTCACGGCGTGGAGCCTGCCTAGGCCTCAGGGGGCCTGCGGGCTGGAGCGCGCATCCCTGGTGTCTTTCTAGCCCGGGTTGGACCTGCTTGAGTGGGAGACCCTGGGTCTATCTTCCTGGGAGTCGCCGCAACCCGAAGCTCCCCAAGCCCTAGTTAAATAAATGGTCATCTCTTTCCCATCGAACTTGACGCCTGGTTTTAGTGCTTGTTCTTTCTTGGGAGTTTAAGTAAGGTTTGGTTTAGTCCGTTCTCAACTTCAGACTGCATAAGAGAGTTTGGTTCTAATACTACCATGGTCCGATCAATTAATGTCCTTTAAGTGCATGGCAGTGACTGGTGTTTGGACAGGAGGACCAGGAAAGTGATAGTACACACGCAGTGAACGCGGGACCCTATGCATGTTGGTGACCTATCCAAGTGAAAGTGTTATTGGAATAAGGAAGGAAAACTGTTCATTCTTATGGGAGAGGAGCTGACATTTGTATTAGATTTGAGTAGAATGAAATAAAGTTGAGATAGTTATTTCTAGAGAGGACAGTATATGAAACATAAACAGGTATTAAAAGTACAGAGCTGGAGAGGGCAGATAATGAACAATGGGCCTACATGTACGTAGTTTGTGGTGCTAGGGATCAAACTCGGGGTCATGCACAATGCTAGGCAAATGTCCTACCATTGAACAACACCATCCATCAAGCCTTTTATTATGGAATAAGAACGCCTTGACCCAACCATTTTCACACTCTATTCTATGTGTCTGGCAACTTTTTATATCATTTTATACTTAATAGAAGCCAAGGCTGAAAGTATTCTTCCCAAGGTTATAGTTAGTAATAGCCAGGAATTCAAAACTAGGTTTGCTCATTAGAGATGTTGTTGGTTATTGCTAGTGATTACACCCAGACCTTCTTAAATTCCTACAGTTGAGTCTTGAAAGTCACCTGGGATACACTCACTACAAGGATTGTTTGGTCTTAAAGAACTTAATACAGAATGTAGAATATTCACAAAGCTGAGTGACACTGCTGATTTGAATGGGAAACCAGGAGTATAACATTTTAAATATTATTTTGTGTGTGGGTGTTTTGCCTGCGTGTGTGTTTGTACATTGGTTGTGAGACATCATGTGTGTTCTTGGAATTGAACACAGGTCTTCTGGAAGAAAAGCCAGTGTTCTTAACTACTGAACCATCTTTCTACCCCGGGAATATGGATTTTTGTGTGAAATATTTTAATGCTTAAAAACTGGATGTTAATCTGTCTTAAAATGCAATTTAAACCGATGAGCTAAAGAATTAAGAAATATACCTTAAGGCAATGCCATCTCCTGAACATCCCCTTTGAAATTAATACAGTAGTGGTGTTGATAGCAGGTAGAGACATCATTTGCTTTAGAGAGTACAACTACACCAGCAGTGGTAGCTCATACATATAATCTCAGCACTCAGCACAGGAGGTTCAAGCAGGAAGAGGAATGTAGACAAAGTATTGTCCAAGAAAAGGACAGTCCTGTTCTGTATGCCAGTTACAAACTCAAGTGCCACATGCTCTCCTGGGCGGTTGATGAGTGATGGATGTGCTCAAAACAGAGACTGTGTGGGCCTGAAAAAGTGGTTAAAAATGAAAACGTTTGGATTCTGGGGGTTTCTGTGTGTGATTTGCTTCTGAAGACTATGCTTGTGAAGCTAAGCAAGGCATATGTGTGAGTCGTATTGCACTTATTTGTTTATGGATCAGAAAAGAAGACTGGGAAGCGGGTGGATGTCTTTCCCCCCTGAAACACAGGTCCATAGTTTTAACTTTCAGATTTTCACATAATCCTGGTTAATTTTTTAGATTTCTTTAATCAGTTTTGCTTTATTCATTTTTTTTAAACACCCTAGCTAGCTGTGTGGGCTGTGTGTATGTGTGTGTGTGTGGGGGGGGGGGGTGTTGCTGGAGACTGAACTCAGGGCCAGCACTCTACCACTGAGCTATCCAGCCCTTTTAATGTTTCTAACATGGCTTTCCCTCCCCACCCCTTTCCAGGCTGGAGATTAAGCAAGTGCTCTTGCCACTGAGTCCTTAACATTACAGTTCTACTTTGGAGTGTATGAGTATTCTGCTGTACATTGTTTTCTTTTTATTTTGAGCTCATTGGTAACTTTGAAGAAAGTTTTGTTCTTTTTGTTTGTGAGAAGGCTTAAAGTTCAATGGTTTATCGTAGGGTAATCATACTCAGGTTCCTAGCAACCAGAACAGTAATCAATTTTTGCTATATCTTGTTTCCTGTTTAAAGGCTCATCTGCACTTAAATTTCCCTTCAGACATTGTTGTTTCAAATGTGAAAGAAAATGTGAAGGTAAAAATTGTAGGTCCAGCCGGTCTCAAAAACCAAGACAAGGATGGGCGGTGGTGGCGCACACCTTTAATCCTAGCACTTGGGAGGCAGAGACGGGCTGATTTCTGAGTTTGAGGCCAGCTTGGTCTACAGAGTGAGTTCCAGGACAGCCAGGGCTACACAGAGAAACCCTGTCTCGAAAAAACAAAAAACAAAAGCAAAACAAAACAAAAGAAATCGTAGGTCCAGATACTTGCTATGAATGTGTCAGGTGTGGGGCTCAGTTAGGAGGATTTGCTGCTCTTCCGGAATCAGTTTCTAATACCCTGGTTAGGTGGCTCACTCTAGGCTTTAAAATTGAATTGAACTATTTATGGTAACTTTGTATTAGTTCCTTCTTGGGGTTGTTTAGCAGAAGTTAACAGATTAACAGATTGGATCTCATAGGGGTTAATGGAGGCAAATTTAGAGATCCTACAGATGCCTGGCACTTACTGACACTGAACAAACTCTGTAGACATTACCTCATCTACAAAGGTTTTCTAAGTGAGGAAAGTGAGTCACACAAGTTACATGTTCTGACATTCTGGTTTTGGATGGCTGTTTCCATTTGGCTGCCTGGAAGAGGTGGCATTTCGGGAGTATGAATAGACAGGAAGGAAGACTATGCAGTCATTGGGTTGAACATAGAAAAGTGGAAGGAAGAAGTGAGATAGTTTGAGAACTACTTGTATTTAATGAAGATGATGGTAGTGTCCCTCAGACAGGACTAACTTGACAGCCATAATATCTTGTCACATCCTCCCTATTGTGACAGCCAAGAATAGTAAGCCAGTTATGAGCATCTGAATAGTTTAACATCCGTTGTGTTCAATTTGGTATAAAGGAAGCTACAAGTAAACAAGGATCCAGGCCTAAGGGAACTAACTCACAGACCACTTGGTAGACCACTCTCTTTATATATTAACCTCTATTACAGACGGTATGAAAATTCACCTTCAAGCTACATGTGGTGGTTTGTATAAGAATGGCCCCCATAGGCTCCTGTGTTTGAATGCTTAGTTACCAGGGTTTTGAGGTTTTAAAAAGCCCACTCCAAACCCAGATTGTCAGTGTCTCTGTCTGTCTGTCTGTCCTGCCCCAGCCTATGGATCAGGATGCAGCTCTCAGTACTGTTCCAGCAGCTGCCTGCATGTTCCTGCTCCCCACCATTATGATAATGTGCCAAACGTCTAAAGCTGTAACCAAGCCCCAGTTAAGTGTTTTCTCTTAGGAGAGTTGTCTTGGTCATGGTGTCTCTTCACAGCAGTAGAACATGGACTAAGACACTAGGCATGAGACAGCTCTCACCTGTAAGCTTGACATACAGGAAGCCAGGCCAGGATGACCATTGTAAGTCTGAGGACAGCTTGGGCTACAGAGTGAGATCCTGTCTCAAAAAGCAACAAAGGTGTCTGCAGAAGCAATAGTACGTGTTTGGCTCATGAAGCTTCACATTGAGCTATTATGATAAACAGCAATTTCAGAGTTTACATTTTACTGAGATTACAAAGTAAATATTAGAATATAGTTCAGGGTCATTGCAAAGTAGAGACTGTGGGGTCAGTACAGTATTAAATGAGGTGTTGAGTGACTGACGGTTTCGGAGAACACTAGCCAAGAGCTCCTTTCTAAGAAGATGGCCTCTGATGTGGTGCTGATCTGCAGTGCATGGACTCCAGCAGTGTGACTCCCTCCTGTGTGGGGTGCAGTTCCTTAGTGTCTGCTTCCCAGTCAGTGTGCCATATATGCCACCTGACCACAGTGACAGCAACCACGGTCGCTGTCTTAGTGAGGAAAGGATGGTTGACATTTTTCTTTTTCTTTCTTTTTTTACCCCACTTTATATTTTCATATACTATTTTCCATAGAGATTACTTTGAGCAAAGCAGAGTCATCTTTGGTAAGGGAACTGTCATACTGAAATGGTGGGGTTGGGGGACGAGGATAGGAAGAACCCAGACTGTGGTTCTGCTGATGTTTCTGTGGCTGAGAAGTCTCTTAAACTGTAATCTGTAAAATGGAATGACAGTCAAATTTGCATTAGACTTCCAAACACTGGTTCTTTGTCTTTGTAATTTACTAGCCTTCTAGATTTGTCCATTGTTCTCCCAGTGGTGAGCATTCAGCTGATACTATACATGGACCTGCAGGGCTAGCCTCAGACCTGCAGTCCTCTCTACTCTGTGCCCATCTCTACTCAAATCCTCTTCTACTCAACTTGCTCTCACCTCTCAGCAGGGTGTATTTAGTTTACGCCAGCCCCTCCTTAAAAACATGACTTTCTGGCTAGCTTGTGAGTGTTTTCTTCAGATCATTTCTTCTATTTGTACTCTTCAGAGTCCTATCAGTTAGGAAGTCTGGACAGAACAAGATAAACAGGTATCACCACTCTGAGTTGATAAATTAGAATCTAAAACAAAGACTGAGTGTTTTCTCAGAGGAGACATCATTGTAGTTACAGGTTCAATTTTTCTGAGGTTGTGGGGGAAAGTTGTGGTGGCACATACCTTTAACCCCAGCACTTGGGAGGAGGAGGCAGTTGTATCTCTAAGTTCGAGACCATGTGGTCTTCTAGGACATCAAGGGCTACACTGAGAAACCCTATCTCAAAACAAACAAAAAGTTTGTAAATCTAGAGATATAGCTCAGTTGATAAGTGCTTGACTCACATGCAGAGGCGCTTGGTTCTACCCCAGTACCTTATAAACCAGATGTGTTACAGACACCTGTAACTGGAAGCAGGAAGTACAAATTTAGAGTTGTACTTGGGTACAGCGTGGACTTGATGAGACCCTGCGAATGAATGAATGAATGAAGAAAGAAGTGGGGGAGAAGGGCAAAAAGAATAACTTGTGGACTGCTGGTAATGTGGCATGGTGGTAGAACACACACACACACAAAGAGAAGAGAAGCACAACATGTGGGTCTTAGTAGGAAAACTCTAACCTGAAGACTGTCCTGAGGGTAAGCTTTTCACAAGTGGAGAATTAGAAACAAGAGCAATAATGGAGGACAGCTTACCTTTAGAGTGGACATTGTTTTAACTTTCCCAAAAGCTTCAGTCAGAGCTGGGTCTGTTGGTGATGCTTCTGTTCATTGTTTCTCTTGTTTCAGGAAGGACGGCTTCAGGAAGTCATTGAAACCCTTCTCTCTCTAGAAAAGCAGACTCGGACTGTAAGTACTTAGTGAGTGGTGCAGACCGCAGTTAGCAGTGACTGATTTGATGCTGCCCAAGCACTGACGATGTATTTTCATCCTTGCAGGCCTCTGACATGGTGTCCACGTCCCGCATCTTGGTTGCAGTAGTGAAAATGTGCTATGAGGCTAAAGAATGGGACTTACTTAATGAAAATATTATGCTTCTGTCAAAACGACGGAGTCAGTTAAAACAAGTGAGTTCCTGATTGCTTTAGAAACACAAAAGAACTGGAGCTAGGGAGGTGGCTCAGCAGGTAGGTTCCTGCTGCCAAGCCTGATGCCCTGAGTTCAGTCCTGTAGGCCTCCATGCTGGAAGGAGGAGCTGACTCCTGCAGGGTATCTTCTGACCTCCACATGCGGGCATGGCACACAAGCTCACACACTTAATAAGGAACTTAAATTAAAATGTTTGAGCTGTATGTTTGCATTTAAATAAGGACTTTTAGGAAACTAATCTCTGAAGTCATTGAAAATTTGTTTAACTTACAAAGTTTCTAATTATATTCTAGAGGTGGTTCGAAATTCTACTTGAATATATCTATGGAATTTCCCTTCCTCCAAGCTGGGTATAGTGGAGCATTCCTTTTATCCCAGCATTAGGGATGCAAAGGCAGGTGGCTCTCTGGGAGTATGAGGCTAGCCTGATATACATAGAGGGTTCCAGACGAGCCAGAACTCCATAGAGACTTCCTTTCTCAAAACAAAACTATTTAGTCTCTTTCTGTTTGAAGTATAAATTTCATTTATGAGTATGACTGGATCTCTATGCAGCCCTGGCTGACCTCAGACTCATGTGTAGACCATACTGGCCTCAAATTCCAAGAGGTCTACCTGCCTTTCCTCCCAAGTTCTGAAATGAAAGGTATGTGCCACTATACCCATATTTATCATATTTTATTAGGCAGTTGCAAAAATGGTTCAACAGTGCTGTACTTACGTAGAAGAGATCACAGACCTGCCAGTCAAGCTGCGATTGATTGATACTCTACGGATGGTTACAGAAGGAAAGGTGAGTTTTCTGCTAGTATGACTTCTTACTGCAGTCTGTGAGGGTCAAGTGCTTCTGTATTGCATATACATGTATTTGTGGTTTTTGTTAGTTTGTATGACTGGATCTCTATGCAGCCCTGGCTGACGTCAGACTCATGTGTAGACCATGCTGGCCTCAAATCTCAAGAGTTCTGTCTGCCTTTCCTCCCAAGTTCTGAAATGAAAGGTATGTGCCACTATACGCAGCATGCACCACCACACCTGGCTCAGAATTAAATGAGTTTAATCCCAAAATTGATGTAGCTTTCTGAGAGAAAGAGATAGGAGCCTGGGACTTACCAGCCATTTGCCGTGGTCTCTTGGGTAAAAAATGGGTTATGTGAGTTTTGTAAACTTTATTTACTTTGGTATTTTTTTTAATGTAGGAGTGATCTGTTTATATATGTACCTGCATGTCAGAAGGGGGCATCAGATCCCTTTATAGATGGTCATGAGCCACCACGTGGTTGCTGAGAATTCAACTCAGGACCTCTGGAAAGGCAGCCAGTGTTCTTAACCACTGAGCAATCTCACCAGCCCGGTTATGTGACTTATTAAAATGAGTTAAAATATGTATGGCCCAAGACATTGTAGATATGAGGAAATTGATAGATAGATAGATAGATAGATAGATAGATAGATAGATAGATAGATAGATGGACTTGCAGTGTGGCCCAGTGGGTTATTAGATGTTTTCTCCTGAGCCAAACAGCTTTCCTTTGATCCCTGGGACCCACCAGCTCTCTGATTTTAATTCCATTTGTACTTCGTTGCATTAGCATTCATGCTTGAGTACACATGGAAAAAAAACAGTGTGTGTGATAAAAGAAAAAGATACTGAAGTGTTTCAATAGTTGGTGTTATTGGAAATTCAGGTTTGGGAGGGTGTGGAAGGGTTGCTGCAAAGCATGAATGTTCATTTCTCGGGCTCTTTAGGGGCTACACTTAGATTTTTGGTATTTGATTTGTTGAAAATTAATCTACTAATTTTATAGCTATAAAAAAGTGCTAGCACACCAGGCATGGTGGGCACACCTTTAATGCCAGCACTTTCAGGGCAGAGGCAGACAGCTCTCTAGACCTTCCAGACCTACACAGAGGCCCCCGTTTTTTTGTTTTTTGTTTTTGTTTTTTTAAAAGGCTAATAATTTAAATTGTTAATGAGATCAGATTGAAGGGAAGAAGGGTAAAAATAAAATAGTCTTTTGTGGCCCATGCTAGCTTCAAACTGGAGGTCCTGCTTTGGCTTCCTGAGTACTGGAGTTGTGCTCCTTACCTGGCCTCAAATATCTTTTTAAATTATATTTAATATGAATTGGGCTGGTGTATGCCTTAGTGGCCATGGACATGCTTAGAGTAGATGCAGACCTGGGTTCAGGCCACAACATCCAGAACAAAAGATGAATCTGGTTTAGAGCCTTAGTAGAATTACAGATTTTGAGCTCTGCATATCCTTGTTGCAAAGTGTTATTTGCAAATCTTTTAAAGCCACTCTGTTTTTTGTGCTTGTAGTCCTGTTACTTGGGGTCTTTTTGCTGTTTGTTGTTGGTGGTTATGGTGGGTTTTGGGGGACGATGGTTTTAAGTTTTTTTACTTTATATATGTTAGGGGTTGATACCCACAGGGGCCAGAAATGAGCATTAGATCCCTGGAGCTGAGGTTGCAGGCATTTGTGAGCCACCTGGATATGGGTGCTGGGATCCAAATTGCAGTGCTGGTACAGCAATAGACTGAGCCAGTGAGCTGTGTCTCCAGCCCTGGAGAATGTTTTATAAAGATACTTGCTTTTGCATCCTGATTCTGGGTATGAAGTGAGAGATGTCTCGAAGTGTGTGTGGGTGATGAATTGTGCCGTAGGATGAAGCTATTAGAACTAATAGTACAACTCTGCCCTTTAAATGTTAACATGTTTCTGCAAGCGTTTTAATATTATCAATTTCTGTTTGTAGATTTATGTTGAAATTGAGCGTGCTCGGCTGACTAAAACCTTAGCAACTATAAAAGAGCAAAATGGCGATGTGAAAGAGGCTGCCTCAATCCTTCAAGAATTACAGGTAAGATGTTCTAGGGACCATGTAAACTTATATACTGAGTTGGGAGTATTTTCCTATGGAAGTGACTTATTTTGATACCTTATTGCTTCTTCTTGCTAAGTTACCAAGAGTAAGCATGTACACAGCACAGTGTGTTCTTTGGGCTCCTGAAAACTGATTTTGCAAGCTAACCTGCTAAACATAATTTGAAGAAATACTAGCATCAAAAGATTGGCCTTAGTTTTGTAGAATTAGAATTATGTTTTGAACATTTGTGTTCTGTTTATAGTTTTTTGTTTGTTTGTTTGGTTGGTTGGTTGTTTTTTTTTTTTAGCTTTTTGTTTGTTTGGTTGCTTGGTTTTGTTTTTTTTTTTTTTTTTTAGATTTATTTATTTATTATATATGAATACACTGTAGCTGTCTTCAGACACACCAGAAGAGGGCATCAGATCTCATTACAGATGGTTGTGAGCCACCATGTGGTTGCTGGGATTTGAACTCAGGACCTCTGGAAGTGCAGTCAGTGCTCTTAACCACTGAGCCATCTCTCCAGCCCCCTTGGTTTTGTTTTTTTTGTGACAAGGTTTCTCTGTATATCCCTGGCCCTCCTGGAACTCATTCTGTAGTCCAGGCTGGCATTGAATTCACAGAGATCCACCTGGCTCTGCCTCCCTAAGATTAAGACATGCACCACCACAGCCCAGCCTCTGTTTAGAATTTGAATAAGTAAATGCATTACTTACTTTGCCTTAGGAATCTGCTTTTAAATTATTGGCTTTATTCTTAGTGAATGATTGATTACAGGTAAATTTCTAGACCAAACTGATTTGGCAAAGAAGAATTGCCAGTGCTAGGACTCTAAGAACTCAATAATAGGTGTTTCCCTTGCATACAGAACCCTGGGTTTGATGCTGTAGTCACCAGGACACTCTAAAAGCACAAATTTACAGAATGGATCTGTGTGTTTTCCCTTTATAAAGCTAATCATTCTGAGAAAAGCCAGGGATGCCACCAGAGTATAGTACGTTTTCTGTGCTCAAAGTGTCTTCGTGTTGTAACCTCACAGTGCCTGGCCCCATCAGAGGCTGCCCCACTAGGCTAAATAGGTTACTTTGACATTCCTCCGTCAAGTTCCTTTTCCACTTGGGTTAAGGAAGGGAAGGCTTTATTCAAAGGGTCTAGTGCCCTGCATTGTTTTCATTCTCTGATCTTGTCTTCTATAAATCTTCTTATATCAGTGGTTCTCAAACTGTCAGTCTTGACCCCTCTGAAGGTTAAATGACCCTTTCACAGAGGTTGCATATCAGGTATTTACATTACAATTCCACAAATAAGGAGCTGTATCAAAGGGTTGCAACTTTAGGAAGGCTGAGAACATCACTCTACATTCTTCATCCCAGTAACCTACACATGCAGCACTGTGTTTCCTCGAGTTTCCAGCCAAGGAAACTGAACTTTGGAGGCAGTAAATGACTGGCCTAGCAGTCTGCACACTCATTCTGCTTCTTTTTGCCCTCAAAGTCTTTTATCATTGTCATCATCATCATCATCATTATTCGTTTTTCAAAACAGGGTTTCTCTGTGCAGCCCTGGATATCCTGGAACTATCTCCATAGACTAGGCTTGTCCAGGTCTACCAAGCTCCTTCTGTCTCCCTCCCAAGTGCTCGATTACCCAGCTCAGTCACAGTGAGTTCCAGGACAGCCAGAGCTAAGTAGTGAGACCATGTCTTAAAAACACCGTTTTATACACACACGTACACACACACACATCCATATGTATGTATGTGTGTACATATATGTGTACACATCTATACATGTATGTATTCATATACCTCTGTGTGTGTGTATGTGTATATATGCATATACATGTACGTGTGTATGTTTGGATAAACTTGTATATATACATGTACATGTGTCTGTACATGTGTGCATGTGTGTATGGTTTTGGGTTTTTGAGACAGGGTTTCTTTCTCTCTGTAGCCCTGACTGTCGTGGAACTTGCTCTGTTGGCTGGCCTCAAAATCAGGGAGATCCACCTGCCTCTGTCTCTCAAGTACTAAGATTAAAGATGCGCGCCACCACTGCCTGATTCTGTTTAGGGTTATGAGTACATATATACACACACATATGTAAAATATACAAATATACATATGTGTATTGTGACTCATGCATGTGTACTCATGTGTCTCGTGTGTAAAAGAAAGGTGTGTCTCTATATACAGGGGCCCATGGAGACTAGATGAGGGGATTAAATCTCCTGGAGCTGAAGTTCAAAGGGGTTGCAAGGTACCTGACACAGTGCAGTGCTGGGTACAGAACTGGGTTCTGTGGAAGAGCAGCTATGTGTGTAACCCCAGAACTTACTTTTTGTATAATTGCCAACACTGTACACGTATATGAAGAGTTATAACTTGATCTGGCTATTTCAATATGCACTTCAGTAATTTAAACTTACCTGCGGAATTGCCCTGCTAGGTGGAGACCTATGGGTCCATGGAGAAGAAGGAGCGAGTGGAATTTATTCTGGAGCAGATGAGACTCTGCTTAGCTGTGAAGGATTACATTCGCACACAGATCATCAGCAAAAAGATTAATACCAAATTCTTCCAAGAAGAAAACACAGAGGTGAGCATGTCTCTGCACAGCCTGATTACACAGAGTGTTCGGCTGGAAGCCACAAGCCCAACTTACTTTGTGAACTTGTTTCAGAAATTAAAGTTGAAGTACTATAACTTAATGATTCAGCTGGATCAGCATGAAGGGTCCTATCTGTCAATCTGTAAGCACTACAGAGCCATCTACGACACTCCCTGCATTCAAGCAGAAAGTGACAAGTGGCAGCAGGTAAGGAGATAGGTGGTGACCTAATGTCAGGACAGCCTCAGGGCAGGGTGCAGCTCAGTCTAGAATCCTTGCCTGGCTGGCACAGGGTCCTTCCTAGCATGAGGAAGAAAAGGGGAAAAGACAACTTGTATTTTTGCCTGTTGTTATATCACTGTAACTGTAATAATGATGCACTCCATGGCTCTGCTTTCTGTTCATTCTGTCTGGTGAAATGGGACTATTTTGCAAAACAAAAATCTCTTTAACATGTTGAGTAGGTTACAGATAACAATAACTTTGCAAACTTGTTTTGTATTGTTTTAAAGAAGCTCTTTTTCCCATTGTTATTTTTGTTTTGTTTTGAATCTGTTTCATGTATCCCTGGCTAGCCTCAAACTCTTATGTATTCAGAGCTAGCCTTCAACTCCAGGTGGGTTTTTGTTTTTTTTTGTTTTTTTGTTTTTTGTTTTTTTTTTTTTGTTTTTTTTTTTTTTTTTTTTGGTTTTGCTTTTGCTTTTTCGAGACAGGGTTTCTCTGTGTAGCCCTGGCTGTCCTGGAACTCACTCTGTAGACCAGGCTGGCCTCGAACTCAGAAATCCACCTGCCTCTGCCTCCCAAGTACTGGGATTAAAGGAGTGCAGCACCACTGCCTGGCTCCAGGTGGTTTTGTATCTTTCTCCCACTCCTAGAACTAGAAGTATATGCTACCAGAGTTGCTATAAAAACTACTTTAAGGGTTGGAGAGATGGCTCAGCGGTTAAGAGCACTGACTACTCTTCCAGAGGTCCTGAGTTCAATTCCCAGCAAACATAGGGTGGCTCACAACCCTCTGTAATGGGGTCCAGTGCCCTCTTCTGGTGTGTCTAAAGACAGCTACAGTGTACTCACATACATAAAATAAATAAATAAATCTTAAAAAAAACAAAAAACAAAAAAGCCTATTTTAAAAGATGAGAGGATCACAGCAAGTTTGGGCCAACCCATATGTACAGGGTGTTCCATGCCAGCCACAGCTACATATTGAGGCCCTGCTTAAGAAAGTAAAGAAGAGGGGCTGGAGAGATGGCTCAGCGGTTAAGAGCACTGACTGCTCTTCCAGAGGTCCTGAGTTCAATTCCCAGCAACCACATGGTGGCTCACAACCATCCATAAAGAGATTGGATGCCCTCTTCTGGTTTGTCCGAAGACAGCTATAGTGTACTCATAAATAAAATAAATAAATCTTTAAAAAAAAAAAAAAAAAAAAGAAAGTAAAGAAGAAAGGACACTTGTTGCAATGTGCAACATTTATGCTCACTTACAGCAAGTATTGTACTCGATGCATTTGCCCAAAAAATTGTTTGTTTATGGTTTTGGTTTCTCTGTGTAGCCCTGGCTGTCCTGGAACTCACTCTATAGACCAGGTTGACCTCAAACTTGCCTCTCTGCCTCCTGAATGCTAGAATTAAGGAAGACAGGGTCTGAAACTTACTGTGTAGACCAGGCTGACCTAAAACTCACAGGTTCCCCTGCCTCTGCCTTCAAGTACTAGGATTAAGGAGCATGCCTAGCCCCTTGTAAGACTATCTGAGTTAAAATAAGAGTTAGAACATACACCTACTTCACTTTTTTCACCTTTTACTCAATCCCATTATGTTTCCAGTTACAAATGAACTATTGTTTACAACTTCCCTAGGCTCTGAAAAGCGTTGTTCTCTATGTTATCCTGGCTCCTTTTGACAATGAGCAGTCAGATTTGGTTCACCGGATAAGTAGTGACAAGAAGCTGGAAGAAATTCCCAAATACAAGTAAGTGCGTGTATCACTGTGGAAATGCACTCCAAATCGCTCCCTTTACCTGAACACATGCCTACTGCATGATTGGAGTAGAGAAAAGCATCACTGTGACAGTGTTTAGTGCTGCCACAAACACTGATGTAGTGTGTTAGCATATGCGTGACGCTCTGTTCCTCCAACACCAGGAGTCCTCTGTCAAACGTTACTTGCTTATTGGCTTTTGGTTAATAATCTGTTTTCAACAGGTTTATCACCAATAGCCTAGACATCATGTTCTTCAGGAGTATGTCCATCTGACGTGTGTCAAACTTCACAAACACGTTTCTTCCTAAGTGACTGGCTTTTGTTTTAATAGCTGTTTTTTTCTTACCTATTTGACTAGTGTGCTTACAGCTGTTTCAGATTGGCAAGTATAATAAGGAGAACACTTTTTTGTTTTGTTTTGTTTGTTTGGGTTTTTTTTTTTTTTTTTTTTGGTTTTTCGAGACAGGGTTTCTCTGTGTAGCCCTGGCTGTCCTGGAACTCACTCTGTAGACCAGGCTAGCCTAGAACTCAGAAATCCGCCTGCCTCTGCCTCCCAAGTGCTGGGATTAAAGACGTGCGCCACCACTGCCCGTCTAGGAGAACACTTTTAATAGAGGGAAATCTCTTCAAATTCTGGAAAATGGCACAATAATTGATGAGCGTCGAGTTTGTTATGTTCTACTAAGTAAGAGTAGCAAGAGTTTGATTTGTTTGTTTGCTTGCTTGGTTTTAATCTGTCGTTGATCAAGCTGAGACTCTTATGTGAAATGCACATCTTGAAGTCTTTGCATGTACACAGTAACTATGTTGTGTTGGGTTGAGGCCCAAACCCAAAGTTCATGCATGTTTCATACCTTACAAGGCTAGTCAGAAGATAATTTTATATAATATTGTAACTTTTTAGATGAACCATCAGGAGGTAGAGGTGTGACTGTCTCACCACTGTTCCTAGTTTTGAATCAGGAGAACTCGCTGCCTTACACTTGGTCACAAGTTTGGAGGCTACACTCAAGTCCATGAGGTCACGTGGAATATTCCACTGTGACATCAAGTCAGCACTCAGGCACTCACATCAGTTTCAGGTCTTGGGCCACAAGTTGCATAGTGAGCAATGGTGCATCTAAGCCTGGCAGCCTCAGCCACTCAGAACCTGATGGGAAAAAACCTGATGGGGGTGGGGGGGGTGAGGGGTAGGGGGGGAGAGGTGTCGGCAGAGTCCCCGGAGCCATTTCGGAGGTGGCCCGTGGGGACACAGCAGTGCAGGCGGCCCTCAGACAGCAGCAGGGTCCGAGAGGCTTTTCCTACAGCAGAGGTTTCCCACATACACGAGAAAGTCCCACAGCCAGCAGACATGTGGAGTCCATGGAAGAAGTTTTATTGTCCCTGTTCTGAAAGTTGGATCTGGATGTGCGCGCCCCAAGAGCCTGGGGAGAGCTGGCTTATATAGAGGATGGGAAGGAGGAGGGACCAGGGAGGAATAACTTAATTATCTAGGCCCCCTCGCCTTATTAATACATAAATCTCTCGAGGCAGAGGCCTGTTAGTCACACCCTTTACCTGTGTCTTACATGACTGACCACACAGGTTAAATGCAGATGAGACCGAGTGTCTGAGTTCTGGGGTCGTGGCCAAACACCTGCAGTGTTGGGGTTCCAGGCCTGTGCCAACCCAAGATGTTCTACAGCCCAACAAGAACCCACATGGTGGAAATAAAACCAACTCCCACAAATTGTCTTCTGACATATCCATGCACCATGGGCTATGTGCACACTCACTCACACACATACACACTCAAGTCAGTCATCACTATGTCAAGAAGGAAGCTTCTGGTCAGGAAGCACGTTGTACTTGGGGCTTGGGATTAGCAACACTCACCTTGTTAGAGAGATCTCAAATACTGAGTTGCATGCTCTTCACAGGGATCTGCTGAAGCTTTTTACCACAATGGAGCTGATGCGCTGGTCCACACTTGTTGAGGACTATGGGGTGGAGCTACGGAAGGGCTCCTCTGAGACCCCAGCAACTGATGTTTTCAGCTCTACAGAAGAAGGTGATAAAAGGTGGAAAGATTTGAAGAACAGAGTTGTGGAGCACGTAAGCACAGGGCCGTCTGCTGGCTCACATTGTACCTTTCGGATTGTCTTAGAACGAAGAGTGGGTGATTCGAGCATATACTTTATTCCCCCTTTCTGATGATGGGGGTATGGAAACAAACTCTCACTATGTAGTTCTGAAGAGCCTGCAATTCACTATGTGGGCCAGACTGGCCTTGCACTGACTCTACTGCCTCTGTCCCCAAGTACTGGGATTACAAGGACGAGCCACCAGGCCAAGCTGAAAACTTTTGCTTTTAATTATTTTATATGTATGCCTGCATGTGTACCATGTACATGCAGTGTCTGTGGAGGCCAGAAGAGGGTTTCAGACCCCGTGTTTTTAATTCTTTACTTCAGGACTTCTTTCCCTCTGTTCTCAGTCGTCCTGAAAGCAGCCTGTTTTAGACATTTACTTTTTGCAGACAGTACCAGAGTTTATCTTCTGCTTGTCTGTCTTCCCCTCTTTTTGGCTTTTCAGAACAGATAACTGGTCAGGTGTAGTACACACTCCTGTAGTCCCAGCACACAAGAAGCTGAGGCAGGAGCTTCAGCTTCAAACCACTAAGAGTTTGAGTTGAATCTATGACACATAACTAGATCAGGCTACCCAGGGATAGTCGATGAAACCCTTTCTCAAAAACGGATCAGGTAGCTGCAGGAGAGCAGTCTTCATTTTGGAAGAATCCCACAGAAATCCAGAATCTTAAAGGCAGATGTGATGGCTCAGTAGTGGGGAGGTAGAGGCACGAGGATTAAGCATTCAAGCCAGTCCTCAGCCACATAGTGAGTTTGAGGCCAGCCTGAGCTGTAAGAGACCACTGATTGTGTTCAAGGGGTAAAGGAAAGGTGGAGCTGAGAGTCTAGGCACCTCGGGCTTCCTGGAGGCTCCCATTGCTTTCAGCCCTGAGGACCCCAGCGTAGTCTCTTCAAAGTTAACCTCATCCCTGTGAGTCCTGGTGTTCTGCTAAGAACTCTAACGTTAATGAACAATAAGAAAATCTTTGTCTAACTTCACTGTTTCCCATAGAAACTAGGAAATGTTACTGTGTTTCTTATTTTGGTTTTGTTTTTAGATAGATAGCCTAGCTGGCCTTCCACATCACCATGTGGTGGATCTCAGGATTCCACCTCCCAAGAGCTAGGGTTACAGACAACATTTAAACCACTAATGTCATTAGTACAAGTGTTTTAAGTTCTCCTTTTGAGTCAGAGCTCTGTTGTACAGGGCCTCCTGGTCTTCATGGAGTTCCAGGCCTGCCAGGGCTATATAATGAGGTACTTTCTTTTTTTTTTAGAGATTAAGGAATGCTTCCAAAAAGGGACATTTGAACTGCAGTAGTTTTTCTTTAGATGTATTTATTTATTTAATATATGTAAGTACACTGTCACTGTGTTCAGACACACCAGAAGAGGACATCAGATCCCATTACAGATGGTTGTGAGCCACCACGTGGTTGCTGGGAATCGAACTCAGGACCTTAGGAAGAACAGTCAGTGCTCTTAACCACTGAGCCATCTCTCCAGCCCGAGGCACTTTCTCAATAAATAAATAAATGAAAGAGATCGTCTCAATAAATAAAGAATAATCAGTCAATAAAATACAAAGTTCTCAAGGGGCTGAAGAGGTTGCTTAGTGGTTAAGAGCACTGACTGTTCTTCCAGAAGACCTAGGTTCAATTCATATCACCTACGTGGCGGCTCACACATGTCTATAACTCCAGTTTCAGGGGCTCTGACACCCTTGCACAAACATATATGTAGATAAAATACCAGCGAACGTAAAAATACTATGTTCACAATAACTACAAAAGCTAGTCTCTATATCTGAGGGTTTAGTTTTTCTTTTGAAATTTAGATCCAATTTCTTTCTAATGGGGAAGCTACAAAAAAGCACAGCTCTGCATCCGTGTTGCCAGTAAACCCACCTGCATATGTGAACCTACTGAACTGACCACTGTTGTGTGTGTCCCCTGACAGAACATCAGAATTATGGCCAAGTACTACACTCGGATAACAATGAAAAGGATGGCACAACTTCTGGATCTCTCTGTGGATGTAAGTTCCAAATGGGTTGTCAGGATGTTTTCTGGCCATTCGTGTTGTGTGTCAGTGGCCTTGTGAAAGAAAAGGGAGTGAGAAAAATAATTGTTTCATTACTGTGGATTTATGTGCTCAGACACAAGGTCTCACCTCAGACTAGCTTCCTCCAACTTCCTGTATTCTCTCGCCATCTTCCCACCTCGATATGCTAAGTGCTGGATTGCAGACATGCGTATTCCCCCTTGGCTTTTATTTAATTTTAAATTTGGATAATTTAAAGTATCTCAGGCTATCTTGAATACCTGCCCCCCTCCAAAGCCAAAATAGTAAGTTTATAGTTACGTTAATATTGTTTGTGGTAGCTAGACCTTCACTGAGAGGTCTGGGAGTCTGGGTTCAATCCCCAGTACCCCCAAGAATACATTTACATTGATTCATTTTAAGTTTACAGTGTATATGATAAAAATATTGGGAGAAACACACTGTGCAGATAAAGGTTCTGAGGGATACCTGACTGACTGCTGAAATGGCTCCAGGGCTTACTGAAGGACTCAAGGAGTAGTGTGATCGTGTCGTGTATGTGTGTGTGGTTGACAGCACACACAGATGCAGGAGGTGACATTGCCTGTAATCTTGGAACAGCAAGATTTTGAAGTTTAATGCCCCCCCTTCCCACCCCACGTTATAGTTAGTTTAAAGCCAGCCTAGTGTACATGGGACCCTGCTTTCAGACAGCAACAACAACAAAAACGTAGGAGTTAATAGCTTAAAAAGCCATTTCTGTCATGGCAAGAACATGCTGTAATAGTTCATCTAAAAGAGTCACCACACATTAGAGTTGAATGGCTTCCCTCTCAATTAGCTGGTTAGTTCTTGTAGAAGAGGACACCAGAAAAGTAGCATGATTTATCTGTGGCCTCGTGGTTGCCTAGTGACAGAGCATGTGTTTTCCGCCCAGCATTTCTAGAAAGCCATACCAGAGTGCCTTTAAGAGATAGCTGTAAGCTGGGCGGTGGTGGCGCACGCCTTTAATCCCAGCACTTGGGAGGCAGAGGCAGGCAGATTTCTGAGTTCGAGAGTTCGAGGCCAGCCTGGTCTACAGGGTGAGTTCCAGGACAGCCAGGGCTACACAGAGAAACCCTGTCTCGAGAAAAAAAAAAAAAAAAAGAAGAAGAAGAGGAAGAGGTAACTGTAGGTTAGAGATCCAGCTCAGTGGTGGAGTGCATGCCTAGCCTGTATGGCCTCAAGTTTAATCCCCAGCACTGCAGAGAAGAAAGGAGGGAAGGACTATTCAAAATGAGGAGCCAGTTCATTGTTGGTGCCAGGCCTGTTCCTCATTATCACCAGGGCTAAATCTCCAGTCACATCTAGACTCGTTCCTGGCTGTGGAGACACTCAGATGTGGTGTGTTGATTGATTTGTAACAGTCTAGCCTTTCCCACTTCCTGGTTTCACTGTTCACTGCATTTACAGTTGGTGCAGAAATGTACCATGTTTCCATTATCTGAATATGTAGCCCAGGGTCCCTCTAAATCCTGGTCTTGCCTATACCTCCCCAGTGCTGGGAGCTGTCACCTCACCTGACAGGAGAATCATTAGGTGATCATCCAGTGTTGTAAGTACATCATCATGGTCAGCAGTTGGCAAGGAACTGTCAGTGCTCTTAGCCTGTGTATTCATGGATGAAGAATTTTAGAATGTTTAGTTATCCATCTTAATCCAATCTGTCTGTCTCTCACAGGAGTCAGAGGCTTTCCTCTCGAATCTAGTCGTTAACAAGACCATCTTTGCTAAAGTAGACAGGTTGGCTGGAGTCATCAACTTCCAGAGACCCAAGGATCCAAATAATTTATTAAATGACTGGTCTCAGAAACTGAACTCGCTGATGTCTCTGGTTAACAAAACAACACACCTCATAGCCAAAGAGGAGATGATACATAATCTACAATGAGGGTCTGGATGCTTCTAGAAGACACAAAATTGGAGGTCATTAAAAAGGAAAGACTGTTTTCATGGTGTATATGTTGTTGTTTTTTTCTTACTCTCCAACCTTTTTTCTAAAATTTTAAGATAGTAAATGTGTTTAAGCCCTCTCTGCCTTTTCCACTCTCTGGTTTCATGTTTCATGTTTCTGCTTTGCTATTGGTGCAAAAACATTTTTCCAGTCTGAAGATGGAAAGGTTTGTGTCTCAGTTTTCCTTGACTGTGTTCTTACTATTTGTTTTTATTCACCTGACAGCCACATGACAATAATAAAAACAGGACGTGTGTTAGCTCCTGAAGTTGCCTCTGCTTGGAGGGGTGGTGATTAACAAGTGTTTATAAATGATTGTGTCATAAAGCTATTGATGACTTACTAGAATAAAAAAACAAACACAGACCATGTAAGGACCCTCTGCGTGGAGTTGTGCTTCTTTGTGTTTTGACACTGACAAGAAAGTTCTCATGGAATATGAGCATTCTTTCTGTCAGACTGCACTGTGTGGTAGAGGACGATGACCTGATCCCCCTGCCTCTACTTCTAGGTGGTGCTGGGATTGAGCACTGGGCTTTGTACATGCTAAGCAAACCCTATGCCAATGCAGCTACCCTCCAACCCCATAATCAAATGTATGTTACAGTAGTTTGATTATGCTGGGCCCTCGCACTTTGATGTCCTGTTTGTTCTGAGGTGGTCTTCCATAGCCCAGGCTGACCTAAAGTTTGCCGTGTTGTGGTAAATGACCTTGGACTAGTCCTTCTGTCTCCACCTCCCAGGAGTTAGGCTTCAGTTGTGTACTCCCAGGCCCAGCTTGCCTGGTAGTTAACTAAGATGATTGATACAGTGTTGATACAGGCTGCTTTCTGTTAAAGCCTGTTACAGGAGTCACTGCAGATGGTTGGTACTGCAGTTTGGCTTTGGGGATGTTCACCGCTTCTCCACAGCCTTTGTATGAACTTAAGCCTGACACCTAAGGCTTTTTGTTATGTGGGAAGTCCAGCCCAGAGCCTCAAACATGTTAGTAAGAGCTTGCCCGGGAACTATAAACCTAGCCTTACATTTTTACTTTTTGGTTGTCGACAGGATTTCACTAAGTTGCTCAGGCTAACCCAGAACTCACTCTAGCCCAGCAGGCCTTGAACTTGGGATCCTGCCTAAACTGGCTAAGTATCTAGGGTGACAGGCCTGTGTCACATGGGTTGGCTCATCAAGTGTCACGTAGGGCTGCTTCCAGGCTTCAGGTCTAGTTCTGCCCCTAACAGGCCAAGTTCATTATCTCTGTAGGATCTCCAGTTCCATGACCTGGTTCTAGGTAATCTAATCACTTTTTAATACTTTAAAGTGACTGAAAAGCTTAAGGCCACCCTCATAGTAAACATCATGGTTTTCTTTTTCGAAGAATTGAAACAGGTACTTTTTTTTTTTTTTTTTTTAAAGATTTATTTATTTATTATATATGAATACACTGTAGCTGTCTGCAGACACACCAGAAGAGGGCATCAGATCCCATTACAGATGGTTGTGAGCCACCATGTGGTTGCTGGGATTTGAACTCAGGACCTCTGGAAGTGCAGTCAGTGCTCTTAACCAGTGAGCCATCTCTCCAGCCCGAAACAGGTACTTTTACTCTCAGCATCTGAGATCAATTTGTATAAGCAAGTTTTGTAAGTTTTTTTTTTTTTAAATTTCAGAGAAAAATAGATGGAAATGTTAGAAAATTAAGGATTATTTTTTTAGTGGAGGAGGTATGGTATGTGTTTTTTGAAAAAGTACAAATACCACAGAGATCCCACAATTGTCCCAAATTGTGGAATAATAAAATAGGACAATTTGGTGACTGTTAAGTGGGATATGATGAAAATTGGTATACGTGAATGGGTAAGAGTGTTTTGGTTTAGCCAGGAATGGTGGTGCATGCCTATAGTCCCGGCACTGGTGAGGCGCAGGCAGGCAGGCAGGCAGGCAGATCTCTGAGTTTGAGGCCAACCCCACCATTTGCAGGAAACCTTTGTGTTATTTTTCTTTAAAACATTATATTTCATTTGTTTATATTTATCGTATTTTACATATATAAATGTTTTGTTGAGTGTATACATCTGGACTGCTTACATGCCTGGTGCCCATGGAGGCTAGAAGAAGGTGTCATGTATTCTGGAATTGTAGTTATGGGTCGATGTGAGCCACCATGTGGGTGCTGGGAACCAATCCCAATCCCAGGTAATCTGCAAGAGCAACAAAT
This sequence comes from Grammomys surdaster, assembly GCF_004785775.1. Lineage (NCBI taxonomy): Eukaryota > Metazoa > Chordata > Mammalia > Rodentia > Muridae > Grammomys > Grammomys surdaster. The sequence continues at coordinate 150,084 of NW_021621692.1, forward strand.
ACCCTTAACTGCTGAGCCATCACTATCACTGTCATCATCATCGTGGCATTTTAGGTTACTATAAAATAGAATCAGTATAGATCTCCAGCCTGGCAGATGCTTGTCTGACTGCAGCTGCAGTCGTGAGACTTGACAGCACACTGTGGTTTCAGGTCCTGTATGACGCTGGGATCCATCATTGGAAAGTATTTCCCCGGCCTCCCAAGTCTGCTATTCTGCCTCTGGCTAAGCCCTCTCAGCTTTCTACTGGCTCTGTAATTTTGTCTTTGCGGACTGAGAACATGACTCAATGGTAGAACACTTGCTGAGCATGCATAAAGCCTATGCTCAGTCCCCTACAACACAAGATCCTGTGTGACCTCTTTTCAGGAGGTAACATGGTTGGAATACAGAGTATGGCACCTCTGCTGCTCCCTTCACTTAGTGCTATGATTTATGTTTCCCCGTGTCTTATTTATCAATTTGTCTTTAAGAGTTTTGTTGCCGGGCAGTGGTGGCACACGCCTTTAATCCCAGCACTTGGGAGGCAGAGGCAGGCAGATTTCTGAGTTTGAGGCCAGCCTGGTCTGCAGAGTGAGTTCCAGGACAGCCAGGGCTACACAGAGAAACCCTGTCTCAAAAAAACAAACAAACAAAACAACAACAAAAAGTTTTGTTTTTCCACTTTGTGTGGGGGCACAGGTGTGGAAATGAAATTATGGTGGGCAAGTTGAGTGATAACTTCAGGGTTTGGTTTGGTTTGGTTTGGTTTGGTTTGGTTTGGTTTGGTTTGGTTTGGTTTTTCAAAACAGCATTTCTTGGTGTATCCTCGCTGTCCTGGAACTAGGAACTTGCTAACTCTGTAGACCAGGCTGTCTTCAAAGTCACAGAGATCTGCCTGCCTCTGCCTCCCTAGTGCTGGGATCAAAGGTGTGTGCCCTCACTGCCCTGCAGACAGCTTCAGTTTTTACCAGTTCTGGGGCCGGTGGGATGGCTAAGGGTGTTTGCTGGATGCTTGTGTGGCAGTAGCAGGCCAACCCTGTTCAGAACTTGCTTTCCATCTCACTCTAGACTCTGCTGTATACACCAGGGTAACTGGCTGGTGGGGTTCTGCTCTGTCTCACTGTAAGGTTTGAAGTTCTTTTGTTGTAGGTGTGTGGGTATTTGCTGGGATTGTACATCAGGTGCCAAGGAGGCCAGAAAAGGGTGTCAGATCCCCTGTAACTGGATTTGCAGATAGTTGTGAACCTCCATATGAGTCCTAGGAATTGAACACAGGTCCTGTGATAGAGCAGCCAGTGTCCTAATAGCTAAGCTAGCTCTCCAGTCTCCCCAGCACTCACATGCAAGTGCTACAGTGTACGTGTGGAGACCAGAAGATAACTTGTGGAAGAGAGTTCTCATGACCTCATACACACCATGGTATGAGCACATACACAAGAAATAAATCTTTTAACAAAGCTGTTAGAAATCTGGGTCAACATAACATGTTCAAATCCTGTGGATAAGTCACCTGTTTTGAAGTAGTGGGAATGTATCCTGCACAGTCGTCTGCAAAGGTAGCTGATTGGCTGGAGATGGAGCTTGGCACACTGGAAACCCAAAGCGTACCCTAGGAGGGAGCAGCTGAGTCGGGGCAGGTGTGGCACTGGAGCTGCCGTGGACATGGCCAGTTTTTGATTCTAGTGATTTGAAAGCCTGGCTGCATACTGCCTCCTGAGACATGTTTACATTCTTCAAGCACCTGTAAAACTGTCCTTAACTTGGAATTTAATATGAATTATTTCTTTTTTTGTTTGTTTTTTGTTTTTGTTTTTCGAGACAGGGTTTCTCTGTGTAGCCCTGGCTGTCCTGGAACTCACTCTGTAGACCAGGCTGGCCTCAGAAATCTGCCTGCCTCTGCCTCCCAAGTGCTGGGATTAAAGGCGTGCGCCACCACTGCCCGGCCTTAATATGAATTATAATGAAAGAATATAATGGTTTTCCCCCCCAAGATTACAAGTTTTGTTAGTTTTCTCCCCCCCCCCCAACAAGGTTGGAAACGCACAGGGTATCTTGGTACATACTTTGACTCCAGCAGTGGGAAGGAAGGCTCAGACAACAGGACCACAATTTCAGAAGACCCTGTCTTGTGCTGGATGTGGCTCAGTTCAGTTGTCAACACTTGGGAGGTAGAAGCAGAAAACACAGAGTCTCTGCTTGTAGGGAATTGGAGACCAGCTGGACTGTAGGAGCCCCGTCTCAAAAAACAGGTAACATCTATATTAATTCCTTTTAAAAGTTACATTTCTTTATCTATTGTGAAGGTCAGAGGACCACTTATAGGAGTATATTCCCTCTGCCAGTGTGTCTCAGACCCATCCCAGATCCTCAGGCTTAGTAAGCACCATTACCAGCTGAGCCATCTTACCCAGAACCTAGGAACCAGGAATAGCCTTTGCTATTGTATTGGTAGGAATCTTGGTGCTGAGTCACCTGACCTGCTCATCCCTCTTAACCCTTCATTCCCATACCTCTCTCCCATCTTTTTCATCCTCACTTGCACTTCACACTCCCAACTCTTTTTACCCTACTGCACCCAGCTACTTAAACAGCCCACATTTCTAAAGCAGCCTTTTCTGGCATGGTCCCAGATGGGAATAGCCCCAGCCGTGGTCTCCAGCAGAACAGTCTGAAGGCCCTGTGAGTAAACCCCAGACTGGGACCCAGCTTCCCATCCTTGCCTACCTACCCCTCTAACTTCTGGGTCACATCTCTGTCTCCTGGGCTTTTTTGTGCACACTGTGGTGTGCTACCCAGACTGTCCCTCAGACTCCGTATCTTGTATGTTCAAACTGAGTGAACTTGTCCTTGCCTACCTCCCAGCTCCCTTGGTTACTTCCATCTCAAAAAGCAACTTCCCTTTGTGAGCATAAGACCTGGGCTCCCTGCTGTAGTGAGGGGTTGGAGTCAGCTCTGAAGCCCTGAGAGCTCCCGCTGGAACACTGATGGAGGCCTTTGCTATTGGCTTACAATAAGTAATTTACAATAAGTAAATTTTACTTACAATAAGTAAATTGAAGACTTTTTCAGCCTTCTGAATCCTCCTGCCTTTGCTTGCCCATAGGTATAGATCGCCTCACATAAGCTCCCTTGGTTATGGATCACCCAAGCAAGACCCCACATAACCTCCCTTGGTCCTAGCATCCATCTCCATATCTGCCTCTAGGGAGATTGGACTTATTTCTGTTGGTGTGGCCTGTGAGCCAAGAAAAGAGACAACAGTGGGATTCTGTAACAGCCTCAACCACTGACTAGTAGGTACTCCTAAGAGTGGGGGCTCCCATAGTCCCTGGGAAACAGTGGAGATGCTTTGTTCAGACTAGCCCATTTTCTTAGGCTGACAGGTAGAAGGGGAGCCCAGGCCTTTAAGAATCGTGGTGGAAAGCCGGGCAGTGGTGGCGCACGCCTTTAATCCCAGCACTTGGGAGGCAGAGGCAGGTGGATTTCTGAGTTCGAGGCCAGCCTGGTCTACAGAGTGAGTTCCAGGACAGCCAGGGCTATACAGAGAAACCCTGTCTTGAAAAACCAAAAAAAAAAGAATCGTGGTGGAGAGCCCGGTGGTGGTAGCACACGCCTTTAATCCCAGCACTTGGGAGGCAGAGGCAAGTGTATTTCTGAGTTCCAGGACAGCCTGGTCTACAGAGTGAGCTCCAGGACAGCCAGGGCTACACAGAGAAACCCTGTCTCAAAAAAAGAAAAGAGAGAGAGAGAGAGAGAGAGAGAGAGAGAGAGAGAGAGAGAGAGAAATGTGGTGGACATTGTCCTAGGGTATGTGGAACTGCTGTCTCTTGCTTGGGATAGTTGGTAAGTGGGAGAAAGACAGACTCATCGTCAACGAAGAAATTAAGTGTAGAAACCAGAGGACACTCATTAGCACCTCTTGAAGAGACCCATCTAAGATGTAGAATGAGGACTGCATGAGTGTGGTCGTCTACACACTGGACGAGCTAGCAGCCCAGGAGTAGCTGCTCGGTCCGTGGATCTGGATTCTTCAGCCTTCCCAATCCAGAGCAGAAGATCTAGAGGATTCCTGGAGAGCCAGTGGTCTTTAGGCCATGTTAGAAGCCCAGAGAAGTTAGACACTGATGTTAGCAGAGGAGAGCAGGTGGGAGAAACAGGGTAGGAGAACTCCCCAGCCAGATGCAAAAGGAAAAAGGAAAAGCTGGCTACACAGTGAGACCCTGTCACGAAAAAATTAAAAAACAAAAACCTCTATGGGTTTCAGACCTGAGGCCACCAATCACGTTTATAGACAAGTGCTCTGCTGCAGCTTCTTGGATTGGGCTCGGTGGCACAGGCTTATCATCCATCGCAGCACCCAGGAGGCTGAGGCAGAGGGCTCATGATGAGTTCCAGGTCATCCTGGGCTATGTGTATTCATGTGACACCATGACTTGGTCATCTTCTACTCTTCAAAGTCAGACCTTTCCCCACACACACCCTGTTAGATTTTTCTTTTTCTAAGGTTTTCCTTAATTTTTATTTTATGTGTATTAGTGTTTGCCTTCATGTATGTCTGTGTGCCTGGTGCCTGCAGAGGGCAGCAGATCCCCTGGAACTGGAGTTATAGCGTTGTGAGCTGCCTGATGTGGGTGCTGGGAACTGAACCTGTGTCCTGCAAAAACAAGTGACCTGAACCGCTGAGCCATCTCTCCAGCTCCAGTTTCCTTGAATTCTGTGCTCATTTCCAAAGAGAAATGCAAGGAGGAGGAGCAGCCACTTCTTCCAAGGCACAATTCAACCCAAAATAATTAAAAATAGGACCCTGAATTGTACTCTGTGTAGTGTGTCACAGAGGAGTGAAGAAGCCCAGTTGTGGCCATCAGGTGAATCAACGAAGAGTGTTTGCCACCATGTCTTTTTGTCAAGCTTCTTCTATGTGCTGTTTTTCTTTTCTTTCTATTTTTGTTTTCCGTTTTGTTGTTGGTAGGTTTGGAACCTGCAACCTTGTACATGTTTTTACACACTCCACCACTTAGCTATACTCCCAACCCTATATATTGTTGTTCATATTCAACTGTGGCAAAACAGGCGGCTAGAGAGATGACTCATATATTATTTTGTAGAAGACCTGGGTTCCATTCCCTGTACTCACATCAGGTGGCTTAGAACTGCCTCTAACTCCAGTTCCAGGAGGGCCCAACACCCTCTGGCTTCCATGGGAACCTGCACCCACATGATGCCCTTCATAAAGACTCATGAAAGTGCACAAACATACACATAAATTAAAAGTAAATAAATCTGGGGCTGGAGAGATGGCTCAGCAGTTAAGAACACTGACTGTTCTTCCAGAGGACCTGAGTTCAATTCCCAGCAACCACATGGTGGCTCACAACCATCTGTAATGGGATCTGATGCCCTCTTCTGGTGTGTCTGAAGACAGTTACAGTGTACTCGTATACATAAAATAAATAAATAAATTGTAGCCAGGCATCACTGGGGCTTTGCTCTCAATACTTCTGAAGCAGAAGTAGACAGATTTCTGTGAGACTGAGGCCAGCCTGGTCTACATAGTGAGTTCCAAGCCAGCCAAGGCTATAGAGTGGGACAAAAAGAAAACAAAAAATATCTTGCTCTGAGCTGGAGTGTGGCCCAGCAGAGCCCATAGTGAGCGTTAGCATGGCCTTGGGTTCTAAATTTAGTACCTGTTCCATTTCCTACCTTTGTCTGAACTTTGGGCCTCATCCTTGAGGCATAGAAGAACACTTTCTGCTTCTGTCTTTTTTGTTGTTGTTGTTTTGGTTTGTTTTTCGAGACAGGGTTTCTCTTTATAGCCTGTCCTGTCCTGGAACTCACTCTGTAGACCAGGCTGGCCTCAAACTCAGAAATTCACCTGCCTCTGCTTCCCAAGTGCTGAGATTAAAAGCGTGCGCCACCACTGCCCGGCTGCTTCTGTCTTTTTAAGGCATCAGTATTACTTTCGAATGCAGAATCTGAAAAAGGGGAACTCGATCTAATGATATAGGTAACTGATTAGGGTTTTAGCACCAAACTCAGAATTTGTAAGGATTTGAAGGATTAGATGACTCCAAATTCATTTCTAAGAAAACATGATGACACAAACAATAAAGCAGGTTTTTTTTTTAAAGATTTATTTATTTTATTTATGAGTACACTGTAGCTGTCTTCAGACACACCAGAAGAGGGCATCAAATCTCATTATAGGTGGTTGTGAGCCGCCATGTGGTTGCTGGGGTTTCAACTCAGGACCTCTGGAAGAGCAGTCAGTGCTCTTAACCGCTGAGCCATCTCTCCAGCCCAGGTTTATTTATTTATGCATGTCTTTGTGTATATATACCAAAGGTCAGCTTACAAGAGTCCAGTCTCTTATCACGTGGGTGTAGAGAATAAACTCAGGTGACATGGTTTGTCAGCAGGCTGAGCCATCACACCGGCCCTTGAAATCACATTTATGCCGGATGGAGTAAGACACTTCTTTTTTTTTTTTTTTTTGGTTTGGTTTTTCGAGACAGGGTTTCTCTGTGTAGTCCTGGCTGTCCTGGAACTCACTCTGTAGACCAGGCTAGCCTCGAACTCTCGAACTCAGAAATCCGCCTGCCTCTGCCTCCCAAGTGCTGGGATTAAAGGCGTGCGCCACCACCGCCCGGCAAGACACTTCTTAAAATAACATCATGTCTGCTACAGACAGAGACCCTCTATTCCCGGTCGCTGAAGAATACAGCTGTTTACAGCTGCTTCTCTGGTTCTTCCCTGTTAATTCCCCTTGTCTTTAGACTGTTATTCAGCGTTCCCACTAAACAGAAAGACTGCAGGGCTCACTGCTTTTCTTTGGCTCTGACATTTTTATTTTGTGTGCGTGTGGCGGCGTGTTAACTGTATGATTATCTGTGCATCGTATTCATGTCTGGTGCCAGAGAAGGCCAGAAGACATCCGAACCCATGGGGACTGGACTTACCGATGGTTGTGAGCCACTATGTAGGTGCTGGATGAACAGCCAGTGTTGGCTGAACCATCTCTCCATCCTCCATCTGCTCACACTCTCTCTCTCATCCCCTTTGTTTGTTTGGTTGGTTTCTTGAGACAGAGTTTCTCTGTGTAACCCTGGGTGTCCTGGAACTTGCTCTGTAGACCAGGCTGGCCTTGAACTCACAGAGATCTGCCTGCCTATGTCTCTTCAGTGCAAGGATTAAAGGTGTGAGCCTCCACTGCCCAGCCCCTAAAAGACAGGTCCCTGGGAACACCTGTGAGGGGCTCTCTCTCTTTCTCCCCCAACTCAAGGCGCCTCATTTTATTAAGGACAAGAGCACTAGGTTCCAGGGTCCCAGGGACAGACAGAAGCAAAGCTAGGGGGAGGTGGGCATGACTAGGTTGCTGACAAGACCTGACACATGAACAGAATGTTGGGTGAGTTGTTTAAAAGAAGGTGTTTGAGGGTCCTGGGTCCCTGGCTGGTTGGTGCAGCACGGAGGGAGCCTAGATTCTGCACCAGATCCAGTCTCTATTACCATAGCTCTGTGTCCCTGGGTAAGTTTTCTTTTTTCTTTTTTCTTTTTTTTTAGGTTTTTCGAGACAGTGTTTCTCTGTGTAGCCCTGGCTGTCCTGGAACTCACTCTGTAGACCAGGCTGGCCTCGGACTCAGAAATCTGCCTGCCTCTGCCTCCCAAGTGCTGGGATTAAAGGTGTGTGCCACCACCGCCCGGCCAAGTTTTCTAATCCTTCTTTCTCCACTTCGTCATTTCCAAAATGGAGATGACGCTACTTATGTCCTTGGCTAGAGCTGTAGGAGAGGTCAATCAGTGTAACTGGGCATGGCAGTGCAAACCTGCACTCCCAGCACTTGGGAGGCAGAGGTTCCTTTGTCTAACTTGTCTTTGGCAAGTAAAACCACACCCTCAGGCCCTGCCTACTCTTGCCTTTCTTTTCCAGACCACCTTCCCTCTTCCTCAGAGGTATAGTAGAACAGAGGAGGAAGAGAGGGTGATGGGTACTCCCTCTAACATGTAGCATTTGTGTGTGTGCGTGTGCATGCATAGGAATGTGCACACTTGATCCTGTATCACAGAATATGTGTGAAGGTCAGACAACAGCTTGCAGGCATGAGCCATTATTCTACTGTGTGGGTTACAGGGATCAAACTTGAGGTTCAAGCCTTTACTCATGAACCATCTCACTGGTTTCCTGTCTACCCCCACCCCAACTATACCCTCATCCCACTCCTAAAGCTGAGCACAACCTTTTTTTTGAGATAAATTCCCCTAAAGTACATGCTGGCCTCCAGCTTGTTACATGCCCGAGGCTGCCCTTGAACTTCTGTGCCTCATTGCTCCCCTGTATCCACACCTCAAATCTAGGAGTATATTCATGCAACATCAATCCCTGGTTTTGTCTTTTATCAAATTTGTTCTAGCTTCTGCACAGAGCCTGGAGGCCACCAGGGGGAGAATGTCATTGAACCTCAGAGCCAAGCACACCTCTAGTTCCTGCTCCTGGAGGAGAAAAGCCTGGACTACCTGGGTATACTCTCCATTCATGAAAAGGGCAGGAAGCAGCTGCTGTCTCTTTGATGAAGTAGAGCTGGTAGCCCAGGTGACTGCTGTGTGGCTGCTTGCCCAGAACTTGGAATTTGGGGTCAGCAGGAGAGATAGTGGCTGAGCCTTATGGGAATTTTCCTTCTTGGCCAAGAGTAACTGAGCCTCAGGAAGGAGCCTATCAAGAAAATACGAGATATGGAAAGATGGTCATTCAAAAATGACCTGCTCCTGCAAAAAGTGAGTTCACTGACTTACTTTCCAGTTGATGATGATGAGGATGATCATGTTGATGAGAAGGAGGAAGAAGACAACAACGATCAATGATCAAGGTAACAGATTCTCAAGTAGCTCAATTTGGCCTGGAACTCATTATCTAGCTTACCTGGAACTTCTGATCGTCCTGTTGCTTAACTGTTTCCCTTGAGATTGAATCAAACCATCCTACCTGGAAGCTCTTGATGCAGAGAGGTAAACAACTCAAAATAGCTTCAGGAAGTCCCTGAAACTGACCAGATTCACTAGGCCCCTCCCTGCCACAGTTAGCAATAAAAGCTGAGAATCACTCTCAGAAAGTAGAGCCGAGCTATAAAGAAGACTCTCAAACCAGACCAGCTGCCTGGAAAAGGTTTGGAGCTACTGAGGATCCTGAAAAAGACACTCTCCAAGCTGTTGAGCTGCCACAGGCTGTGTAGTGTACCCCAGGTTCCTAGGTTCGTGAGCTGTAACACATGCTGGAGTAACTAAGCTGTCTTGAGTCATTTCTGCTCCTATAAGGAACCCCAATAAAACTCAATGGTTCACCAACTTGGACTCTAGTGGTGTCCATGTGTTGAGGGTCCTTACTTGGGGTAAGTAGACCTTTGTGTCTCATCTCTCCAGGAAAATTCTGTCATACCACACCTCCTCTTTCCACCTCCCGAGGACGAGGATTCTGGGTGTCTGTCACCATGCCTAATATACCAGGGATCTAACACAGGGTTTTAATCAAACAAGTCAAGCATTATTCCGCCAAGGTTCCAATCTTAGCCTGGATTTGTTTTTTGTTTTGTTTAGTTGTTTGTTTTTGTTTTGGGAGGGTTCTGAATTTTTTGTTTTGTTTTTCCATTAGGTCTTGCTATGTAGACCATGTCAGTCATATACCAGAAACAATCTGCCTACCTCTGCCTTCTTTGTGCTAGGATTACAAGGGGTCACTGCTACCACTCCCAGACCTGAATAACCTCTTTAAAAGCCTTATCTCAAATACTGTTATGTGCTAAGGTCCTGAGGTTAGGGCTGCACAAAATGTTTTCTAAGGTGACACACAGAAGAAGCCCACAACAGACCACAGTACAGATACCACTTAAGTCCAGCCTGGTAAACCAATACATTTTACTAGGGTTACACACAGGAAGCAAAAGTGACTCATAGACAACTGCATGACCAGAGCTCACTCCAGCATGGTTACAGCTCAAAAAAGCTAGCAGCTGGGAGCACACTGCATAGGATAGTCTGTAGGCATCTCCACAGGCTGTAGAGTGATCTTTGCAAGCGCCTCGGGTCTAGACTTCTTCCAGGCAGCTTGCCTGAACTCAAGAGTCTTCTTTACAGCTTTGCTCAGTGTGAGTGTGACTTTCAACTATCATTGCTTCCTCTGGCAGGGAGGGGCCTAGTGAATCAGGTCAGTTTCAGGGACTTCCTGAAGCTTTTTTTTTTTTTTTTTTTAGTTGTTTACTTGTCTATTTAAAAGAGCTTCCAGGCAAGATGAAATGTTTCAATTCCAAAGGAAACTGTTACACATCATGGGCTCTGTTTTCTCCACTGTCAAAAGCAACTGAAACCATGGTTTTCCAATTGGCCATTAGATGACAGGAGAGGGAAGGGAGGTCAGGGTGGTACCCTCCAGGAAGCAAAGGGATGTCAGGGTAGGGATGGAGCAACTGTGTAGTGCAAGTGGTATGAGGGGTAGGTGGTATGAGTCCCACCAGGCTTCTTGTACCAGTGACCTCCTGTGAGTGACCTGGGCTGGGGCTTTTGGATACAGTATGGGAGAGGGAATCACCAGCAATAACCACCTGCTCCCTCCAGTGGAGCCTACTTCCTCTGCCTAATCAGGATGGAGCCACCTGGGTCTGGGAAGCTGCTCTAGGGCAAATTCACTGCCCCAGGGATTGAGGCCAGGGGAGTTACCATGGGGCATGTGCATGCGCCTGTGTACACACACACACACACACACACACACACATATACATATATATATATATATATATATATATATATATATATACACACACACACACACACACACACACACACATACACACAGAGGCGCTTGCTTGTTTGCGCACACATATGTGGGTGTGTGGGGGTGGGTGTGTGGGAGGGAGAGGGAGAGGGAGAGGGAGAAGGAGAGAGAGAGAAACCTGAATTATATAGGGAGGAGAACCTTTGGGGGAAGAGCAGCTCAGCACCTCAGCCCCTGGGCTGGAAAATTCCAGGTTGGGGGCAGGGTATGCCAGGTGGAGCTTAGGGATGCTGGGAGGACCTGGAGGCCAGGTCTGCTTTGATATGTAAAATATGCACCTTAGTCCCTTGTCCTGGGTCTGAAACGTACACTGCTCTTGCAGAGGACTCATGCATCTAGCTTCCAGGGGTACCAGCACTCATGTGCACACAACAGCACACATACACACATACACATAACTAAAACCAATTTTTTTTTAAGTTAAAGATTATCCTTGGTTACATGGGGAATTTGGAGCTAGCCTGGGCGACATGAGACACTGCTTAACTCAGTCGCTCAAGGCCCTGACTGTAAGACAGTGGGGAGCCAGGATCCTCCCTGTACTTCTTTGTCCTCCTTCTGCAGCTGTTCCACCTCAAGAGGTCACAGCAGTGGGGCAACATCCTCCTTGTTGGTCAGAGGTACCATATCTTCAATCAACAAACTCCTATGTTCCCGTCTGAAGTGGTAGATCACAGCTGCCTGCTTTTCCTTTAAGTGGGGGCCGATTTCGACCCTCCCTCCCCCTGCTTCAGACTTCCCCCATCTCCTTCCTGCCTTTTCAAATGCTACTCCCTCCTTGAAGTGGCCGGAGCACATGCCTGTTCCACCCCCCAGGCTCAGGCTGGCCCTCCCAAGGCTCGGGGAGAGCTTACCAGGAAACCCACCTAGGAAGGGGGTGTGATTTTGCTCTTCTGATGTGCCTGGGACACCGGTTTCTTGTGGCATTTGAGAAAGTGCAAAATTCTGAAAGGCCGAAGCCGACAGAGATCCTGTGATTTCTCCCTTAAGGCCAGTAAACAGATTCCTTCAGAATCCAGAGTCTGCAGTATCGCCCGTAGCTCATCCCTTTCTCAGGATGACCTCAGTTTTTCCTCCAGAGAAGAAGCCAAAGGTTCCTGAAGGACTGCCTCTGTTTATGTCATTATTTGCTGCAAGGCTGGTGTTAGCACGTGGTCCCAGCCTGGCTAAGGAGCCAGCAGGGAGGCTTAAGTAACCGGGATCAGAGCCCCGCCCAAGCCCTAGGGGGTTTGAGACCCAGAGGGCCTCGTGACAAACACGTACCAAAGGCTTTCTATCAGGTGAAGGGATGGAGGGCAAGGAGCAGAAGCCAGAGGCTGGCTCGTTGTGCTTTGAACTTTTCTTGGGAAAATAACATCTGCTACTGTTGTTTCTTGCTAAACAGGCAAGATGAGAGGGAAAACTGAGCGGCTTTGAGGAAACTCTGAGGCAGAGAGAGACAGTGGGTGGACCTTCCAGAAGCTTCCCTACCCACGGGCTGCATGCTGAAGCCAACAAATAATTCGGAATCACATTCCCCATCGGTTTTTATCCCCCCCCACGGCCCCCACCTTTCCCCATGTCGAGGGTCTGCAGGCTTAGTGCAGGGCGGGGTGGTGTCTGCTATTGGAGAATGTGTTTACGGTGAGCACACAACACTCCCTGGCACTGGGACAATTTTAAAAACTCAGGGAGACACAAGAGATGACTGAAAAAAATCCCTGTTACCCAAATACTGATAATATTATATCACATTTCCTTTCATTCTTGTTCAGTCCGTGCTTTTAAAAAGGGTGGGGGGGTGGAGGTCTGAAGAGATGGGGGCTGAGAGCTGTATCTGATACAGCGGCGGAGAGCGCGCTTAGCCTATACAAGACCCTGAATTCATGCATACTATCTCCCCACACCTCCTCCACCAAGGGAAAAATTTAAAAACGTTTATTTATTTATTGCGGGTTTTCACCTCAGTGTGTGTGCGTAGCCAGAGGACAGCATTTGGGAACCTTTTCTCTCCTCCTATCACACAGGTTTCAGGAATTAAGGCTGTCGAGCTTGGCTGTAAACGCCTTTACCTGCAAAGCCATCTCACTGGACCAAGAAAATCATTTTTTTTTTTTAAATGAGTGTTCTATCGGCATCTATACCTGCGCACCAGAAGAGGGCACCAGATCGCAGTATAGATGGCTGTGGGCCACCGTGTGGTTGCTGGTTATCAACATATGGAAGAACAGACAGTGCTCTCAACCGCAGAGCCATTTCTCCAGACCCAAGAGTTTTTATTATATAGAAATTATATAGGTAAAGTCTGTGTTGATTTTTCCATTTATTACATCATGAAGGGGGTGTGGATGGGGATTTAGCTCAGTGGGTAGAGTACTGGCCTAAATGCCCAAGGCCCTGGTGTCAGTCCCCCCACCTCCCCACCCCCACCATACACAAGAAAGGTGTGTGACACACACTTATTAATTCCAGTACTCAGGAAGTAGGATCAGGAAGATTAGAATAGTTCAAGGTCATTCTGGGCTATGGATCGAGTTTGATGGTAGCCTGAGTTACATTAGAGCCCGTCTCAACAAACAAACAGACAAACAAAAACATCTGGTAAGATGGCTCAGTGTGTAAGGTGCTTGCTGCCAAGCCTGATGGCTTGAGTTTAATCCCCAGGACCTACATGGTAGAAAGAGAGAGTTGTCCTCTGACCCCCGTTTGCCAGCTCCCACCCTCGGTCAATCAATGTAATAAAAACCAACCAACCAAAATTTATGTCATGAGCGTTTTTCCATGGGTGATATCCCCTGTAAGAGAATTCTGGCCCCAGGCACAGTCAGCAGGCAGCCAGTGCTTCTCCTGCCATGCTGAGAAATGCAGGCTACTCGCTGCCCAGGGTAAGTGCTGCCGGGATCTTCCCCCAGCCCGCTGCTGCCTTCCAGGTTCAGGCGGAGTTGCCCATGCCAACCTTCCTCCCATGGGCCCTTGTGAAGCTTTCCACGGCTTCAGCATCAACGGCACTTTTGTCTGCTCCACTTGGGGGAGAGGACTGGATAATCTGTTTTTTGTGTCCTTGATGGATCTAGCCCAAGTTCTGTGGACCCATGTACTTGCTCGGTTTCCCTAGATGGCCTCGAGCCAAAAACAGCTCGAGAAGCCAAAGAAACCCAAATCCCTGCCTTGGCAGCCAAGATGTTTCCTGTTACCTTGTGTGTGTGTGTGTGTGTGTGTGTGTGTGTGTGTGTCTGTGTGTGTGTGTGTCTGTGTGTGTCTGTGTCTGTGTGTCTGTGTGTGTCTGTGTGTGTCTGTGTGTGTGTGCACATGAAAGAAACATCTCACTGTGTTATTCCACACAGTTTTCCTTCAGCTGTCATGAACTGAGGAGCTAACCCTTTCTATTGGACTGAGAGGTAAGGAACCGGCTGTGAGTGACAGACAGCCTTTGAGCCTGGACCCAATCATCAGCTGAGGGCCTGATGACAAGAATAGTATCTCAAGAGACTACTGAACAGTCCTTGTGCAGAGTCCCTTGTGGTTGAAGGCTTGGACCAATGGCTGGCACTATTTTAAGTAGTGTGAGGTTTGAGAGAATTTATGGTGCTTCACACCGAGAAGGCAGGGGCAAAAAGATCACTGTGAGTTCAAGGTCAGCCTGGTGTATATAGAGTTCTAGGCTAGGTTTGACCTTGTTGAGGAAGAAAAGAAAGGAGGGAGGGATAGACAGAAGGGAGGAGGGGGGAAGAAGAGAAAGAGAGGAAGAGAAGAGGAGGAAGAAGAGGAGGAAGAAGAAAAGAACAAACAACAAACACAGGGGATTGTGGGACTCTGGTCTCCCTCTGGATTTCTATGAGATATGGCCATTTGCTTTCATGTTGTTTATGGGTTTTTTAACCCCCTTCTCTTCTCCTTCTTGCTCCAGCCCCACTCACTCCGGCCCAAAAGTTTATTTATTTATAATACATAAGTATACTGTAGTTGTGTTCAGACATCCCATAATAGGCTATCAGATCTTATTATAGATGGTTGTGAGCTACCGTTGTGGTTGCTAGGATTTGAACTCAGGACCTCTGGAAGAGCAGTCAGTGCTCTTGACTACTGAGCCATCTCACCAGCCCTGTTTGTGTTTATTTTGTGACAAGGTCTTGCCACATGCCCCCAGCTGTCCTGGAACTCCCTACATAGAACAGGTTGTCCTGGAAATCACAGAGATCTGGTTGCCTCTGTCTCCCAACTTACAGAAGTGACCACTTGCTTTTAACCAAGCTATTTCCAACTCGTGCCTCTATTGGATGCCCTCAGCTTCCCTCCCTGAATTCATGGTCTTACACTCAGAACCTCCAGAAACGTGGGCCAAGTAACTTGCTTCGGTGTGGAGGAGCACGTCGGTAACACCAGCACTGGGAAGAAGAAGGTTGGGAATCTTCAATGCTCTAGGTGACTCTCTGTAGGAGTCCCAGGGCAGAATACCAAAACCTGTCTCAGCCGGGCAGTGGTGGTGCACGCCTTTAATCCCAGCACTTGGGAGGCAGAGGCAGGCAGATTTCTGAGTTCAAAGCCAGCTGTCAGCCTGGTCTACAGAGTGAGTTCCAGGACAGCTGGGGCTACACAGAGAAACCCTGTGTCGAAAAACCAAAAAAATAGAAAGAAAGAAAGAAAGAAAGAAAGAAAGAAAGAAAGAAAGAAAGAAAGAAAGAAAGGAAGGAAGGAAGGAAGGAAGGAAGGAAGAAAGAAAGGAAGAAAGAAAGGGGCTCAGGTATCCCAGGTTGGCTCATTATCTAGTCAAGGCTGGCCTTGCCACTTGGAATAGTAGTGTTGGGATTACAAGCATGTACCGCCATTCCTGGTTATTGTGCTGAGGATTAAGCCCAGAGCCTTCTGCATGCGAAGAATTCCACCAAAGATCAACATCTCCAGCCCCTAAGATATATATATATATATAATGGCAGGGTCTCACTATGTAGCTCTGGCTATTCTGGAACTTACTGTGTAGACCAGGCTGATCTCGAACTCAGAAAGATGAGTCGACCCTCTGCCTCCCAATGCTGGGATTAAAGGCATGGCTGGCTCACCAAGTATTTTATAACTTAAGCATGAGTACTTCTCCTTGTTTATACCCACCCTGGAACATAATTTCTCTAGAGCAGTTTGAGGCTCACAGCAAACTTGAGAGGGGCCATGAAGATTTCCCATCTGCCTATTCCTGTGGGCAGCCACCTGTGAACAACAGCATGTGGCCCCAAAGCAGAGTGCTGGTTACAACTGAAGCTCCCGTGTGGGTACCTCAGGTCACCCAGACCCCACTGCACAGGAATGTTCAGTCTTTGTGGCATTCACTCCATGGGTTTGGATGGCTGGATAACCACTTCCATCCTGATTTCAAACAAAATTCTTTTCTGACCTAAGAATCCTTTGCCCTTGCTTTATTTGTCTAAGCCTTGTTAGTTTGCTGAAAAAGCCTGTCTGGCTGACTCTTCCTTGGATGCTGGACTTGTATTGTCCTTTTCTCGTAGGCTAAGGTGGAAATACAGTCACCATACATGCTAGGGAGAGAAGTCCAGAAAGAGATGAAGCAAGCCTAAGCTAATGGCTCACACCCTTGCTCTGTGGGATTTCTCATCCATGGTCTTTTTTATTTCTCTTCCTCTCTTTCTTTCTTTTTTTATTATATAACTGCATTTATTTGTTTATTTACTGTATATTGTATATGCTACTGGGCCATGCATGGCACGCACGTTAGGGTGAGGGGACAACTTTTGGGACTGAACTCACACTTAGGCTTGTAAAGTAAGAAAGCAATCCTGGACCTGCTAAACCTAGCCCAAAAATGAAAACAAATCTTTAAGAAGAAATTTTTTTAAAAAAATTGGCTGTTAGCATCCTGTAATGGATGGGGGAGGAGCTTGGGAGCCCACACCCTCCCCAATAGGTATTGGTAGTTGATGGTTGTTGGGGTGAAGTCTATTTCTTAGTGGGGTAGCCACCGGTTAATTGATTGTCTTTGCTCAAGGAAATAACTACTGCCACCCATGCTTGTGCAGATGACTCTAGGCGAAAGCAGCAGGCCACAAAAAGACAAAAACAGACAAAGAACAATAACAATCATAAAAACTGAGTATGCCGGGCAGTGGTGGCGCACACCTTTAATCCCAGCACTTGGGAAGCAGAGGCAGGCGGATTTCTGAGTTCGAGGCCAGCCTGGTCTACAGAGTGAGTTCCAGGACAGCCAAGGCTATACAGAGAAACCCTGTCTTGAAAAACCAAAAATAAATAAATAAATAAATAAATAAATATAATAAAATAAAATAAAAACTGGGTATGATGGTATACGCTTGTAATCCCAGCACTTGGGAGTTGGATGCCAACCTGAGCTACGTGAGATCCATTTCAATTAAAAAGATCATTTTTGTGGTAGCATATGCTTTTAATCCCAGCACTAGGGTGGCAGAAGCAGGTGGATCTCTGTGAGTTCGAGGCCAGCCTGGTCTACAAAGTGAGTTCCAGGACAGCCAGGGCTACACAGAGAAACCCTGTCTCGAAGAAAAGAAAAAAAAAAGGAAGAAATATGCATAAGGTAAGGTGAAGCTCCTCCCCTCCCTTGTCTCAGCACCAAGGAAAACAGCAAGGTCATCGGACAAGGTGTCAACTTTTTCCCAGGACAGGAGTTACTCCCAGGAGTGGCCCCCAAGGCTTGAGCAATTTCTCAGCAGGAGGCTCCTGGGGGAGAATTCTAATTCTCTCCTAGTCTGATAGCCAAAGGAGGAATACACCATCTCTTTAGAATGTATCCATTTCTGCTACACAAGCCTGTTACAATTTCCTGGGACCTTGAGTGCGCTCCACCCCAACCTCAACCCCAGTTTTTGGATATTTGTTCTGAATGTTCTTCCCATCCCTCACAAGTTGATTAGATAATTCAGTACTCTTTTAGAACCTGCCTCTGGCCACAGGATGGAGGCCTGGGAAACTCTTTTAGAGCAACTCTCTTGAATCATTTTACCCTTACATTGTTAAACAGCTGTTCTGGCTAACCATTCCAGCCACAGAACAGTCTGTGTGTAAATCAATGGTTCTCAGCCTGTGGGTTGCGACCCCTCACAACCATCAGAAAACACAGCTCTTCCAAGACAATTCATAACAGTGGCAAAATTACAGTTATGAAGTCGTGATGAAAAAAAAATTTATGGCACAGCATGAGGAACTGTATTAAAAGGTCACAGCGGTAGGAAGGTTAAGAGCTACTGTTGTAAATCATAAGACGGTGCCTCAATTTCTAGAAGTTAGCAAACTTCACTTCCTGGGGCTTTCCCAGCCTCGGGTGGGGCATGCAGGCTGGAGAAAACATCAAAGTTGTCCTTAGCCTGGGCGAGCTGGACTTTCATTTCACACCACTTGAAAAGGGGGTGAGTTCCCAACTGGGGGTATACGTCAGTGCTAGCACATTTTTTTTTACCCAGGGGAGAAACTTCTGTAGCAATTTGGACTTTTCAGAGAACACTGCCAGTCAAGGTAAGGCCATGAGTGAAGATCTTCCTGCATTAGTTTACAGCAAGCAGCGTCAAAGCCACGTTGATAACAAGAATATGTGCCTCTCTGTTATTGTCCAGACAGGAGAGTTTGCGAAGAAAACTAATCAAGGCAAAGTATGTTTGATTCTAAATATACTAGGGCAAATATGCCCAACCTCCAGGAACCCCCCTCTGCCTTAAGCCATCTCCCCATCTTTGAAACAAGAGCTCCCTCCTCACGTCCCCCTGGGAGCCTAGAAGTAATAGAGGTCCATAGAGCAAAGCCATCAACCACCTTTGACCTCAGAGTCTTGGGAAATCCCTAAGACACAGAGAGGATGGAAATAGGGGGTTGCTGATGTGTGTGGGGGAAGGGTGGTCACTGGAGAAGGAGCTGGCAAAGGAAATTTAAGGGTGAGGGGGGTCTGACGTGTTTATAAAAAGATAAAGAGATAGGGGGTACGGTCTATGGGGGTATGGTGAAGTATGGAGGAAGTGGGTGTCTCAGCGGGCCTATGCAGAGGCATCCCTTCCCCCTGAGGGACCAGGGCATGGGGTGGGGAGCTGAGAGGGTAGTAGAAACAGAGAAAGGGAGAGAGACAGAGAGAGTAGAGAAGTAGAGGCCGGCCATGACCACAAGGAGAGAGGGGGAAGGGAATGAGGAAGGGGCAAGGGGACAGAGCAAGAGGGCAAGAGAGCATGAAAAGGAGGAGGGGCAAGCAGCCCATTTTATAGGGGACCAGCCCTACCTTGCTGATGCCAGGTAACTTGGGGAGGAGCATACCTGGCTGTTGCCAGGTAACTACTGGGGTGGAGTTTAGACAGAATGCTAACAGAGTCTATAGGAGATTCACCAGGAGATTTCTCTTCCCAGGACATCAAAGAATCCTCTAGACACTTCCTGGATTACCAAGGAGAAATAAATACAATCATATTCTGAATTCCATCCATTCATTGATTATTAGTGTGTGGGACACACGAGCCATTGTGCCAGAGTGAACGTCAGAGGACAACTTCCTTGCCCCACACCTTTACATGGGTTCTGGGAATGAACTCAGGTTACTAGGCCTATGAGTTCACAACTGGACTCAGATTTGGAGCAAAGAGGGTACGCTTCCCTTTTGGAGTTCCAAGTACGAAGTGATGTCATGGCCTTAACTTGATCTTCTAGCATGCAGCAGAAACACTCCCGAAATCAACACTTTGAAACACCAGAGACAGAGCCTGGAAGGCTTTGGAACAACAAGTCCTGATTGGGAGAAGGAACTCAGAAAGATCCAGAAGAATATTGACGACAGCAAGAATTCTGATGGAATGATATGGTTGAAAATCCTCATCATAGGACAGCAAGATGCCTTCACGGGCAGAGGAGCTGGAGGTCTATCTTATCTTTGGAGCCCACATGGTGGAAGGAGAGAAACAATTTTCATAAGCTCTTTTTTTTTTTTTTTGGTTTTTCGATACAGGGTTTCTCTGTGTAGCCCTGGCTGTCCTGGAACTCACTCTGTAGACCAGGCTGGCCTCGAACTCTCCAACTCAGAAATCCGCCTGCCTCTGCCTCCCAAGTGCTGGGATTAAAGGCGCATGCTACCACTGCCCAACTATTTGGTTTTTTCAAGACAGGGTTTCTCAGTTGGGTGGTGGTGGTGCACACCTTTAATCCCAGCACTCGAGAGGCAGGGGCAGGTGAATCTCAAGAGTTCAAGGCTGGCCTGGTCTACAAAGTGAGGTCCAGGACAGCCAGGGCTACACAATGAGACCCTGTTTCTAAACAAACATAATTCTATCAAAATAAATTAGTTTTTTTTTTTTTTCGGTTTTTCGAGACAGGGTTTCTCTGTATATCTCTGGCTGTCCTGGAACTCATTCTGAAGACCAGGCTGGCCTCAAACTCAGAAATCTGCCTGCCTCTGCCTCCCAGGACAGATTAAAGGCGTGTGCCACCACCACCCGGCAAATTAATTTTTAAAAAAGCACAAACTGGTGAGTATGTAGAAAAGGTAGAACTTGAAATCACTGTTGGAATGAAAAGTTGTGTAATCACTGCAGAGAAGAGTTTGGCAATTTCTCAAAGTGTTAAACATAATCCAGCTCTTCCACTCCCAGAGAACTGAAATTGCATGTTCACAACAGACTTGTGAAGACTTTTCAGACAACCACAGCCAGAGAGGAACAGCCAGTCATCATCTGGGAGTGGACAACACTGTATGTCCCTTCTCTACAAGGGTGCACTGTTCGGTAAGGGGTGCTACAACATAGGTGGACCTTCGTGACTGTAGTCTTGGATGGGGGTGCCTATCATGTGAGAGGCTCTGGGTTAGCCCTCGATCATCACAGACCAACAAACAAAGCGTTAGGGTCAGAGAAAGGAGCTGCTCGCAGAAGATGCACATTCTAGGAAGCGGAGCTCTGCAGAGACAGAGAGCAAGCAAGGGTGCAGGACAGACCACAGAGGTGACTTGCTGGCCCAGCCTTCGCCCAGCCTTCCCAGAGAGAGTGAGGGGTGGGGAAGAGGGAGGGGAAAGGAGAGGGAGAGGGAGAGAGAGCACATATCCCACAGCACATCGGTGCTACATTGTACACACGTGGAGGTCAGAGGTCAACTTGGGAGAGTCAGGAGTCAGTTCTCTCCTACCATGTGGGCCAGAGGAATTGATCTCAGTAGTCAGATACAACATCCTTACCCACAGAACTATCTCATTTTCCTACCCTGTTTTTTGTCTTTTTTTGTTTGTTTGTTTTGTTTTGTTTTTTTTCAAGACAGGGTTTCTCTGTGTAGCCCTGGCTGTCCTGGAACTCACTCTGCAGACCAGGCTAGCCTCGAACTCTCCAACTCAGAAATCCGCCTGCCTCTGCCTCCCAAGTGCTGGGATTAAAGGCGTGCGCCAGCACCGCCAGCTTGTTTTTTGTCTTTTAAACACAAGATCTTAACAGCTAGGTCAGGATGGCTTGAAATTCCCTGTGACGCCGCAGACTGATATTAGACTCAAGTCATTAGGTTTGGTCGCAAGTACCTTTACCCACTGAGCCAACCCGCTGGCCTGAACTGAGTACTTTAAAGGGCTGGATATGGATTCAATACAGCCTTCAGTGTGTCTGTGTCGTCTTCGTCTGTTTTTGAAAAGGGAAGTCTGATTAGCTAAGAAACATTTGTCTCTGAGATAAAGTAAGTGAAACTGTTTGCAACTTAAAGACTTCACTGGGGACATTAGATACTGATGAGCATTGCAGGAGCACACAGAAAGATTTTAAGTTTGAGGCCTAAAAAGGTGGACCTGGAGTTGATCTGTAACTATTTTTATAGTAAGCAGGATACCTGACAGTGTTTTGATATATATATTGATACACACACACACACACACACACACTCACACACTCACACACATACATATATATGTATATACGGAGAGTTGTGTTTTCACGGACCCAGGGATTGTCATCCTCTGTTCTGTTGGAAACAGGGTCTCTCTTGCTGTTCACTGCTGTACACCAGGCAAGCTGGCCCTCAGGTCCCATCCCTCAGCAGGGCATCTTGTGACTACAAGATGTTGCATCAATGAGCTTTCCATAGGCTCGGGGAATCCACGTCAGGTTGTCAGGCCTATGTGGCAAGCACTTGATCTACCAAACCCTCTCCCCAGCCCCTGATTAATACTTCTTTGTTTCCTTGCTTGTTTTGGAGAGAGAGGAGTCTCACTATATAGCCCTGTCAGGTCTGGAATTCGCAGAGATCCACCTGCCTCTGCATCTGATTGGTGAAGTGGTTCTCAACTTTCCTAATGCTGTGACTCTAATACAGTTTCTTATGTTGCGGTGACCCCTCTAACCATAAAATTGGATCATTGCTACTTCATTAACTGTAACTTTGGTACTGTTATGAATCATAATGCAAATATCTGACATGCAGGCTATCTGATATGTGATCCTGAAGGGGTTGTGGCTCAGGTTGAGAACCTCTTGATTAAAGGGTTAAACCACAAAGCCTGGCCGTATTCACATGTACTTATTTTTTCCCCTTTTAGGTTTATTTATTTCATGTGCATGAATATTCTACCTTCATGTATGTATGCATACTATATGTGTACTTGGTCTTTGTAGAGGTCAGAAAGGGCACCGGATCCCCTGGAACTGGAAACATTATTTTTATTTCTCTTTCTCTTCATCATACCGGGAATTGAACCCAGGGCCTCAGGCATGCTGGGCCAGCATCCTAACACCGAGCTGCAGCCCTAACCATTTAATTTTAACAGAGAGAAAAATAGCAACTTTGCAGCAGGAAAATAAAAAAGCTGGCAGATACTGTCGGTCGTGACCATGATCAAAGCTCCCACGGGACAAACTGACAGAGGCTGCCTTCTCCTAGGATGCCCGGAGATTGGCTTTGTGTTCCTTAGGGAGTACCCCATCCCCAACGCACAGACCCAGTCTAATCAGGACAGAAGTATCGGCTGTTCCTAATGGGAACAAAAGAGACTTCTCCAAAATCTCAAGGCTGGGAATGGGTGGAAAAGAAGCACTTCTAGATAGTGAAGGGGGAAAAAAATAGGAGGAGGGCCTGGAGTATAACTGAGCGAGAGCCCTCCCTAGCACGCACAAGCCTGGGGTCTGATCCTCAGAAACACAAACGGCAGCTGGACGGCCGACCAACTGCAGCGAAGGATACTGATGCTAAGGCAGCAACTGGCAAAGTCTGAAACCCACCTAGGAGTGAGTGAACTGGAATGAATAGGATTCGTTTCCTGATTATAAGACTTCATTGTAATAAGAGGTTTGGGGACCTGTGGTGGTAGAGACAGGTGGATTTCCGTGAGTTCTAGGCCAACTTGGACTACATGGTGAATGCCAGGCTGGACAGGAATACATAGTTGAAGACCCCGTCTTTTAAAAAAAAAAATTTGGAGCTGGGCAGTTGTGGTGCACACCTTTAATCCCAGCTCTTGGGAGGCAGAGGCAGGCGGATTTCTGAGTTTGAGGCCAGCTTGGTCTACAGAGTGAGTTCCAGGACAACCAGGCTTACACAGAGAAACTCTGTCTCAAAAAACCAAAAACCAAAAAAAAAAAAAAAAAAAAAATGGAGTTCTTAGCATTTTGCATGGTGGCTCACGCTTTATCCCAGCCACCCCAGAGGACAGGATTGATCATAAGAGTAGCCTGTTCTATCCAGTGAGTACCACACCAGAGCAGGCTGCACAATGAGTCTGTCTTGCTTGCAAAAACAAGCAAAGAAATTTAAAAAAAAATCTATTTTATTTCTGTTCTCTCTACCAAACCATCCTGGATCTTATGGCTTGTGCATGGGTTAGGTAAATTTTGTTTATATTTGAAATGATTTCAAAAATTCCATATCTCAAAATATATATCCAGCTGCAGATACGTTCTGTCTCCCTCTTTAAGGAGCTGCATGCATCTCACAAATAATAATGTAATGGCTTGATCTTTCTTTTCTTCCTTCCTTCCTTCCTTCCTGTCTGTCTGTCTTTCCTTCTTTCCTTTTTTTTTTTTTTTTTTTAAGATAAGCTCTAATGTAGCCCAGGAAGTCTCAGACTTGGCTATGTAAGTGAACTTACTCTCCTACCTCTGGTTTTCAGTGCTGGTGTCCTAAGCGTGGGTCACCTCACCTAGTTACAAGTGCTTTTATGAAGGGGGACTCGAACCCAGGCTTTCAGCAAGCCAGATGAGCACTCCTGCCACTAACCTGGGCCCCTCCCTGCCCCCACACTACCTTTTGTAACAACTCTTTGTTCTAGGGCAATTTATTTACTGCTCCAAACCTGTGGGCTGAATTCTAGCTGAAAAACAGGAGGGAGGAGAATGGATATTGAGGTGTGTGACAAACGGTGTGTGACAAACGGTGTGTGACAAACTTGTGTTGTCAAACTTGTAATGCCAGCTAAATTAAGGTAATCTGTGTGTATGGTCTGTCTGTCTATAGACGTGTGTGTGTGTGTGTTGTGTGTGTGTGTGTGTGTGTGTGTGTGTGTAGGCTGGAAGCCAGGTTTCATCTACCTGTTTTTTTAAACATTTGTTAGTGTCTTTCTTTTCTTTTTTTGTTTTAATGGGGTCGGGGCATACAATTGTGTGCAACCTAGAGGTTTGGGAGCAATTTGAAGGAATTGATTCTCTTCTTCCCCCAGGGATAGAACTTAAATTGTCAGCTATGGCTCCGGGCACCCCTACCCATTGAGTTATCTTGAGGGTCCCGCCTTATTGTTATTTTTATTTTATTTGTATAAGGGTTTTGCCTGCATGTATGTTTGTGCACCATGTGTGTGCCTGGTGCCGGTAGAAACCAGAAGAGGGTGTCAGATCTTCTGGGACTGGAGTTGGGAGTGGTTGTGAGCTGCCATGTAGATGCTGCAAATGGGACCAGGGTCTTTTTGCTTGATTTTTCCAGACAGGGTTTCTCTGTGTAGTCCTGGCTGTCCTGGAATTCGCTCTCTGTAGACCAGGCTGGCCTCAAACTCGAAGAGATCCACTTCCTTCTGCCTACTGAGGGTTTCGAATCAAAGGTGTTCACTACCACTCCCTGGCTTCTGGGTCTAACTTTTGAGACTGTCTCTCACTGAACCTGGAGCTTGCTCTCTGGTTTGAGTGACTGCCGAGTAAGCTCCTGGGAGCTGCTTGACTACCTTGGAATACCCCCGAGGTTACAGGAATCAGCTTCTACTCTCAGTTTAACCTCCTGGGTGCTAGGGATCTGCATCAAGTCTGCAGGCTTGCTCACTGGGCCATCCCAGAGCCCTTTCATTGGGACAATCTTGGTTGTGACTTAAGTGGCAGTATGGGGACCACCTGAAGGCATAAAGTTAGATCTGGGGCTGGAGAGCCTGGGAGACAAGAGCTGTGCTCAGAGAGGAAATGGGGTGCTGGAAAGCAGGAATGAAAGACAAGAAGCCTGGGTAAAGCAGGTGTGGTGATACATACCTCTAACTCCAGTTCTCAGGATCGTGGGTAGGTGGAAGTCTGAGGCACCTAGTGAGAACAAAAACATTAATATTAATGAATAATAATTAATAGTGCATACTCATCAATAAATATTCATTAACAAATGTCAATTGATTAACATTAATGTAATTTATCATTATTAGTAATAAAACAATATGTAGGCCGGGCGGTGGTGGCACACGCCTTTAATCCCAGCACTTGGGAGGCAGAGACAGGTGGATTTCTGAGTTCGAGGCCAGCCTGGTCTACAGAGTGAGTTCCAGGACAGCCAGGGCTACACAGAGAAACCCTGTCTCGGAAAAAAAAAAAAAAAAAAAAAAAAAAAAAAAAAAAAAAAAAAAAAAACAATATGTAAGAACAGGGTTGGTTTTTTTCCCCCCAAGTTCTTGAAACTCTTGGTGAACAGGGTTAAGGGAAGTAAAGAAGAAGAAGTCCATGAGGGAGAGAAGGTTTGTTTTTGGTTTTGTTTTTTTTTTTTTGAGACAGGATTTCCCTGTGTAAGCCTGGCTGTCCTGGAACTCACCCTGTAGACCAGGCTGGCCTGGAACTCAGAAATCTGCCTGCCTCTGCCTCCCAAGTGCTGGGATTAAAGGCGTGTGCCACCACTGCCCGGTGAGGGAGAGGAGTTTTATTGCTGTTGCTATGACAAAAATGCTCCCAGCAAAAAGCAAGTTAGAGGAGAGTTTATTTTATTTAGCTTGAAGTCCCGGGCTTCATCTAGTCCATCACTGGAGAGAAGCCGAGGCGGGAGGAACTTCAGTGGCTGGCTGCAGCACATCCACAGTCAGGTGCAGAGAGAAAATGAATGTGTGCATGCTTAGTGCTCGGCTTGCTTTCTCTACTCTACAATCCAGGAGCCAAAGCCAGGCACTGGTGCTGCTCACTGTCAGGCGGAGCCTTCTCACAACTATTAACACCTCCCAGACAGGCCCACAGGCCAACCTCATTTTGATAGCTCCTCACGGAGGCTTCCTTTCTAGGTAATTCTAGGTTGTGTCAAGTCTAACCATCCCAGGGGCCAAGTGTGGCATTGATAGACCAGAAATGTCAAGGGAAGCAGAGAAGCTTAAGGCTGCACTGTTTGGCTCTGTGCTGGTCCTGATCCCTGGGCTGGAGCCTCTTTCTCATCTCTAAGAGTTCAGCTTTACTGATGTAAAAAAAAAAAAAAAAAAAAAAAAAAACCTCCAATACCATCCACTCCTCGTTGTTGTTTGGAGTGTTAGAAACTCTCAAGAGTTCAAATAAAGCCTTTGTATAACTCAATCAGGCTCGTGAACACACTTCAAGGGAGGGGGGGGAAGGCTGGACTGAAAAGAAAGCCAACTGCGGGCATGGAGGGATGTTAATAACTACTGATAAATCAGCCGGTGGTTCTGTTCTTTTGTCTGAGACACTCCGACTCACTATTATGTGATGGTCTATTGTTATGGTGTACAGGAGGTCTAGTGACCACTGTGAAAACTAGTCACAAGGCTTTTGTGTCAGGAATCTTTTTTTTTTTTTTTTGGTTTTTCAAGACAGGGTTTCTCTGTGTAGCCCTGGCTGTCCTGGAACTCACTCGGTAGACCAGGCTGGCAGAAATCTGCCTGCTTCTGCCTCCCAAGTGCTGGGATTAAAGGTGTGCACCACCACCGCCTGGCTTGTGTCAGGAATCTTATTTGCATTTGTTTTCTCCTCCTCCTCCTCCTTTTCCTCCTCTTCCTCTTCCTCCTCTTCTTCCTCCTCCTCTTCTTCCTTCTCTTCCTCTTCCTCCTTTTCCTCCTCCTCCTCCTCCTCCTCCTCCTCCTCCTCCTCTTCCTCTTCCTCCTCCTCCTCGTCCTCCTTGTCTTCTTCTGGCTGGGAGATGACTTCTTGGGTAAAGCACTTGCTGCGGGTTCAGATTTCCAGTGCCCTCGTATAAAGCTGAACATGACTGTCATCTGAAATCCCACTACTGAGAAAGATTCCTGGAGCTTTCTGGTCAGCTGCCTTAGCTGAATTAGTAAACTAGGGGTTCAGGAAGAAACCTTGTTGCCAAAAATAACTGGAGAGCAAGAGACGAAGGCCCTGGGTATCAGCCTCTGGCCTCCACAGGCCTTCATACACCCAAACAAACAGGTGGGGTATGAACCCCACCCAGGTATGAACCCCACTCACCCACTCCCACCCACGTGAACTGTCTATTTTAGGTTTTTAAAATATCCTGCTTTGCCAGCTTGGTCTACATAGCAAGCTCTAGGACATCCAGGACTACAGAGAGAGTCCCTATCTCAAAAATAAATATAAATAAATACATAAATAAGGAAAATAAAACCAAAACTCTGCCTTGAAGGGCTAGAGAGATGGCTCATTGGCTAAGAGCACTTATTCCTTTTGAAGACGACCTGGGTTCAGTTCCCCACACCCACAAGATTCACAATTGTCCTTAACACCAATTCAATTCTCTGACCCTTTCTTCTGGCAGGTATCAGGAATGTATATGGTATATATATGTATATATTTTAACCCTAAACAACAAAAACAAAAAAACAACCAACCATTCATCAAGTAAATCCTTCCTCTGCCCTTCTTGTCTTCCCTCCCTTCTGATGAGGGACATTTATTTACTTTTTGGTCAAGCAAAGAGAGTGAAATATACACTTGAAGGGTCTGAAGCTGGTTCACAGAGGACTTTATTCGTAGCTTTGAATGGTTCCTGAGATACCCTGGCAGGGCAGGAGGCCCACTCTTTGGATGTAAACATTTCTATGGAAGCCTGGAGAGATTGCATCTTGCTTTTTCTTTTCTTTTTTTTCTTTTTTTCTTTTTTTTTTTTGGTTTTGTTTGTTTGTTTGTTTGGTTTTTGTTTGGTTTTTCGAGACAGGGTTTCTCTGTGTAGCCCTGGCTGTCCTGGAACTCACTCTGTAGACCAGGCTGGCCTGGAACTCAGAAATCCGCCTGCCTCTGCCTCCCAAGTGCTGGGATTAAAGGCATGCGCCACCACTGCCCGGCCATCTTGCTTTGTTTACAGTTATCTGTCCCCACCTTCTCATGAGGACTCGATGCTGTAGACTGTCTGTGCCAATTTCAAAATCCCAAACTGGTAGGTTTTTGCAGATTTTGCAAAAATACGTTGCAAATCAAAACCTGAACACTTTTGAATAGTTACATTTAGAAGAGAGGTTCCTGGTCAAGTGCTTGTAGTGACTTCCAGGGGAAAAGACTTCTCTGAGTTCCCCAGACTGTCCTTTACAGAGAGGATGGAGGGGAAACCCAGATATTAACCAAAGAAGTAAAAAGCAATGTGAATGTCACGGTCAGGGCATCTCTGCATCTAGACCAGGCATTGAGATCAAACCACACAGCTTATTAAAACACACTGAAAGCAACACAGTTCTGCTTTAAAACAGATGAGAGGGAGGCTTGACAAGTGGTTGGTTATAGATGTAGAACACACACACATATGTGCACACACACATGTGGACACACACTCATATCCCATACGCCATCACTTTCTTCAACTTGGATGAGACCTGTAACAGCAAGCCATGGATATTGACACATGCCTATAATCACAGCACTCAGAAGGCTGAGGCAGGAGGATGACTACAGATCTGATACCAGCCTAGGGACACATAGTGAATTTCGGGACATCCTGGGCTAGAGTGAGATCTTTTTAAGAACAGGGGTGAGGGGGTAGAGGGATGGCTCATTGTATAGGAGTACTGGCTGCCCTTACAGAGGGCCTGGGTTCAGTTCCCAGCACCTGCATATCTTACAACCATCTATAACTCCAATGCCAGGGTATCTGATGTCTTTTCCTGGTCTTCTCTGACAATGAGGCATGTACCTGGCACTCACACATACATCCAGCAAAACACCCACACACATAAAAAACAAAAAACATAAATAAGGACAGGTGAGATAGTGAAATGGGTAAATGAGCAACAGCAAGTGTTGCCACGTGTGACAACCTGAGTTTGATTCCTGGGTTCCATGAGAGAAAATCAACTCCCAAAGACTGACTTCCGTACACATGCCATAGGACACATATACATACATACATACATATATACACACACACACACACACACACACACACACACACACACACACACACACGATGTTCTTTGTACTCTTGAAGTTTTTGAAACAGGGTCCCACCATATAACCCCATTTGCTTTGAACTTGGTCCTAGACTCCTAAAGATCTGTTTGCATCTGCCTTCTGAGAGCCGGGATTAAAGGTATGTGCCCCCCACACCTGGCCAGTGTTTTTGTTGTTGTTTTTTTGAAAGACTTTGAATGCCACAACAATTGAGGGAAAGGCTGTTTTATTATTTCTGCCTCACAGGGAGGAAACTACAGCTGAGACACTGAGGACTGACCTTGGGGAGTGTCACTCAGGTCTGCGGGGACAGCACGAAGCAGAGTCTATGCTTCTGTTTCTGATGCCAAGGTTTCAGGTCCAGGTCTGGAAACCTGCTCCAGACTTGTTCTGGGAGGTATGGATGGCGCCTTGGAGTCAGCTGCGTCCTATCTGACAGTTCTGCGGCCTCTATTTCCTTCCTGTGCTGCTGATTCAAGACCCCAGGAAGCCTGGCTTCCTGTCAGGGACAGCTAGAGGGCAGGCTGCAGAGATGCAGACTCAGCAGTACAGGGCTGCAAAAGCAAAAGCCTGCAGACGGTCGGAGGCAGTTGTGTGCACATATGTACCACATACACACAGTGCACACCTACACTGCAACACACCCACACACTAAGCACACACATGTATACAGTGAGCACACTGAACATAGGCATGCAGTGCTCGCTAACAGGTACATGAAGAATAAACATAGGTAAGCGCGTGTGCACACACACACACACACACACGAGTCAGAGAGTTAAGGTCATTGGTAATAGACACAAATAAGAACCCAAAAGCAAGAAACAGGAACCATGGGTAGCTTCAGGCACAGCAGAAATCTGTAAATTCTTGCTTCGAGATTTCTGCCTCAGTGGGCAAAGAGAAAATCCTTTTGTTTCTTAAACATATCTTCTGAGTTTGAAAAAAAAAAATGTTTAAATTGAGATAAAATTCTAGCTTTTATCGTTGCAGGTTTTGTTTGGTTTTGTTTGGTTTGATCCAGGCTGGTCTCAAACTCCCTATACTCCTGCCCTCATCTTTGAAGTGCCAGAATGTGCCAGGCATGTGCTTCCACGACTCAGAATTAGGAATTTCACTTAACTAACCAAGTAATCTCTTGGTTAAGCAATGCTAGGGGGTGAACTTGGCTATTTTTAGGCTGGACATTGTGGTACATGCCATTGATGAAGGACACAGAGGCAGGCTGGCTAGTGAGTTCAAGGCCAGTCAGTGTTACAAGTAAAGACTCTTTTTTTTTTTTTTTTTTTTGTTTTTTTCGAGACAGGGTTTCTCTGTGTAGCCCTGGCTGTCCTGGAACTCACTCTGTAGACCAGGCTGGCCTCGAACTCAGAAATCTGCCTGCCTCTGCCTCCCAAGTGCTGGGATTAAAGGCGTGCACCACCACTGCCCGGCTAAGACTCTGTTTTGAAACAAGAACACTTAGCTATTGATAACGTTGCTGCTTAGCAGTATTGAGAGCAAGTCCACAGTCTGCAGTGTATAATCATTACCCCTATCTAATTCTAAAACACTTTTATCACCGAAGGGAAGGTCCGGTACCCATTCAGCAGGACTGCCTCCTCCCTGCCCCAGCCCCTGATACCACAGTGACTTCTTAAGATGACAGCCCCTCCTGCCTGCTCTGCGGCTGGCTCTGGTCACCTTACAAACTTACTGCTTCTTCCTCTCCAGCCAGACTGAGGTGCTGTCCTGGTGAGAAGCAGAAGAGACCCAACCTTGCTCACAGTAGGTCTTTTACCTCATCTCTCAGATCATTTTTCCCAACAGTAATCTGTCAGGGGAGCAGTAAACCAGCCCTGAGCCTCCCTTCAGGATTCAAAAAGTATACATTTCTGGAGACACAAAGACAACCTGTGTCGAAGCATGAGGTTGCATGATCTGTATGTTCACAGATGGGGAGACCACATGACTCTGTCCACACTGAGTCCAGTGTTTTAACACCCCACCCTCTTTTCTGTTTTCTTTCAACATTTTGTTTTGTTTTTCAAAACAGGGTTTCTCTGTATAGCCCTGGCTGTCCTGGAACTCACTCTGTAGACCAGGCTGTCCTCGAACTCAGAAATCCGCCTGCCTCTGCCTCCCAAGTGCTGGGACTAAAGGTGTGCGCCACCACTGCCCGGCTTAACATTGTTGTTGTTGTTCCCAAGACAAGGTTTCTCTATGTTGCCATGGCTATCCTAGAACTCTCTCTGTAGATCAGGCTGGCCTCAAACTCAGAGAAACCCAAACTGCTCTCACCTCCCAGTCCTGACATTAAGGCGTGCACTACCATTCCCAGCTCCACGTTTAACCTTTTTTATTGTGAAACCCAACCCTCTCAATAAAAAGTGTGGGAAACACAGCTCATACTGTTTTATTACAAAGTAGAGAGCCATGCTACAAAACTTCAGTTCAAGAACAACACGGTCACTGGATGTGGAGGTGGCACAAGCCAATAATCTCAGACCTTGAGAGGCTAAGATGGGAATATCTCAAGTTTGAAACCAGCCTGGACTATCAAGAAAGATCTTGTCTCAAAAAAAAAAATCCCACAAACAAAAAACCAGAATAAACAAACAAAACAAGACACTCCCAAACAAGAGACTAGTGTCAGAAACAAATACTTGCAAGCAATGAAGAATCCTTCATCCCACGACTTCCCCTGGGGGCAGCCAAAACCTTGGTTTACTGCATCATTGTCTTTTTGCTAAGCTTGTGCCAGCTGATGTTGTAATTTGGTTTTGGTTGCATTCTGAACTTTCTCTAAAAGGACTTACTGTCTGGATTCCAGTGTTGTATTTGCCTCAGCAGTTTGGGAAAGTCATGTTTGTCGAATGTGAACCAGTGTCTCATGCTTTCCTACTGTTGTATGGTGTTCCAATATGTGTTTGGCCATTTACACAGCCTACTCCGGATGCGTATGTCTGTTATTCCTTCAACTTGGCATCTGTGCCCAAGCCTGAGGACCTGAGTTCGATCCCTGGGACCCACATGGTAGAAGGAGAGAACCACTTTCTACAAATAATGCTGCTGTGGACATTTGTGAATATCTTTTTAAAAAATGTTAAAAGATATGTGTGTGTGCACAGGCTCAATTGTGTGCATGCATATGGAAGTCAGAGGTCAGCTTCTGGGAGTTAGTTTTTACTCCACGATGTGGGTCACAGGGATAGAACCCAGGTCCTCAGGTTTGGCAGCAGTTGGTGTTTTAGCAGCTGGCCCTTATAAATACATTTTTTTCTTTCATAAATAAATAAATAAATAACGAGAGAGAGAGAGAGAGAGAGAGAGAACTTGGGTAAAACAGTTCTTTCCTTTCTACCATGTGATTTCTTGGGAAGAAACTCAGGTCAGTGTGTTGACAAATGCCTTTACTCATTGAGCCATCTTGATGGCGATTTTCTCTTTTTCTCTCTGTTGGTGCTGGGGACCACACCGAGAGCCTCACTCATTCTGGGTGAGGGGTTCACCAGCGAGGAGCAGCTCCAGGCTTGAACATGTCTTGTGACACACAGGGTTGTGTCTTTCCACTGAGCACCTCTCTAGGCTCGTGTTCACCTCTAGAAGACACTGACCAACAGTTTGCTAAAGTACCTTCACCCAGTTCGGTTCTCCCTGGTTAGATCTGAAAGATCCCTTGTTTTGCATCCTCAGTACCACTCTGTAAGGGACTGACTGTCCCAGCAGGAACAAAGATATTCTAGAAATGTGCATTCCCCTCCCTTTGGCTATCAGATTAGTTAAACAATGGCCCTCAAGGAATTAGGCTCTCATGCTGGGTGAAGAAGGCTCCTGCTGCCAGCCAGAGGGAAACTTGCCTCCCATGAAGGTTTCAAAATTTCTGACATCATCAGACCACCCGTAGGAAGTGGGTCCATACCTTGACCAAGACTGCTTGGTCATGCATGCCTTTCATCCTCTATTGAAATTTAAAACTTATGTCAAGGCCCCAAACAAGGATTGGGAGTCAGT
The DNA here is from genome assembly GCF_004785775.1 of Grammomys surdaster. NCBI lineage: Eukaryota > Metazoa > Chordata > Mammalia > Rodentia > Muridae > Grammomys > Grammomys surdaster. The sequence goes on from NW_021621692.1 coordinate 183,357, forward strand.
GGGCTTCTTTGTGTGTTGCTCTTCCCACACTGAGCACACCTCCTCTTTCTGCTAGTCACCACTGTCTACGGTGGGGAAACAAGCCTGGCTGTTAGGGCTCTGACTCAAACACCTCCAGGTACAGCTAGACAAGGGCCAGTCTTTTACATTCTAGATCTTGTGTGTGTGGGTGCAGTGTTGGCTCCTTATGACTTTAGTTTTTAATGTCGCTGATTTGAGAAGCTGAGCACTCTCAAATAGCTACTGGTCATTTGGCTAATCTCTCTGATACTTATTTTTCTTCTCTCCTCATTGATCTATAGGATTCCCCCTACCTCCTTTGTTTTTTCAAGACAAGGTTTCTTTATGTAACCACCCTGGCTGGCCTGGAACTTGTTCTCTCGACCAGGCTGGCCTCGAACTTGCAGAGATCCTCCTGCCTCTGTCTCTCCCCCCTGCACCACCACCACATGGCATATAACATTTCTCTATGTTCTAAATCTGAGCTGTTTTTTTAGTATTTAAAAAATTATTTATTCTATTTTGTACGTACACAAGGGTTGGGGGAATGGCTGACACATACGAGTGAAGGCGAGAGGACAACTTGTGAGGGCTGGCTCTCTTCTTCCTCATGATTTTGACACAAACATTTAGCATGTTGATGAACATACTAGGGCCAGCCCTGGGCTTTTGAGCAGGTTTAAAGCAGCAGGCGTGAATTGCTAGCAGTGGCTCATGCTATAGATTCAATCAGGCAGTGGTTGGTTACTCTCACAGGGTCATGCCACTCTTTCACGTGTGGGCACATACTCACTGTCAGGTTGGTATTGTAGTTCTTAGGGTCCATTGCTGGGTGAGAACATGAGTCATTTTTTCTCATCTACTGGACTACATTTCGGTTTGTGGCACCACACCATAAAAAGAATCATTGGAGAAGAAGCTTCCAGCTCAGTTCCAGCTTGCATTTTTTATGTTTTCCTGAAGTGAAGTATGTTCTTAGCAACAGGGTCTTACCATCTAGTTCTAGACAACCAAAACCAATAGTAATAGTATGTGTATTACAGTGTGTGTGTGTGTGTTGCCTTATGGTTTTGTTTGCTTGTTTTTGTTTTTTTTTGAGATAGGGTCTTTCTGTGCAGCCTTGGTTGTCCTGGAGCCTGCTCTGGAGATCAGGCTGGCCTTGAACTCATAGAGATCTACCTGCCTGCATTTCCCAGGTACTAGGATTAAAGCCAGGCACTGCCTCCACTACCACCTAGCTCAATGGGATTCTTTTTATGTCCCCTGGGAACAGTATATACCCTTTGGGAACAAGAATCAGTAAGAATTTTACCTGGCATTTTCTTCTACTGCTTACATTTGCAACAGTTTAGGTGCAGGACGTAGAACAGTGAGTTGTCTCTCCTAGCATGCCTTGATCACTGGGCCCTACCATTCTCCTGAGGGGCTGCAGAGATGGCTCAGCGACTGAGAGGAAACAGTACACCAGGCATGGTGTCAATACACCTTTAATCCTAGTGCTCAAAAAGCAGGGCAGGTAAATGATCTCTGAGTTTGAGGCCAGCCTGGTCTACACAGAGAGTTGCAGGCATACTCAGGGTTGCATAGTGAGATCCTCTCCTCTCTACTCCTCTCTCTTGCACATATGTGTATATGCCAAGGTTGGGGGTGGAGGAGGAGGGAGAAGGAGAGGAGGGAGAAGGAGAGGGAAAGAGAGATGGAGAGGGAGACAAAAAGAAGTATTACTCTTTGAGAGGATCCAAGCTTTGTTCCCAATATGCATGCCAGGACCACATGACTGCCTGTTATTCAAGCTCTGGTGCCTCTATGGGCATACATACACACACATACACACACACACACACACACACACACATACCACACATACACACACATACACACACACACACACACACATACCACACATACACACACACACACAC
>NW_021621692.1:185288-310519 GCF_004785775.1 Grammomys surdaster
CACACACACACACACATACCACACATACACACACACACACACACACATACCACACATACACACACACACACACACACCACACATGGCATAAACTTATACAAATACATATACATACATATAAATAAAAATAAACATTTAAAAAAAAAGCCCTGTGAAAAATCGTATGTGTTTGTGTTGTACATGTACATACATGCACGTGTGTATGTGTGGGGATTAGTGCACTTGTGTGTGCACATACAAATGCCAGAGGAGTACATCAGTGTCTTCCTCTATCCCTCTCCACCTTACTTTTTGACACAGGGTCGCACACCAAACCTGCAACTCACTATTGAGCTAGGCGGGCTCCAAGGGCCCGCCTGTCTCTGCTCCTAAGTGCTGAGGCTATAGGCGTGCATGTCCATGCCTTGCTTTTACGTGGCTTCTAGACCTTCACATTCAAATCCTCTTGCTTCCAGACCAAGCTCTCCAAATGACCCCTGAGCCAGCTCCCCATCCTACAATATTCATTACTAACTATACTCTAGGAAACACTGAAGGTCAAAGGTACAAGAAATACTTATTTTCTACAACATTGCTTTCACTTTCAAACGTATTTCAGTCATACTCAACTCTACTCTTTTGGGGGAGGGGTTTAAGACAGGGTTTCTCTGTGTAGCCCTGGCTGTCCTGAAACTCACTATGTAGACCAAGCTAGCCTCGAACTACTCAAAGATCCATCTGCCTCTGCCTCCCAAATGCTTGGATTAAAGGCGTGAGCCACCACTGCCCGGCAAAAGTTTAACTCTTAACTCATTACCTAGTCAAAAAATTGCAAACAAGGTTTGGTATGTAGCTAGGTGGTAGAGGATTTGTCTCACGTGTGTGGCACTGGGTTTGGTTCCCAATACTGAAAAAAAAAAAAAAAACAAATTCTACTGAAGCTACATCTCAATTTTAGGAAGTCATTTCATTTATGATTGACCATGGTCCTGAGGATGCCACCCAGGCAGGGCCTTGTACACGCTAGACAAGTATTCTACCACTGACCTACAGCACTGATCTACCTTGATGTAATATTTACATTTTGTTTTTGTTTTTGTTTTTTCGAGACAGGGCTTCTCTGTGTATCCCTGGCTGTCCTGGAACTCACTCTGTAGACCAGGCTAGCCTCGAACTCTCGAACCCAGAAATCCGCCTGCCCCTGCCTCCCAAGTGCTGGGATTAAAGGAGTGCGCCACCACCGCCCGGCTAATATTTACATTTTACAAGATTTATTTATTATTTTTATTTTATTTGTATGGATACTTTGCCTGCCTGTATGTAAGTGTGTCACATACATGCCCAGTGCTCATGGAGGGCAGATAGAAGAGGGGTCAGATGCTTTTAACTTAAGTTAAAAGCAGTTGTAACTTGCAATGTGGTGGCTTGGAATCGAACCCACTCCTCTGGAAAAGCAGTAGGTGCTACAATTACTAAGCCTTTTCTCCAGCTGTCCCCCATTTTCATTAATTTTCTATTTTTAAAAATTTGTGCCGGGTGGTGGTGGCGCACGCCTTTAATCTCAGCACTTGGGAGGCAGAGGCAGGCGGATTTCTGAGTTCAAGGCCAGCCTGGTCTACAGAGTGAGTTCCAGGACAGCCAGGACTACACAGAGAAACCCTGTCTCAAAAATAAAACCAGAAAAAAAAATTTGTGCCGAGCAGTGGTGGCACACACCTTTAATCCTAGCACTTGGGAGGCAGGCCAGCCTTGTCTACAGAGTGAGTTCTAGGACAGCCGGGGCTACACAGAGAAACCCTGTCTCGAAAAACTAAAAAAAAAAAAAAAATTGTGTTGCTTAAAATACCTTCATCACAGTGCCTTCAGGGCATTTCCTTTTTCTTTCTTTCTTTTCTTTTTTTTTTTTTTTTGGTGTGTGCTGAGGATAGTCTCACTATGTAGTCCTGGCTGTTCCTGAGATTTACTATGCAGAGTAGATTGGCCTTGAACTCACAGACATCAGCCTGCCTCTGCTAGTGTTGGGTTAAAGGTGTGTGTTACAATGCCTGGCTTGTAGGGCTTTTTTGAAGCTTAATGGTTAATGTGGGAGGACCCACTACATGGTGGGAAGTACCATTTCTGGGCAGGAAGGTGGTCCTGGATTGTATAAGTAAGCAGGGTGAGCAAGCCATAAGCAGCATTCCTCCAAGACTTCTCCTTCAGTCACTCCCCTGCTTGAGTTCCTGTCTCACTTTCTCTGGATTGACTCAAGATATACATAAGGTAAAGAAACCCTTTCCTCTCCAAGTTGCTTTTGGTCATAGTGTTGTATCACAGCACCAGAGAGCAAACTAGGACCCAGATATTTTCTATTTACCCCTTTAAAATTCTTATTTTCTGGCTGAGCTGCATCATTGTCTGAGAATGTACTCTATTTGAATCGTTTGAAACTTGTTGGGACTTGTTCTATCTGTAGCATTTCAAAGACATTCCGTGTGTATTTGAGAACTTGTGAGTTGCAGTGGAGGGTGCTCTGTTCTATATATGTCCAGTTGGCTAAAGTGTGTCTGTCCATACCATAAGTGCATACTTCTTTCTTACTAATTTTGTCCTAATAGTTAAGGATGAAGATAACTTCTATTCCAGATGAAATCTACTGCAGATTTTTCAGTATCTTCTTGAAGTTCCATACTCTTTTCGTTGATGTATTTGCGGTTATCTGTATAAGTACAAGGAAACTTGGAAAATTGTTATATGTTAGTTAATTGAGTATATTATCATCCTTATGGTTTTGCATTGTTTTGTTTTGTTTTTTTGTTTTCTTTTTGTTTTTTTTGTTTTCCAAATATTCAAATTATATACACACCCTGACATCCATGGAGATCAGAGGACATGTTTGTAAAGGTGGGTCCTGGGGAGAACGTACACGGCTGGGCAGCAGTGCGCCATCTTGGAGTTCTGACAATCTCCTCCTCTTCCTCCTCCTCCTCTTCTTCCTCCTCTTCCTCCTCCTCCTCTTCCTTTTCCTCCTCCTCTTCTTCCTCCTCCTCCTCTTCCTCCTCCTCCTCTTCCTCCTCCTCTTCTTCCTCCTCCTCCTCTTCCTCCTCCTCCTCTTCCTCCTCCTCCTCTTCCTCTTCCTCTTCCTCCTTCCTCCTCCTCTTCCTCCTCCTCCTCTTCCTCTTCTTCCTCCTCTTCCTCTTCTTCCTCCTCTTCCTCCTCTTCCTCCTCCTCCTCTTCTCCTACATATTTTTGTCATTTTTTTTTGTTTTTGTTTTTCGAGACAGGGTTTCTCTGTATAGCCCTGGCTGTCCTGGAACTCACTCTGTAGACCAGGATGGCCTCGAACTCAGAAATCCGCCTGCCTCTGCCTCCCAAGTGCTGGGATTAAAGGCGTGCGCCACCACCGCCCGGCTTGCCATCTTGTCTCCTTACCGTCTTGCGCTAATAAAAGTTTGTCAGCAAATATCTGCAAAGCATCTCTGGGGGTGGGTCAGATGATAAATTGATAAGACAGTTCCTAGTAATGGTAGTGATGGTAGTTGAGTGGCCTGTTTCATGTAAGGGGATGGCAAAGGTCCTTCTGGAGGAGTGACGTGAACAGAGAGACCTGGATGATGAGCTGATGATGGACAGGTGGAGGGAAATATTTTTTTCAGGGGAAGACCTTGGGGTGATGTAGGGAAAGGACTTATCTTGGAGGGAGGGAGGACAATCTCATATTGTACTTGTAGGCCATGGCTGGGAACTCAGGCCCATCTCAATTGTGACTAGAAGACTTAAGGGGAGTCACATGGCCTGATTTGTATTTCACAAATGTGAAATATGAATGTTTATCTGAGTTGGTCAGAGATAGACATCAGAATGTAAAGGCAGGCCCAGAGCAGGGAGTTAGGAGGTTCTCTTAGTATAGGTAACAGGTGGCATCTGGGATAAGAACCTGCCAGAACACACTAGAGGCAGAGACATAAATGGAGCCTGTCTTTGGGCCAATGCTTTTCTAAAGCAAAGAAAGACTACCTACCAAAGAGGCAGCTTGGCAGGCATAGCCCGCCTGCTTCGGTTGATTACTTACTTACAAGGAAGCTCAGATCACCCACTTGAAGTTGCCAATCATTACATTAGTGCATCCTAGTGGCCAAAGAAACGCAGGAACTGGAGGAGGAGCAACTAGGGTACCCTGGAAACAGGATGTGAGAGCCTTCCTTAGCAGGGAGAGCAAAGGGACCAGGAGGGGAGACCTTGACCACTCTAGAGGTGTCCGGAGCTCTTGGCTCCAGTCTCCAACCCAACTGGAGCTTCTTAGAGGCTCTGAAAAGCTTCTCAGAGTGACTCGGGAGGTTCCTCCCTAGCATGCCTCTTCCTAGTCCGCTGGAGTGACTCACCTGCTCCCTCCCTCAAGAGTGACCCCGGGGCCAATCCCTTAATGAGTCCACACCTCACCGGTCTCTTCAGGCTAAGACAATAGAATGGTGGAGCTTTGGGCTCCCTACGGGCAGAGGTTGTCAGCAATCACCCGGCTAGACCCAGACACCACTGGTGGGATCCAGAGGTGCCTATAAAAGGCAGATCTGACTCTCCCCTTGCACCGAAAAGAGAGTGTTTAGGTGATAATGCCTATTTGTTGCTCACAGTATCTCTGAATTTACAGAACCATTTAGCAGCATTTTGTTCGCAAGCTTTGGTGTGTTGGAGATTTATTTATTTATTTATTTATTTACTGGGGATTAAGCCCTAGCTAAAGCTAAACAGGATCTACCCGGAAGTCTTGGAGCATTTTCTTTTGGACACAAATCTTGCTCCGGGAAGGCCAGCATCTAGAGGTCCTCAAACTCAGCAATGCTGACACTGGAGGAAGAGAATGTACAGGGTGGGGGTGGGGAGTTAATGAACAGACCTACATTTCTGGCGGGGCGAGGGCTGCAAGCTGGTACTTCAGGGAGCAAAGGGGTTGGTCACCTGAGCTAGGTGTCGCTGGCCTGAAGCAAACGGGAGGGGCGGGGAAAGCGCGGGGCTTGTCTTGCAACCAGAAAGCAGATGCCCGCGGGATGCTCGCAAAGGTCCGTTGCCGGCGCAAGGTCGCCTCCTACTTCCTGCGTCCTGGTCGCCTCCAAGTCACCCTGGACATCCCCCTCCTCTCTCAGCCCGGAGCCAGCGTGGCGCCCGCCCTCTACCTAGTCCTGCCGCCTGGGGTCGCCGCCTTGTGGGAACAGGACAGTTGGAACGTGGTAGGCACTGCCCCGCAACCCGCCCTGGGGACCCCCTCCCAGCCCAGGCGCGCATCCACGCCCCACCCGGACTCAGCAACTGGGTTCCCCTGAGTTACCTGGGGAAGTCGCAGTCCACAATTTGGACTCTAACCCGGCTGAATCCTGCGGAGCCCAAAGCCACATTCCTAGGGGAGGGGTCCTCCGACTTAGATGGTCGCGGATCACGTTACCCGCCGAGAGGAGGGGACCGCGCGAGGCTGAGTAAACTGGGGGTAAAAGTTGCATTTCGCTTAACCTTTCCAGACCCCAGTTACGCTTAGCGGGCTGGTTGACTCCGCCTTTCACTGAGTTCTTGGGATCCTAGGGCCCTAGAGTGGCTTCTAAGGATATCGACACTCCCCGCGCGCGGGTGCGACTTGCGTGGCGGATGCCCCGGGGCGGGAAGCGGGAGCGTTAGCAAGGACCTGGAGCTGGGGGACCGCTCGCAGGCGTGCGCATGCATGCGCTCATGCATCCCTGCATACATCTATGCATCCGCTAGCCGGCTAGCACACCACCCGCGTCCGGGACACTCCGCGTTGATTGAATGCAGGAGTAGGTTATCTGGCTGCTAGGGCAGGATCGCGGTGGGGCAGAGAGCAGTTCGCGTAGGGGATACGGGAGATAGGGGTGTGGAGGGGAGAGAGAGCACCCCAAAGGCACAGTTGGAAAACTGGGTGTGTGAGTGGGGGTGTTCCTTCAGAAGTCCCGTTGGCGCAGAAGGGGGCCGGGCTGGCCTCTGGGGCCAACTTTCCGGAGGGAGGTGCGGCTGGAGGGGGCGGCGCCGCCGGCGGGAGGCGGGAGTCGGGGGCCGAGGGGGGGGAGTCACTTTAAAGGCTCTTTCTTACCCATAATGCTTTGTGGGGACGTTGACAAGTGGATCCAAGATGGCGTAGAAAGTAATGACAGGTAAGTCCTGACTTCCCCGTTCTCCGCTGCCCGGGTCGCTTCTGGAGCCTCCAGAGCCATCCAGGGAGAGGCCTGGACTCTCCTCGGGTGCTCCGGGTCCGGGACAGCGCGGCCCCAGGGACAGCCGGGGGTCCCGACGGCTGGCGGCAGGGCCTGGGGAGCGGGGCTCTCTCAGAGGCGAGGCCCGGACGCTGAAGCTGTTTACTGCTTCTTCCCCTCCTCAATCTCCTTTTCCCTCCGCTGGGGGGCTGAGGCGCCAGGGACCCAGGCGGTGGCCCCGGGGTCCTTGCACACGCCCGAGGTTCGGGGGGACCCGGGAGCCCGCGCGAGGCTGCTCCGGCACGGGCCGACCCGGGGTCCCCGCACGCCCCGCGCCCCAGGGTCGCGGCTTAGGGTGGGGAGCGGGCGGCCTCCCACGCCGCGCGCGGTGCAGCCCTCCGGGTTAGCATTTCCATCCAGGGTGGGGCGGCGACCCCAGGGAAGGGGTCAGCACGAAAAGTGGGTCAGGGGGTGCCCCTCCCCAGCGGAGGGCTCTGCCCAAGATTCACTGTGGTCCCCTCTCCTCGCCCCCTCCTGGGACATGTGTGGCCCGTGAGCACATCTACAAAAACAAATGCACTATCTCTTCCTGGAGGTGTCTCAAAAGGCCTCTTTCTTTGCTTTTCTCTTCCTTTTTTCCCCTCAAGGGCTCGGACACACAGTCCTAACTAGGAACTGTGATTTCTCTCCCCCAAACGAGTTGAGTCTTCTGTCCCCTGGTCTTTGCCGAGGGTCCTCTCAGACAGGGCTGGAAGCCAGAGTCTTTAGATTCCTTTTGGGTTGGGAACCTTGTAAGTTTTTTGTTGAACTTCGAAATTGGCATTCTTTCTCCCTTGCAAAGTTACACTTTTTAGGCAAGCCATTAATATAATCAAAGTGTAACTTCAGAGATAGTGGATTCCGGGAGCAGCCGGGGGAAGAGGGAGACTTTATCTGGCCTAATTTGTTCTTGATTTTGATTTTGCTGTTTGTTTACTCATATGAATAACTTTTTTCCCCTCCTTTATTTTTCCTCCCTCTTTTTATTTTTGAAAGCAAGACTCATCAGTGCAGAACAGATGAGTTTATTATGTTTAAGGTTGAAGACTTTTCTAATCTGTTGCTGAAAGAAAATATTTTTGCCGGGTGGTGGTGGCGCACACCTTTAATCCCAGCACTTGGGAGGCAGAAGCAGGCAGATTTCTGAGTTCCAGGCCAGCCTGGTCTACAGAGTGAGTTCCAGGACAGCCAGGGCTACACAGAGAAACCCTGTCTCGAAAAACAAAAAACAAACAAAATATTTTCAATTTTAGGTAAAGAAGCAAGTTTTTTTCCCATCCAAAGCTTCATACTGAACCTTTAAAAAATAACTTTTTCCACTTGATGTCTCCATGTTCTTTTACTAAAGGGCTATAAAATGTTTGTTACTGGTAACAACTCCAACTGGTGTTGTATAGCCATATTCTACTTTCCTGTTTGCCCCAGGAACTGGATGAAATAATTGATCAGCTGGTGAGATGTGCAAGGTGAGACTGAAGTTCAAAACTCCGTCCTGTTTCCCTTCTTTCTTGTAACCAACTCAAGGGTTAGGCTGAAGCTCCTCACCAAATAGATCAGTCAGCCAACTGGGATATGGGCAAGGCTAGATTTAGGGAAGACATACCCTCCTTTTTAGTGGCTCCAACTTGTCCATACATAGTGAAGCTTATCTAGAGACAAATGTTTGTGGCTATCCTTGATCAGTGTCTTTTCCAGGAGTAATTATAGTTTGCCTCTTCACATTTCCTTGTGTAACTTTAATTGGATGGTCTGGATTTGATCTGTTTTCATGTCCATTGCTTGCTCCACACTGAGTAGAAGACATTGAGTGGATGAAATCTGCATGGATTCCTGGATGGAATGCTTATGAAGGGTGTCATTTGGTAATAATACTTCTTCTTCTTTTTTTTTTTTTTGGTTTTTCGAGACAGGGTTTCTCTGTATAGCCCTGGCTGTCCTGGAACTCACTCTGTAGACCAGGCTGGCTTCGAACTCAGAAATCTGCCTGCCTCTGCCTCCCAAGTGCTGGGACTAAAGGCGTGCGCCACCACCGCCCGGCGGGAATAATACTTCTCAGCCAGCAATCCCTTCTATTTTTATTTTTCTTTTTGTTTTGTGGTGCTGGTGTGTATGACACCTACTGGCCTCACACATCCTAGGCAAGTGGAGAACCACTGAGCCAGATCCTCAGCCTCTTCTGTTTTCTTCATAGTCAGTGAGTGTCTGATAGTACTTTGGAATAAGAATGTGTTCAGTTCTGTGTTGCTTCGGGGATATGAGTACTCTGTCGTCACTTCTGATCATTTCCGGTGTGTAAATTCATATTATTGTCATGTAATACTTTGAATTTGTGTGTGTGTGTGTGTGTGTGTGTGTGTGATTGAGAGAGAGAGAGAGAGAGAGAGAGAGACAGAGAGAGAGACAGACAGACAGAGGGAAAGGGTATCACAATTGTAGCTTTGGCTGGCTAAATGCTGAATGCTGGGATTAAAGTAATACCTGGTGTAATACCTTGGATTTAAAGGACATTTGTATGTTAGTGAACAGTTTGTACTGTGCAAGAGGGAGAGAGAAGCTTGTTATAGTTTCAACCGTTTTCTCAATTTAACGACACCTTACTATGGTCACTTTAGAGAAATATAAGTAATTATGGTCAGTTGGTTTATTGTAGATTTATTTAACCCCTACCCCACCCCACCCCGAACACACACATTTGGGCGTTTAGATCTTGAAATCCTCACCAGCTTTTTGTATCTAGTACATCTTTTTCAGAATAAGCTGTGTTCACCAGCCCCTCAAGCTTGAAGCATACAGTTATCACTTTGCTGGTAACATGCAATAAAGGAGGTGGGGACTTGGGAGAGGGAGGTGGACAGAGATCCAGAGTCTTCTAGAGCACTTCTGCTTGACTTGAAACTCAGCACTATTTTAATTTTAATTTTTGGCAGAGCAAATACAGAGTTTTAAATTTGTTTTCAGCTTGTGGATGGAGGCATGTTCTTGTCTCAGACATCCCAGTTTGCACTCTCCTCTTGCTTTGTTCGAAACAAATCGGTAGTTCTAGGAGCCATGGATCTTTTTTTTTTTTGCCCCAGAAACGTTCACTTTAAAAGTTGAGTACTGCCGGGCCGTGGTGGTGCACGCCTTTAGGCCCAGCGAGGCAGAGGCAGGCGGATTTCTGAGTTCCAGGCCAGCCTGGTCTACAGAGTGAGTTCCAGGACAGCCAGTGCTATACAGAGAAACTCTGTCTTGGAAAAAAAAAAAAAAAAAAAAAGTTGAGTACTTACAGAGTAGGTGATCCTGTGAGGCTCCTGTTCCTCAGCCTGAATTGTGTTGAGACATTTTTCTCACAGTTTCCACACATGCAGAAAATGTTACTGTTCTCTTCAAAGCGAAGCTGCTGGTTGGCCACCAAGCAGCTTGTAACATGAAGTATTCTAAAATGTGAAATACCATAGTGTCGAAGGTTACAGTAGAGTAGAAGAGTGTCATTGAGCTGAGTGAAGACATGGCTTTCTTAGCTGTCTTTGGCTGATAAGCTTGGGATCTATTTTTAGGTAAGGTTGTATTATGGAGGAGTCAGTGGATACAGTCTGTTCGCTCTCTGTTACCTTTGCCATTGTTAGTAAGAAATGTCATCTTCAGATAGCTTTAATAAATTCACTCATCACTGTCTTTAAAGTCTGCGTATATATCCAGACTGTCCAGTTTTCAGTGGCTTGGGGAACAATGCTAACTAAAGAACAGATGAAGCCATTCCTGCGTGTGGAGGGTCTTGTGAAAGTCTAAAGTCTGCTGCACATTCGCTGGAGAGCTGGCTCAGTGGGTAAAAGCTCATGCAGAGGACTTGGGTTCATGTCCCAGCATCTACATGGTCACTTAGAATTATCTGTTCCAGGGGATCCAACACCCTTTTCTGACCTCTGGGCACTAGGCATGTATGTGACACACAGACATACATACACACATAACATAAAATAAAAAAGTCTAGAAAAAAATTTGTTAAGTGCAGGGTTTTCATGAAAAGCTGCAGCTAGTGCCCAGGGATCCTCAGGGAAGTTGACTGAATCCTGTGTTCTCTGTTTAGGTAGGCTTGACATTAACACTGAATGCAAACCAGCCTGTAATTGTCTGTCACTCAAGTCTAAGTGCAGGCCCAGTGCAAGAAATATAAGATTCTCAGTGTTGTTTATTTTTATAAACGTAGGTAAACATACTTGCAAGTGTAATTGGATTGCTAAGTCGTATTTTGAAATGTTTTCTAGAAGACATGTGTAATGTGGAGAGAGTGGCCACATCAGCTTACTGGTCCCTTCAGTGCGTGACTGCGTCAGGATGGCTTCTGGAGCCTGAGCTCAAAGCAGCACAACAGACTGCTCTTGCCACTGCAGGGTTGGCTGAGATAAGAGTTGAAAATCCAGAATGATAATCAGTATTCTTTTTAAGACTACCATTGGTATAACATGAAGACTACTTTCATATATGTTACATTCATGTTGTATGATATATACATACATATGATATATACATACCTATGTGTAAATACTTGTGTTATATTCATGTTAAGTATTTCTTATGCTTTCAGTTACCTGAAAGAAATTGAAAGTTTCCAATTTAAATCAAAAGTCTTGTTCACAGTTGTAAACATACTGGATTCATTTCCAGTTCAGGAAGTCTGGTAAGACAGAAAGTTGTCTTGCTTTTTTATAAAAAACCTGATCTCTCTCTCACTCTCTTCCTCTCTCTCTTTCTCTCTCTCTCTCTCTCTCACACACACACACACACACCACACACACACACACACCACATATATATCTAATTAAAAGTTTTAGTGTGTGTGTGTGCATGTGCAGAGGTCAAAGGACAACTTTGTGGAGTTGGCTCTTTACTTCCACCTTTCTGAGGGATCTGCAGACTCACCTCAGGTTGGCAGGCTTGTGCAGTGAGTACCGTTCCCCACTGAGCTCTCTCTCCTGTCCTCATCCTCTCTTACCCCGACCCTACTCTGCAGTGTGGATGACTGAGGTCATCTCCAGGTCGTACTTTCGGTTGTCTTGTCCCGTCTGGCTTGGCCCTTTCACTTATCACTCTGCTCTGTGGAAATACACCTTATGGTGGACGCGCTCTTGTAAACACAGCCTGTCAGGTGTATTTATAAATAATACAGTTTAAAAAACCATCCGTGCATATGGTAAGTTAAGTTGAGCAATGTGTGTGTGTCTGTGTGTGTATTTATATATGGTTTGAAATAAAAAAGGGGCTGGAGAACCAGATGGCTCAATGGTTAAGAGCATTTGTTTTTCTTGTACCTGAGTTTGGTACCCAGCACCCACATTGAGTGGCTTATATAGCTGCCTGTAACTCCAGCTCTTCTGGCTTCTGTGGGTAACTGCATACGTGTGGCATTTACACAGACAATTTATATGTGTCATTTCGTTTTTGGAAGGCCTCTGATCCTAAAGTGTAAGGCAACAGTAGAAATGGAGGGAGAAGTTCAGCAGGCATGGCCGTTGAAATAGACATTGGGTCCCTGTTGTGCTCTGTGGTGACGAGAAGCATTAGTAAGAAGCTACTGTCGAATTGTAGATTATTAGTCTACATTTAGTCTTATGGTCAGGCTGGGGAAAGTTTTGATTTGTTGATCTTTTATTTTCTGTTTTGTTATTTTATTTATTGTGTTTGTTTTGAGACAGTGTTTCTCTGTGTAGCTCTGGCTGTCCTGGAACTCACTCTGTAGACCAGGCTGGCCTTGAACTCACAGAGAACTGCCTGCCTCTGCTTCTGCTGGGGGGGGGTCTAAGGTATATGTCACCACTGCTTGGCTAAACTTCGCTCTTTTATCTCTGATTACTTTTGCTTTCTCATTTTCTTTTTCTTCTTTATTTTTGAGACAGAATTTCATGTAATCCAGGCTGGATTTGAACTGTAGCTGAAGGAAACCTTGAACTTTTTTTTTCCTGGCTATCCTCAAACTTGCTTTATAGACCAAGCTGGACTTGAACTCACAGAAAACTGCCTGCCTTCTTGAGGCTAGAATTACAGGCATGTGCTACCACTGCCCAGAGAACAGTTTTGTTTGTTTCTTTCTTTCTTTTTTTTTTTTTTTAAATACACGTTTTTTTTAGACTTACTTTATGTATTTGAATCTTTTATCTGTATGTGTAATACATGCGTGTCTGATGCTCTTGGAGACAGAAGAGGTCTCTGGATCCTCTAGAGTTGGAGTTACAGATGGTGTGAGCCACCATGTGTGTATCGGGAACCCCCATCCTCTCTGCAGGAGTGTTAAGTCTGAATCATCTCCCCATCCCTAACCTTGAACCTTTGATCCTCTTGCCTCCACTTCTTGGGTACTGGGGTTACAGACATGTGTTTTCATGCTAGTTCTAGGTATTGAACTCAGGACTTTATGAAGGCTAGGCAGGCACTCTACTCCCAACTTTCCCATTTCTCAGCTGAGGAAGTGTAGGCCTGGAGAAACTGCCTCGCCCCAGGTTATGTGAAAGCCTTTATCTCTAGAGGTTGCGACCGGCCTTTTGGTCTATGGGAGTTGCATAGATGCTGTGAATAGGATACGGACACTTCTGCAATGATATGCCTATTGCTAATTTGTTATTGTGATTTCATTTGTCATGTATGTTTTGGAGACAGGATAGTGATGTGATTTAAAGCCCAGATCAAGTCAGGGTTTAAATCAGGGTGCCTCTGTCACTCTAGTACTGGGGTTACAGGTGTGTGCCAGCACAGCTGGCAATCTGTGATATTTAAAGGATGTTTTCTCTCTTTCAGAAATTATAAAGAGCTCTGATGGGCTATTTGGGTGATACCCAGTGCAGTGAACTGCAGGTGAGTAGAGATGGCTTAGGAGAGTGTTACAAGGAGAAAAGGCTCAGCAGTGCCTGAAGAAGAGACTCAGGAGAGGCTCCCTTGTGTTAATTTTTAATATACAAAGTGATGAGTTTCATGGTGACATTTTTTTGTTGTTGTTGTTTTTGTTTTTCAAGACAGGGTTTCTCTGTGTAGCCCTGGCTGTCCTGGAACTCACTCTGTAGACCAGGCTGGCCTTGAACTTAGAAATCTGCCTGCCTCTGCCTCCCAAGTGCTGGGATTAAAGGCGTGCACCACCACCGCCCGGCTAGTATATATCTTAATCTCAGCAATCAGGAGAGTGAGACAGGAGAGTGAGAGTTCAAGGCTAGCTTCAACTGTATAGCAAGTTCTAGGCCATTGTAGGTTATATGAAACTGTATTTCAAAAAAACCCCAAGTCTGTATATCTATATCTCTCTGTATCACTGTTTTATTCCCTTTTTTCTTTTACAATGCTGGGAATTAATTACAAGCCTTGTGCATGCTTGTCAAGGGCTTTACTGTAGCTGTATCCCTAGCTCCTGTGTTCTCCAGGAGGTCACTAGCACTATGAATTTTGATTTTGGCTCTGGGATGCCCTTGGGCTGTGAGCACACAGGACTCATGCTGTCTCTGGGCTCTAAACTTACTTTGCATGTGTTTTCAACAGTATTCTTCTGTCAGGCACACACTTCTGTCAGGTATAAGCTTGAGGTTTTATCTTTTGTACTTTGTATAAATGAACATTCTTTACTTTTAGTTTTGTTTTAAGAGACTTTTCCAGTGAAGCCCAGGTTGCCTTAACATAGGCTTCTCCCCCTTGGCCTCTCCTGAGTAGTATTAGGATTACCAGGCGCTGCACACCTGGCTTTCTGTCTTGTTTAATGTCCTCAGGCTTCCTGGCTTTTGGTTCTCCGATGTTTTCTAATGGCTGTCTTCTACCTTCAGCAGTCCACTGCTGAGTCGGAGGAGTGTTCTTGTGACTTGTCATGAACACAGCATGTATACTTGTGAATTCACAGTAACATGTGGCATTAACACACCATTAACACACCTAGCCCACCACCGCCCGGCTAGGTGCATATGATTTAATCCTAGCACTCAGAGCCAGTGGCAGGTGAATCTCTGTGATTTGAGGCCTGCTTGGTTTACAAAGCGGCTGCCAGGTCAACACAGAGAAAACCTATCTCGAAAAACTAAAAAACAAAACAATTTAAGAAAAACAAAACCAGTGGTGGCACACGCCTTTAATCCCAGCACTTGGGAGGCAGAGGCAGGCGGATTTCTGAGTTCAAGGCCAGCCTGGTCTACAGAGTGAGTTCCAGGACAGCCAGGGCTACACAGAGAAACCCTGTCTCGAAAAACAAAACAAAAAAACCAAAAAAAAAAAAAAAAACAAAAAGAAAAAGAAAAACAAAAGAAAGAAAAAGTAAGATGAAGAAGGGCAAAGAGGGTCCTGTCTGTAACCTCGGGACTTGGTAAGACTAGAGAGTTACTAGCTGAAGCCTCTTGAACAGTGTATGGAATCTCAAGCTATTCTGAGATGCTGTTTCACAATCTAATAAAAAGCTAGCACTAGAAAGGCTGAGGCAGGAGGATTGACCCCGTTTCAAAAACAGGAAAAATGGAAAACTGAGATGGAGGTAACCATGGTCATCTGGAAGGAGTGCACACAGCTCTGGGTGAGCACATAGCAGAGGGCTGCTCGGCTCTTGTTTCAGGCCCTTGTTTCCTGAGTTATTGGAGCCTTTTTTTTTCTTTTACGTTGTGTGTGTGTTTGTGTGTGTGTGTGTGTTTGTGTGTGTGTGTGTGTGTGTGACAGATCCTCTTCAGCTGGAGTTACAGGTCCTTGTCAGCTACCTGATATTGGTACTGGGAATAGAACTCTGGTCCTCTGCAAGAGCAGAGCATGTTTTGAACTTCTAAGTCTTCTTTCTAGCCCCTGGAATTTTCTTAGTGTTGAAATTGTTCAGTATTTGGGTTTACTACCCATAAATAGTTGTTTTTCTTTTTGACATTCCATTTTGAAATGTTTCTACTTTAAATTATGATATATAATAATTTGATGCTTTACAAACTCCAAGAGCTCATTGACCTTTGCTGTTGTGTTTGCCTGTTTGAGTCATCTTTGTCCTTTTCTGGTGCATTGTTACACAATCAGAATTTGATGTGGCTTTGCATGGAAAGGTAAGTGTAACTAGCTCGTCGATGACTGTTAGAAGGATAGCCAGGCTGAGCTCAGTGAAAAAGCTTGTGATGAGGATACAGTCTGAGTGTGTGAGAGGAATTGGGGGTTGTGGTCGAAGGGGACAGTCGGTGATTCCAAGATTCACCTTAGCAGGCGAGCACTTACTGGACACATGTAAGCTTCTCAGCTATCCTGGGGCATGCACCGTGTGTGTGTGTGTGTGTGTGTGTGTGTGTGTGTGTGTGTGTGTGTGGTGTGAAGCAGGACGGCTTGCTCTTGATCAGTTAGGGCTTCTGATGCCCCTTGTGGCTGAGGAGAGCACTGAAGTAGGACATCCCTAACTCATCCTTGGGATGCCTGCTGGAAGGAACTAGCCGGCTTTTTAAGAGTATATGGGTATCAAGAACAGACGAGAATGAGGTGGGGATTCCTTCGTGGTGCCCCTATGAAGAGCTTGGGGATTCGGTGCAGCTTTCTTGAGATATCGGGAACATTCCAGCCTGAAGGGGTGGTATGTAAATCATATGCAGATGAAGAGCAACAGAAAGAAGAGGGTATGGAAGGAAGCCTGGGGTAGGGTGGCAATGAGATGACTTGGGATGCATATCCTAATCACTTTTGTCCTGTATCCTGGGATAGTAACAGAGCTAAGTGGAAATTGGAAGGGAGGAAGGAGGGCGTCAGAGACTAGTTGGATTCATCGCAGTTAAAGGAGGGCTCTGAGGGCTTGGATTAAGTCGGTGGTTTTGGAAAGTGGTGGTGGATGTAAGAAGTAATTTGGAGACTGGTGGGGGAGCGGTGCTGACTGTTAGGTGGGGGAGGGAAGGTGGTACAGTGGGTCCTGTGTTTTAAATCAGTTGACACTGCGGTTATGATTGGGAGCCTGAAGAAGTAGACATGAGCTGGGTTCCATGGAGCCTCGCCCTAAAAATGCAGACGGTCCTCAATCCAGTGTCGGGGCCTGGAGAGCTGGTAGTGACACCGTGTGGAGATGATGATGGGTTTTTAATCTAGACAATCTTATTATACAAAGCTGTGGATGTAGAAATGTGGGGAGAGGGATGCATGAGTGCCTGGCTCTTCCAATCTAGCAGTTTTTCCTTCCCTGTCACCTACAGTAAGCCACGCTCTGGGAGTGATTCCACGACCTCAGACTTTGTGTTTGGTTTGGCTTCTAGAAGACTGTTACATACATACGTACATACATATATATGTGTCTGAGTGTATACTTGTATATCTGTGCATCATGTGTGTGCCTGGTGCTCACCGAGGTCAGAAGAGGGCATCAGATCCCCTGGAATGGTTTTGAGCCACCATGAGGTGCTAGGGACTGAACCCAGGTCTTCTGCAAGTTCTCTTAGCCTCTGAGCCGTTACTGCAGCCCGGGTCTTAGACATAGTAAGGGAAAGTGAGGAAGAACCGAGGAGTGGCAGGACTACCCTGGGTGAAGGGAAGGCGATGCTGCTGCAGAATTTCTAGTTGCTTCAGCTTTGTGTCTTGGGCTAAGTCTCCTGAGACACTAAGCCCTTTTATTTTCTGCCACAATAAAACTTGTTCCTTGTTGAAAATTATAAAGGCTAGATGAATTGAGAGAAACTACAAAGGTACCACCCCGAGCTTCCCATTTTTACTTTCAATAAAGATGTGGAGTAATTTCAGACTTAGAGAGGAGGTGCAGATGTAGAACACAGTTCTCATGTAAGCACGGCCCTCCGCCTCCCCCTCCACTGTGAGCATTTCCAATTTCCATGGCACCTTTGTCAGACCCAAGGAACATCATTGCTGTGATTCAGCAGCTGTACTGTCCCTCCTTCCCTCCCTCCTCCTCCTTCTTCTTCTTCTTCTTCTTCTTCTTCTTCTTCTTCTTCTTCTTCTTCTTCTTCTTCTCCCTCTCTCTCTCTCTCTCTCTCTCTCTCTCTCTCTCTCTCTCTCTCTTACAGGGTCTTTTCATGTATCCCTGGCTGACCTGGAATTTGCTGCATAAACTAGGCTGGCTCAAAATTCACAGAGCCTCTCATGTGCTGGCATTAAAGGTGTGCACCACCACGTCCAGCCCCATGCATTCTTTCTTTTTAATTAAAGGTTTATTTATTTTATTTTGTGTGACTGGGTGTTTGCCTGCATGGATGTCTGTATACCATGTATGTGTAGTGTTCCTGGAAGCCAGAAGGGGGCATTGGCTCCCTTAGAAATGGAGTTAACTGCCAGTTGTGCGCCACCATGTGGGTGCTGAGAATAGAACCTGGGTCCTCTGGGAGAGCACCTCTCGCTCTTAACCACTGAGCCATCACTCCCGCCTCCAATACACTGTTCTTGTTTGTTTGTGAGGTGGAGTCTCACTATGCCACTGTGGCTGGCCTGGAATTCTGTGTACACCAGGCTGGCCTGCAACTCAGAGATCTGCCTGCCTCTGCCTCCTGGGTGCTGGGATTAATGTGCACTCCACAATGCCTGCTAGCATTCTTGTTTTAATGAGGTAGTTGGCTCTTTTATTTTGATTTATTCTTTTAGAAGCTCAGCTACTTTGAACTAATTCTATTCCATATGATATGGATAATTTGAAAGGAAAAATACAAAGGAAGCAGTTTTATAACAGTAAAATGCAGAAATACTAGATAGTGATATAGAAAGGGGTTTAGTGAGAAATCCTGAGTTGGCCTCGAACCCGTGATGTCATGCCATGTTCTCCTCAGCAATTGTCTGCTGGTGTGGACCACCATAGCCAACCAGAAAAGTTTGTCTTACAATAAGAACGCTGTGGGTAGGATAGCGGTGTTGCCAGAGGCCTGTATTTGGGGTCTGTGTGTGTGGTGTTTAGAGCTTTAAGGTTGTGGCCAGATTGTGAGTGTGCCAGGTTCTGAGAAATGAGCTTGGGCATTACTTGGTGGACATCATCTTGGAATTATGTGTGTGTCCCCCCGCCCCCCTGGTGGGGGGTAATGCTCTTAGCTTTTTCTCCCAGAGGAATCATGACAGTTGTACCATGTAGTGAGTTCCAGGCCAGGCTAGCCCAGTGCATTGTGTCTTTGGCAGGCCTCATGCTTTCTGCTGTGTCTGCCAGGCCCTGCCACTCAACAGGCAGGGAAGGTGAGAGGTCATGTGGGTCAGTCTGGATTTCTTCCTGTGGTCATAGCACACTGATTTTGTAGTATGTCTTATTTTAGGGTAATACTGGAAATACCACAGGCAAAATAGAGGCACATGGCTAGCTTAAAAAGCGTGGATTTCCAATTTTTCCAGTAGTTCTTCTTTTTAAAATGTTCATATTCTTTGTTTTGTAAAGCTTAAACATATTTAATATGACCAAACCTATTAATTTTTTGTTTACTATGACTAGAGTCCAGTTATTAATAGGTTTTTTACATTTAGTGTGTGTGTGTGTGTGTGTGTGTGTGTGTGTGTATCTGGGTGAGTGTGCATGCCTGTATGCATGTATGTGGGCAGGTGCATTCCATGGCATCCACAGAGAGGTCAGAGGACAGCTTGGCAGGATTTAGTTTTCTCTTTCCACCTTGCGAGTCCCAGAGCTTGAACTCACGTCTTAGGTTTGACAGCAAGTACCTTTGTCTGTTGAGGCAGCCTTACCAGTCCTGCTTGAGAATGTGGTTGGTGGTCTTGAATTCTGCTCTGTAGCTGAGAGTGTGTCTGAATTTCTCATCTTCCTGCATCCACCTCCTGAGTGCTGGGATTACAGGTGTGTGTCATCTTGCCCAGTTTTATATGATGTTGGAAATGAGACCCATGCTAGGCAGGCCACTGAGCTACATCCCTTAGCTCCAAGAACCTTGTAGATAACTTTGTCTTTTAAGTTCTTCTATGACTTTATTGCTTATGTATATATAAGATGTATAATCCAGAAGGAGGATATCTCAGGGGTTCTGATCAAGAAACAGTTATGGGTCTGGGGATACAGCTCAGCAATAGAGTGCTTTTCTAGTGTACATGTGGCCCTGGGTTCAACCTCCAGTCCTGACATGACACCCCTGTCACCTCCCACGATGAAAAAAGAATCAGTGAAGGCTGTTAGTAATTTCAGTGAGAGAAGAGAGGAAATTGAATATAGCTATTAGTCTTCTAAACCTTTACAAATGTTTATGGGTCCTTTAAGTTAATTGTGAAGTAGGCAGTTTTGTGTTGATAGAGAGAAAGAGAAGACAGATGTGGAAATTGTCCTGACTTTCGAGTGATGACATTTTGGTTATTACTGTTGCCCCCTGGAGTTTGATCACAGTTCCTGTTTGTTCTTTAAATCCTAGAGGTTTTGAGATGAAAGAGCACTGTGGCTACACTGGCAAGAGAAGTTAGTGCAAGGAATGCAACCGGTTGGTTTGTATGTGTGTGTATGTGTGTATGTATAGTTTGTGCACACGTGTGAAGGTGGAGGCTGGTGTTGGAGGTCCTCCTTAGTTGCTTTCTTCAGTTTTTTTTTTAATATTTATTGACTGGTTGATTGATTGATTGGAGACAGTCTCTCATGGGTTATAAATCTGGATGCTGGGAATGGAACTCGGTCGTCATTTTTGTGTTTCAGATACTTGACAGAATGAGCATTTGCCTTTGCCCCTCCTTTTGTGTTGTTTTTGGAGATGCTCCGGACTTGTGGCATTTTCCTGCTTCAGCCTCCTAAATGCTGGGATTAGAAATGTATGCTACTACACCTAGTAATGTTTTTGTTTTCAGATAACAATGGGCTGGGCATGGTGGGTGGCTTTAATAACACCAGGCAGGTCTTTCTGAGTTGGAGGCCAACCTGGTCAACAAAGCAGCGAGTTCTAAAGCTTCTCAAAGAAACAAGAGTAGATTTCATAACTTGATTTAAGGTGGTCTGTTTATTGTTGTGGTCAGAGGTGCTTGGTCCCAGTCAGTCTGCCTGCTGCACTCTGGTACACCATTGACTTTATTTTCTCCAGTGTTTGCTTTGGACCCAGACCAGCCATCCAGCTATGATGGCATTCTTCAAAAGCGTCCTGTGTTTTGTGCCAGATGACCTCCAGCAGTTGGCTTATTCGGAACTGCTCCTTCTGAGGCTGCACACTTGCTTCTCAATCTGAGGAGGAGGAGGAAGGGGACCACAAGCATTTTTATTAGTAACCCTCTTATTTTGTATCTTTTTTTTTTTTTTTTTGAGACAGAGTTTCTGTCTTTGGCTATCCTGGAACTAGCTCTGTAGACCAGGCTGGCCTTGAACCTGGTCCACCTGTCTCTTGCCTTTTAAGTGTTGGGACTAAAGGTGTGTGCCACCATGGCAGAAGAACTGATTTGTTTTGGGGAATAGTCTCATTAGTTTAATGCACATATGGTTTAGGCAGACCTCAGTCTACAGTCATTCTACAGTGCAGAGCCCCCCACCCCATGCCACCCTTGAGCATTGTGCTTCCCTGGCTTGTCACTGACCATTCAGTCTGTAAGCTTGAGGACTGCTCTTAATAGTAATACCCTTGTTTATGTGTTTATTTTGTGTGTCTCTCTGTGTGTCTGTCTATCTGTCTGACTGCCTGCATGCGGAGGTCAGAGGATAACTTTTGGGTGTGGGCTCTGGGAATCTAACAGATCTTCAGGGTTGATGGCAAGCACCTTTCCCACTGAGCCATTGGTTGTTAGAGGTTGTTCCTTTTCACTGCTGAGTAGTTCTCTACTGTGGGAGCACTACACTTCATTCGGTCACTCGCTGCTAAAGGATGCTTGAGTTTTAGTTTTAGCAATTCTGAATAGAGTGGCTGTAAACATTTATTTTATGTAAGTTTGGTTCTCATTGTCATGGAGTGAGTGGTTAGAACAAGAGGTGTTATTGAGACATGTATGTCAGTGTGTGAGTATGGGCGTGTCCATGTGTGGAGTCCAGAAGGTGACAGGTGCTGTCACTCTCTTCCTGTTCCTTTAGAGGCACAATCTTTTTCTTTCTTTTCTTTTTTTTTATACGTTCATTTTTTTCGTTAAGATTTATTTATTTATTTTTATGTATGTGAGTACTCTTTGGTTGTCTTCAGACACACAAGATGAGGGCATCAGATCTCACAACCACATGGTTGTGAGCCACCATGTGGTTGCTGGGAATTGAACTCAGGACCTCTGGAAGAACAGTCAGTGCTCTTAACCACTGAACCCCCTCCACAATCTGTTGGCAACTTGTGTTTTCCTGGCTATCCTGGAAATGAGCTGGCCCAGAGCCTTTCTTAGCTTTCTGTGGAGCTGAGGTTATAGGTGTGCGCCAGACCCCTTGATATGTACACACTAGTCCCAAAACTGGGGCTTTATAGAAGAGCAGCAAGCACTCATAATTGCCAAGCCATCTCTCTAGTCACAACCCTTTAAAGTCATCTCTTCCAGTGTGTGATATCTAACCCTGGCTTTAATTGACATTTCTGTGATGGCTAGTAATGTTGAGTATCTTCTTTTACTACTACTATTTTATTATTGTTAGTCTAATCTTTTTGAAGCGTTATCTCTCTGTTATCTCTTAGGAAGCCCTATCTCCTTCTGTTACCGATCAGGCTGGCCTTAGAACTGCAGAGGTCACCTGTCTCTGCCTCCTGAGTGCTGGGATTAAAGGCATGCGCCATCATGCCTGCTCTTCTTCTTATATTTTTTACTGTTTGTGTATGTATGTGCTCATATGTGGGCTTGTGCATATAAGTATGGAGTCTGTGGAGGCAGGGGCTGTGCCCGCACAACCACCTGTTTACTGAGATGAAATCATTTCTTTGTCAAGTAGGTGAAGTTGTCACATAGGATGAATGGCATTTTATTTTCTTTATCAATAGTACTAAGTTTATTTTATATTTTGGGTGTTGGTTTGAGACAGTCTCATTGTAGCTCTGGCTCTCCTTGAACTCATAGAAATCCATCTGTCTCTGCCTCCCAAGTGTAAGAAATCTGAATTTCTATTTTGTTTTGTAAACATTTTATTTTTTTATTTCATGTGCATTGGTGTTTTGCTTGCATGTATGTGAGAGCATCCAATTTTGGGATTACAGACAGTAATGAACTGCCATGTGGATGCTGGGAATTGAACCTGGGTCTTCAGAGAAATCATTCAACCCTCTTAACCACTGAGCTATCTCTCCACCACCCTAAATTTCTTTTTACAGATATATTTATTTTAGCATATGAGTGTGTTGCCAGCCTGTAGTAGAGTTATGGACAGTTATAAACTACCCTGTGGGCATTGATTGGGAAACTGAACCTGGGTGCTCTTAACCTCTGAACCAGTTCCAGCTGTAAAGTACTGTTAAGTGAGTTCCATTTTGCATAAGTGAAAATTTGCAAGTTTAGGGGAATTACCACTGCCAGTATCATTTTAAATGCTCCACAGAGTAACCCAAGGAGGGAAGTCTTGGAGGTCTTACTTACTATCCGTTTCCAGATGGTAAATTGAGAAACTCAGGATAAGTCAGTTGCTCCAGGCCACAGAGCTGGTGAGTGGCAAGCTGGTGAGCTTTCTTAGTCTGTGCTCTGCATCAGGACACTTTTACTTCCCAAGGACAGTACTAGTTTGTTTTTATTGCTACTTGTCTTTACAGTATTTGTGTATATATAGGCTGTGAGTTTTGTAGGATGATTTATGTTTTGGTACCTGGTTTGTGTCTTCTTTCCTGTGGTTTTAGAGGAGTTTATTCCAGGACTTTATTAATGGCAGGCAAACACTTGCCACTGGGTGTAACCCAGCCTTCTTGTTCCTCAAACTTTTGTTTTTAATACATGTGCAGACACATACACAGTTAAAAAATAAAATAAATCTTAGGGCTGGACAGATGGCTCTTGACTTGTAAGCCAGATTCTGTCTCAAAAACCCAAAAAATTGGGGCTGAGAGCTGGCTCAGTCATTAAGAGCTTTTGATGCTCTTCTGGAGGACTTGAGTTCAATCCCCAGAACCCACATTGGGCATCTCACTGCCTCTTGTAACTCCAGTCCCTGGGATCCCACACCTCTGGCCTCCAAGGATACCTGCCTCATGTGTACACATGATCCTTATATATACACACCATTAGAAATACAGTGTAAAAGTACTTTTTAGAGACACTGCCACTGTATGGGTCCCAGGGGTCTAATCAGTCTTGGCCTCAAGAACCTTTACCCATCGAACCGTCTTGATGGACCCTTTTAATTTTTAATTTTGGGACAGGGTCTTGCTAAATTGTCCAGGCTGCCCTTGAATTTGCTTCTTAGTCCAGGCAGGCTGTGAGTGTTGGATCTATTTTGCCTCAGTCTTCTAGATCTGCCATAGCTTCCCTTTCTGTTATCTGCCTGCTTATCTATCAGTTCCTGACTGAGGCTGATTTTGTTAATGCCTAGAGATGGTTTTCATTATTACAAGTTGGCAGACGTTCTGCTGTGTCTAGGACGTGGTGTCTTGGCTGGGGTGCTGTTCAGCAGACACAGGACAGTTCTCTGCAGCACAGAGGTATCTAGCTCCAAGCGTTTCTGGGGACATCTCTGGTGTGTGCCATGAATTAGTGATTGTTTTGTAATGCCATTCTTTTCTTATATTTTTAAAAAAGATTTAATAATTTTTATTCTTATAGGTGTTTTACTTGCATGTGTGTGTATCATATGTGTACAGTGTTCATGGAGATTCAGGAGAGCATTGGACCCCTGGGAACTAGAGCTACAAAGGGCTGTGAGCCACCATGTCAGTGCTGGGAACTGAATCTGGGTCCTTTGGGAGAGCAGCAAAGTGCTCTTAACTGCTGAGCTGTCACCCCAGCCCCTGTAATGCTGGTCTTAGGTGAGGTGGCAGAGTCACTGCAACAAACCAGTAATGAATAGTTTTTGATTTTTTTTTGATAATTGATTCTACCAAGTCAATACATGTTTATATTAGGGACATAAATTCAAACCAGAACTGAAATGTTTAAACTCTCTTACACTCAGCTGGGAATTATATAGCGTGCAGAGGGGAAGCTGAGGGAGTTTGAGAAGAGAATAGGAAAAGACTGAGGAGATGTCTGAATTATCTAGTGAGTTCATAACATAGTTTTTATTTTTTATGTTAAATGATTAATTTGTAAAAAAAAAAGAAAGAAAGAAAGAAAGAAAGAGAAAGAAAGAAAAAGGAAGAAAGAAAATCAAAACAAAAAAGCTGGTGACACCCGCATGCCTTTAGTCCTAGCACTTGAGAGGCAGGCAGCCTAGTCTAACAGAGTGAGTTCCTAGACAGGCAGGGATACACAGGGAAGTTTTGTCTTGAAAAAACAAAAACCCCCAAAAGCTAAAAAGTATTAACACTCAACATGTTAAGTATAAACATTTTAAACCATATTTTGTTTTTAGTTAAAAATTCCAGTAGCTGGGAAAAAGCAGCTCGGTTGGTAAGGCCTGTCACACAGCTCTGAGGGTCTGAGCTCAGATGGTGGCATCCAAGGAAAAAGCCAGGCCTGGTAGTGTCTGATAGTGTAATCCAGTGTTGGGAAAGCAGAGAGGCAGATCCTCGGAGGTTTTAGCCAGCCAGCCTCACCAAATTGATAAACTCCAGATTCAGTAAGAGACCTTACCTTAAAAAAAAAAAAAAAAAAAAAAAAAAGGAGACTGGACGTAGTGAGGCATATCTTTGTATACAGGGCCTTATGGTGTAGCTTTGGCTGTCCTAGGCACTATCATAGATCAACCTGGCCTTGAACTCATAGATCCACTTCCTTTTGCCTCTTGGGTGCTGGAATTAAAGGCAGGTGGCACCAGGCTGGCTGTGGTGCATGCTTTTAGTCCCACTATTTTAGAGTGAGAGAGTAGGGGCTGGAGTGATGGAGGTAAGGCTGCTTTTCCAGAGGACTCTGGTTTGATCCCCAGTACCCACATAGGGGGTCAAAATTGTAACTCCAGTCCCAGGGGATCAGACACTCTCTTTTGGCCTCTGTGGACACCAAGTTTAGGGAAAACTCCCATAAGCATATGATGATGATGATGATGATGGTGATGATGATGATGATAGGCAGATGGATCTCTTAAACTCACAGAGGTAAGTTTAAGGCCAACTTGGTTTACATAGTAAGACACTGTCTCAAAAGAAGGTTGAGAGTAATTGAGGAAGATGCTTATGTTGACCTTTAGCCTTCATGTGCCTTTCTATACACACACCACACACTCTCCATATTGAGAAAGTTAGAGAATACGGTATTGCATCTCATATACTACTCCTATTTGCTAACTACTGACAAATACTGATGGTGTCCCTTTCGACTCCTCTTACCCTCTTCTTTCAGGGCTTCTGTGTCTTCTGCAGTATCAACAGTATCGGAAGCTGAAGGGCTGTGCTCATTTCTGATGCCTCTCATCCTGCACTGCAGTTTATGGCAGCAGAACAGCTTCTCAACCTTCTAATGCTGTGACCCTTTATAACAGTTTTTCATACTGTGGTGACCCCCATGAAATTATTTTTGTTGCTACTGCTTCTGGATCATAGTGTTAGTATCTGTGTCTCCTGATGGTCTTAGGCAATCCCTATGAAAGGGCCATTCAACCCCAAAGGGGCTTCGACCCACAGGTTGGAAAGCTGCTGCTGGAGGCTGAGACGGGGTGGGACAGAAGGACTCCATAAGGCCAGCGGGGAACATGGTCGGAGCAGAAGAAAGGCTAAGAGAACTGAGCAAGCGGAGCAGGCCTCAGCCTTGCTGAGGGCGGGGAGGAGGGTTGGCAGGAGCTGGCCTTGAAGCAGTACTGCGACTGCCACTTCTTACAGCCAGGTCGCCTGCCAGGCTTCTGTTTCCAGTGAAGGCATGGGGAGAAGCTGTCTATTTTAATTATTGCTACACCAGTGTGAGCACACGTCGCAGTGCACGTTTGTGTGGGGTCAGAACTCCTTCCACTGTGGGATACGTGGGTCAGACAAGCTGGTGGGCTCTTCCAGGAAGCACCTTTACTGAGCCATCTTGCTGGCCCTCTTATTGTCTCCTTCTTGAACCGTTTTATTGGGTTTTCTCTCTGATGGAGTGAACTAATGTGTATGGATTTAATAGAGTAGCTTACAGGATGTGGCCCAAGTAGTCCAACAGTGGCTATCTCCTCTGGAGAGGGGAGAGATCCAGTAGTTGTTCAGTCCTCAGGACTGGATGTCTTAGGTGTCCCTATCCAGTGCGGGAGTCCCCATCCTGGAGAGCTACCCGGCTTCCGTCTGTGTTAGAATTCTGAAGTAGTAGGTTCTTACTCTGGCAAAGGAGTACTTGAGCAGCAGGAAGGTTGAACCCCCCCGTGTGAGTGAGGGCAAGTAGGCACATCTTTCAGCTTCCCTGTCCCTTTATGTAGGCTATCACCAGGAAGTGTGGACCAGAGTGGGAGTGGTCTCCTGACTTTACATGATTCAGATTTACTGTGGGTCTCCCTCAAATAATCCAGCCCAGAAAAATCCCACATAGTTGTGCCCAGCTGTTTTACTTAATTTCAAAAACCTGCTACAGAGCACATGTGAGGTCAGACAAGTTGGTTCGCTCCTACTGTGTGTTAGGTACCCTGGGATCCAGCTCTAGTTGTTAGTATGGCAGCAATCACCTTTCTCCACCGAGCCCTCTCGCTGGCTCTAGTGTGCCCTCAGTGGTCATTGCTGCCATTCTCCTACTGACTGTCCTTCAGAGGACTGACATTGATAAATTGCTTCCCCTTTCATAGCCCTGGAGTAAAACTCAACCCTGTACGTGCTAGCCAGGGGCTCTGCCATTGAGCCGTTGATAGGTCCCGACTTTGTTTACAACCTGTCCTGCATGCGTTGTTACTGGTGGGAAGAACCTCTGTTTCTCAGGATACTTGACCCAGAGTTCTCTCTACCCTACCCTACTGCTCTTTGGCATCTTGAGTTTAACATGTGAGTTCAGCTGAACACTTCCTTTTTTAAAAACGTTTCTTAAAAAGTGTCCTTGTGGGTACATGTGTGGGTGCATGTATAGAGGTCAGAGGAAAACTTGCGGAAATTGGTTCTTCGACCTTGTGCTTGTCAGGGATTGATGGGCTGCCAGATAGGGTGGCAAGCGCCTTTACCCACTGAGTCCTCTAGTTCAGCTGAACTCTTGTCTCTGCAAAGTTGGAGTTTGCTCCTGCTGTGGTCTGTACGGTGAACTCTTTCTTGTTCACCTCTTGAGCCAGCTCATGCGTCCGAGGGACTGAGCCCTTCTGGTCTTTGGTAGCCTTTGCTGTGGCTCCTCTGCTAGCCTCTGAGATCCTGGAAAGCAGTGACCTCATGCGCTCTCATGTGGGGCTGTTCGCACATGGCCTGGCCTCTGGGAATGTGGGTGGAGTTGAAATAATGTCCAGCTCGGACTTTGGCTAGTTTTTTTAAGGATGTGAGAAAAAATCCTACACACTATGGATTTTGATTTTTGCAATGACAGAAGTGTAAAACTAAAGAGAGGCTGAAACTTGAAGATTTAGACAGGAAATGTTTCTGCTCCTTTGGTCAAAAAAGTGGAATCTTGTTTTTATCTGTACTTTGTAGCATTCATTTTTGTTTCAGTTATGAAGAATTCGAACCTGTCGGCTTACTGTGGGTAGTTTAGCATGTATCTTAGTAAATAAAGGTTTCATGTTAGATTTCCACTGTCCCCAGCTGCTGCTCAGCTGCCGTGACCAGGAGGCCTGTTGAAGGATGCTCTCCATTGGGTAGTCAGCTGCTGGGGCTGGGACTAGGGATAGAGTTTATAAGCACTCCTAAATCTTTGTCTCATTTTTTTAAAACAAATATTCTTAAGATCTTTCATTATCTGAAAACATTTTTTGCCTCTGTGTGCTTCCCATGTCTGTGTACTCCATGTCTGTGTACTCCATGTCTGTGTACTCCATGCATGTGTACTCCATGCATGCAGGTTCCTAAAGAAGTCGTCAGGGCCTCTGGAACTGGTATTAGAGTTGAATCTGGGTTCTCTACAAGAGCAGCAAATGCTCGTAATTGCTGAGCCATCTCTGTAGCCCTTTGCTGAGTCTTTAAGTCACATCATTCGTTCTCATGTTTAGGATTTTTGTCCCTGAGTCATGGAAGACAGAAGAGCTGAAAAGTCATGTGAACAAGCGTGTGCGTCACTGCAGAGGCAGGACTATGACATGGCCCTCCAGCACTGCACAGACGCCCTGCTTTCTCTTGGCCAGTACTCCATGGCGGACTTCACAGGGCCGTGCCCTGTGGAGATTGAGCGCATCAGAATCGAGAGTCTCCTTTACAGAATTGCCTCATTCTTGCAGTTGGTGAGTGAATGCTATTGGTAACCAGTGACAAGCTGTTGGTGGACCAGTGATTACAAGGACCATGGAGACACCTTCTGTACAAATGAGCTAGCTTGGGCCTGAAAAGATACAAGGGAAATCTGGTGATTGCTGGACATTCTCAATGGCAAACAACTATATCTTAAAACTTAAAGGCCTTTAATCCCAGCACTTGGGAGGCAGAGGCAGGCAGATTTCTTAGTTTGAGGCCAGCCTGGTCTACAGAGTGAGTTCCAGGACAGCCAGGGCTACACAGAGAAACCCTGTCTCGAAAAAACCAAAACCAAAACCAAAACAAACCAAACCAAAACAAAAAAAATTTACAAATTGTGTTATGGTGCTTATTCAATATGTGTTTATCGTGCATCTGTCTGATAGACACTGTTCTGGGAACTCCACACGTACACTGGTGAGAGAGAGAGGCCTTTTTCCTGTCACAGTCTAGTAGGGGAACAGATAGAAGCACTGGCTGTTGCAGGTGGGTGTACACTAGGTTGACAGTATGCTGAAAGGAGAGGGCCCAGGAACCAGGGAGCAGCCGTGAGATGGCATTTACCCAGGCTGCTCAGGGCCAGTCACTGAGAGGGTGATAGGAAGGGGAAACGAGGGTGAGTGTGTGGGGATCTCGAGGAAAGGGAACAGGCAGACAGTGCAAGGACCCTGAGGCAGAGGCATTCAGATTTGAACAGTAGCTGGGCCCCTGTGAGTCAGGTAGAGTGAGTGAGGGGAGAGGGGAAGGGTAGGGCAGTGCAGTCTGTCAGGCCTTCTGAGTCATTCACAGGAGTGATTGGGGGCTGCTACAGCAGCTGGGGCAGAGTGGGGGTGGGATTTGATTCACCAGGAATCCTTAGACTAGTTTTCAAAACAGACTATTAAAAAAAAAAAAAGCCAGGTAGTGGTGGTACACGCTGCGTACTCTCAGCACTTGGGAGTCAGAGGCAGGAGGACCTCTGAGTTCAAGGGCAGCTCCCTTTACATAGTGAATTCCAGGACAGCTAAGACTATGTAGAAAGACCCTGTCTAAAAGAAGAAACAAACTATAAAGGGATAGGAATGGATGCAAGGGGACCATTGGGGACTGTTGGGATGACCCAGGGCCGAGATGACTGAGACTCAGTGTTCAGTTTATAAATGGCAGTGCAGCCTGTTCTGTGTAGGGACAGATTTCCTGACACCAAGTGCAGGGAATAGGGGCTCTGTCATGTGAAGTCACTTAACCTGAGTTTTTCTAACTGAGCACTTAGAAGAATGGGGTTTCCTGGAGCTGGGTGATCCTCCTGCTTATGCCTCTGGAGTGAAGGTTTGCAAGCTTGCAGAGAAGTCTGTCAAAAGCACCAGAGTTAAGCCAAAGAAAGGAGCCAGTGGAAAAGTGGAAGTTACAATTTTAGTTTTTTTTAAATTTTAATTTTATTTTTTAAAATCATAGTTATTTTTACCTTATGTGTATTGGTGTTTTGTCTGCATTTTTAATTTGTGTGAGGGTATGAGATCTAGAACTGATAGTTCTGATAGTTCTTGGGGAACTAGAGTTACAGACCGTGTGGGTGCTGGGAATTGAACCTAGGTCTTCTGGAAGAGCAGCCAGTGCTCTTAACCACAGAGTCATCTCTGTTAAGATCCTCCTTCCCCTTGCAAGACAGGGTCTAGGGTTTCTCTGTGTATCCCTGGCTGTTTTGGGATTTGCTCTGTAGACCAGGCTAACTTCGAACTGCCTGTCTCTACTTGCTGGGACTAAAGGTGTGCACTACCACCCCTGGCTCAGGCAGAATGTTTTTAAGTTGGGAAAAATAATAGCATGTTTGTTTAGGAGTGGAAAGGAACCATGAAAAGGTGTGGTAGAGTAGAAAAACATGGAGGTGCATTGTTGGTTGGTTTAGAAAGGAATAGGTGTGAGGAGGAGAGACTGCTGGGAAGGAGGTAGACACAGCCTGCGACAGTGGGAATTCTCAGTCAAGCTGTTGGCAGGGAGAGAGGAGGTGAGGGAGGAGGTTGTGGCTAACTCAGAAGCTGGAGGTGGTGAGAATGCTGTGGGAGTGGGCGCAGGGCGAGTGCACTGTGGTGTGGAGGAGGTGAGCCTCGGAGAGCAGGGGGCGAGCCATCCTGTGAGTCAACTGACAGCCATTCGCGGTTCTCCTCCGAGAAGTGCTGCCGGGTCTTAAAAACAGCCTTTGAAGCATGTCGACTTACCTTGTGTCTTTTCTTTTTGTAGAAAAACTACGGGCAAGCTGATGAAGATTGTAAGCATGGTATGTTTAAAAAACGGGACCCTTTTCTGATTTGAAGATTTATAAAAATTATTAAAGTGAACAAAGGTTTGACTTTTTAAAAAAAATTTTCATCTGCCAATTGTAATATAAAAAGTCCCATCTTACTGTCCCACCCAGAGAAGGATTGGGTTGATGTCTTTCCTGCTGTGACAGGCATATAGCAGGTGAGCATGGGAGCATGGCTGTTGACATTCTTGTCCCACGTGCCCCTTCGCTCCCTCAAGGAGCATTTACAGTGAGTCCTTTAAAGTCTGGACGGTTATACTCTGTAAGTCCCATGTTTAAGAAATGCATCACATGTCGATAAAAATGCTAAACTTAATATATTGAAAATATCTGTCCTTTCTTTTAAATGAGTCAGGGTATGTTTCTTAGTAGTATGACTGGAATGTTTTGGAGTTCTCTTTCCTGTTTTCTTGTGGCTGGAAGTTGAGACCAATAAGATCCACATTCTCTGAGTGCTCATTGTGTGGAAATCCTTTTCCTGGCTGTTGCTGCATCTCAGTAGAGTGTCCAGGATTCTAAGGGTGAAGGGTTCAGTGTGCCTTCCCACGCTCTCATGCTGGGCTGTTCATACAGCTCAGTGGCTTGGATAATGTAAGTCATGTTTCATTTATCCAGAACTGGGGTTCAGGCTGAGGTATTTGACATAATAGGTTTTTTGTTTTGGTTTTTTTCGTTTGTTTGTTTGTTTTGTTTTTTGTCTCCTTATTTCTTTGTCTCAAAACGTTAAAAAAGATTTAAATATTTATTTTACACCTTACCAAGTCATGCTACATACTTCTGTGGTACATGAGGGCATATTTTACACATTAGTCATTAATGGTCAGTGGCCTCTCTGTGAACCTTGCAATAGAATTACAGTAGTTTGGGACTTAAATTAGAATTAGAGATATTCCTGTCATCCTTGGACATTTCTAAAAAAACACTAAGTAGATACAATGCCAAATAGAGAAGTGTGACATCGGTCTCACCTGGAGACATGTGCTTAGTAAGCCTGCCTTTTACTGTACTGAGAACCACAGATGCTTAGATTGTCTTCTTTCCCTTTAGCAAATAATTGTAAAGTGGGGCTGGAGAGATGGCTTAGTGGTTAAGAGAACACTTGTTGCTCTTGCAGAGGATCCAGGTTCCACACGTGGTGGCTCACAAACTTCTGAAATTAGTCCTAGGGGATCCATCACCCTGTTCTGATGTTTATGGCCACCAGGCACAAGCATGGTCCATATAGATACACGGAGACAAAACATCAACACATAAAATAAAATAAATTTAAAAACCTTAAGAAACAACAAAACTTGAGCATGTTTAATACAGTGTTGCTTACTAGGCTGTAGCATGACTGTCTTTCCAAGTCAGTGTTAATGCAGTGCCTGCAGGTCATGGTGTGCATTCCCTTGTGTCCTGTGACACAGTTGTCATTCCCAAACTGATGAGCCCCCAGCAGGTTCCAGTTTGTCCTTTGTCTCTACAAACCACCTGATAATAAACACATTCTTGCTTATTGTTGCCATTGTTTATGTCTGTTCCTGACGTCGGCCTTCTGGGATAACTGTACTGGTGGTGTCTTTATCAGCATGTAGTGTGATATGTTCTTGCCCTCTGCAATATGTGCGAAAGTTCCTGGCACTCCTGATGCCAAAAACCCGAAGTTTTGAAACTTCTCCTATCTCAGGTATAAGAACTGGTCCTGTCTGTTTAACTTTCACTTTCCTGAGTTCTTGAGAAGTTGATACAGTCTTCTCATTTGGGAATGTGCACAGGAGAAGATGGGATTTGTGAAGTCATGGAAGAGTAAATGTTGGTGAGGGGAAATTTTGTTTTTGCTGTTTTTTTGTTTTTGTTTTGTGTTTTAGTTTTTTTTCTTATTTGAATATAAAGACAGCGTCTCTCTACATAGCTCTGGCTCCCCTAGGACTCACCATGTAGAGCAGGCCTGCCCTGCTACTTAGCATTTTAAAATTACACACATTTAAAAACAGATGAGTGCCTCATTTCACAAGATGCTCATTCTTCTATTGTGGGGTCACTTTGCCTTTTTTTGTAACTTGTGTGTGTGTGTGTGTATGTATGTATGTATGATGTATGTATGATGTATGTATGTGTCATTTTAAAAGTAAACAGCTCATTAGCCAAACTACATTGATTTTGATACATTACGTTGTATTGAATGCCATTGCCAAGAATCAGGTGTCAGTGACCTTCATATTTAATTCCTACTTTCTTGAAACACCACAGAATATCACTAAATCAAAAAGCAATTCATATTCTCTCTCTCTCTCTCTCTCTCTCTCTCTCTCTCTCTCGTTAATCTCTGGCTGGCCTGGACCTTCCAGACTAGGCTAGTCTGGAACTCACGGAGATCTGAGTGCTGGGATTAGATGTGTGTCACTATGCCTGTCCCTTCTTAAATAATTCCTATGTATACATATATGTATACATATAAAATTAAAAGCTTATTATAATTTATTTTATTTAAGATCTAGGGAGTTTGAAGCCATCAGCAGTTCTAGTGCAATTTCAAGAGCATTGGGAATTAGTAAGCTCTGTGAAGTTGTTAGTGTAGTGCACCTTGTAGGTAAATACTTTCCATACTGTGTGTGGAAGGGTCTCTTTAAAATTGGTTTCATTCTTAGCAAACTGTCCTCATTCATGGCCTTTATTGTTGCTAATGTGTGTGTTCTCTTTTTAGAGGAACTTGATGACCCTCAGAAGGTACTGATTTGGCATATGTGGTGTCAGGGCCTTCTCAGTTGCCATGGGTTTCTGCTCTCCATCCATATGTTCTTATGGAAGTCTATTTTGATCCCACAGGAGCTCTAGAATGGTTTTCTGGAGGGGTAGGGACACAGTTTGTTAGTAGCTGGCATCTGGAGGACGTGTATAGTGTTCTTTCTGTCATTCTGTCATGTGGTATGTGAGCAACGAGTGAGGTCAAGCCATCAGGCTCAGCTGCAAGCACCTTTACCTGTTGAGCCATCTTCCTGCCTATAGATAGGGAGATAACAACCTCTAAATGTTTCAGTATGTATCTCTAAAACACAGAGGCCATTGCTGCATAAACACTATATACATATACATATGCATATACATATACATATACATATGTGTGTGTATGCACATACATATATATATATTGGCTTTTCTTTTTTTTTTTTTTGTTCTGGTTTTTTGAGACAGGGTTTTTCTGTATAGTCCTGGCTGTCCTGGAACTCACTCTGTAGACCAGGCTGGCCTCGAACTCAGAAATCCACCTGCCTCTGCCTCCCAAGTGCTGGGATTAAAGGCGTGCGACACCGCTGCCTGCCACAATATTTTAATCTAATAAAATAGACAGTGGTTTTTAAAAATATTATGTGAGAGAGACCCAGTCCATAATCTGATTTACTTGGTTGCTCTTAAGATATTTTTATAGCTGACTTGTTTAATTGAAACTCAAAGAGTTGTAAAGTCTTGAAGTGGAATTTAACTTTATAATATAGCTGTCAGTTCTTCATAAAGATGGGTATGTACTATGTCTCAGTTAACAAATGAGACGTTTAGAAAACAAAATACGTGGACTTAAGCTCATGGCTTTTAGAAACAGACACAGGGTGCTGTTGGATTCCGGCTGTGAAGCTGGTCACCACTAGTTAAGTGATGTGGTGAAATCAGTTTTCGTTATTTGAATGTAAAACAGGGTAGGAACACATAATGAAATGTTTCTAATGCTTGTGAAATTTTCATTATACAGGAAGCTTAGAATTGTGTTAAATGTGTTTGTTTATTCGTGTGTGTGTGTGTGTGTGTGCATGTACATGTGGGTATATGGGTGCTACCGTCTGTGGTAGGGCCTGCCAGAGGACAACTTAGTAGGGCTTGTTCTTCCAACATGTGAGTTTTAAGGATGGAGCTCACATCACCAGGTTTGGCATCAAGTACTTTTATCCACTGAGTCACCTTGCTAGCTCCTTCAGACTTTGTATACTAACAAATTGAATGAATTAATGATTTGTGATATTTTAGACGAATCCTGATTATTATAAACATCATCAGTTTGTACAGTTCTGAAACCCTAGCCAAGAGTTTTGTCAAGCTAAAAAATCACCATCACAAGTTCACATGACACTTGTCCTGTGAAGCACGTGATGGTTGCAACCCGGTAGGTGGCTGGCCCAGGAAATTTCACAAACATTCAGGTTACTGAGTGAATGAGCCTTGGGTGCTTTTCCTAGGGGAGGTGTTGACATCTTTAACGACCTTTCTTCTCAGAAGAATTTAGATTAGATACAATCCTGGAGTTAAAATCGTCAGTTTATGGTATGTCGGTGCTATGGTGGCAGAGGAGCAGGAAGTATCTAGTCGAAGCTCTGCTTTGAATTTTGCCCTTTTTCAGGGCTTCTGAAGTGTGATCTGATGCTCTCTAATCATACTGGGCAGCTAGCTACAGTGAGTTACAGGTCCCAGTTAGCTCCAGGATCAAGAGGCCAAACAACCAGTCCCTTGCAGCAAGTGTATTATGTTGCTAGTGTTGCTAGTTGGGGTATTTGGGAAAATTGGGGCTTTATTTTATTTTATTTTTTGGTTGTGGTGGCAGACTATCTCTTCAGGGTTGTGTCGTTAGGCAGACATTTTTAAGCTGAGCTGTATTCCCAGCCCTTAAAAGCACTTAAAAATAGTAACCTTATTTTTAATTAATGTGTATATGTATGTGTCTATGTGGGTCTATGAGTTGAGTGCAGGTGTTGGCTGAACCTGGAAGGGGGTGTCAAACCCCCTGGAACTGGAGCTTCAGGAGGTGGTAAGCTGCCTGACAGGGCTGGTAACCGAACTCAGGTGCCTCGGACAAGCAGTGTGTGCTAGTGACCTCTGAGCCATCTCTCCAGCTTTTAAATGTACTTCAGAAAAAGTGTTTTCTTAACATAAATTAATTACACACAGTAATGGGTTTCATTATGGCATCTTCACATACGTACCTGATGTATTCTGATCGTATTATCCCCGTCGTCCTCTGTCTTCTCCCACGTAGCTGATCCTTTCCATCTGACTGACTAGTTCCCTTCCACGCTCCTGCCATGTCCTCTTCCCTTTCGGTTGACTCAGTGAGTTTCATTAGAGCGCACAGAAGCACGGGCAATTTACCAGAGTGGAGAAAAGTTAAATGCACTTTGGTTTACATTATTTGCAATTTGCACTGAGTTTATCAGGCAGGGACAACACTGTAAGTCAAGGAGAATCTGTAGTTTTTACATTAATTAAAAGGCTTTGTTGGACAAATATTTAGTTGCTAGGATAATAGTGTTTAATCACACCATCTCAGGTCAGGCCCTCTGAAGTGCATTGTTTTATTTAATCCCGTTGTCTTCTCAGTTTTATAGCTGTGGAAACGGGCTGTGTGTGATGAGTCAGCTTGTTTAAGGCACACAGGCAATTGTGAGCAGGACTGTGGCTTTGATGTGAGACTTTGTGGTGGGAAGCCATGCTGCTGTCTGGATCCACATCTGTTATGTGTCTCTACTTCAGGGCTTTACATGCTGAAAAACCAGGAAAAGAACACAGAGAAAGAAAAGCACTGCTTTAGTCTAGAAATAAAAAGCTGGAGGCTCTTTTTTTTTTTTTTTTGTATTTTGTTATCTTCAGTTATGTATGTCTTGGTCAGTGTTCTATTGCTGTGAAGAGACATCATGACCAAGGCTCCTCTTAGAAAAGAAAGCATTTAATTGAGGGCTTGCTTACAGTTTCAGAGGTTAGAGTTCATTATCGTCATGGGGAGATGCGGTGGCACACAGACAGAAATAGTACTGGAGAAGTAGCCGAGAGCTGCATCCTGATTTGCTGGCTCAGAGAGAGATTCTTTGCTAGGCATGGGTTTTTGAAACCTCGAAGCCCATCCCCAGTGGCATGCTTCCTCCAGTACTTCCTAATCTTTCAAATAGTGCCACTTCTAGTGACCAAGCATTCAAATCTATGAGCCTATGGGGCCACTCTTACTCAGGTCACCACAATGTTTATGTGCCTATATGTGGGTATGTTACTTGAATGCTGATCTCATGCATGTCATGGAGGCCTGAGATGCTAGACCCCCTGGGTCTCCAGTTAAAGGCAGTTATCTGCTTGCCTGACCAAGTGTTGGGAACCAAATTTGGGTCCTCTGCACGAGTAGCAAACAAAGAGTTTCATTTGCTTAGCCAGCTCCCTGGACTGAACCTTGCTGTTTGGCTAGTCTGGCCTGCTGCAGAAGTCCTGGGATTTTGCTTTCTTCTTCCTCAGCATCAGGGTTACTGGCATGCGTGGCCT
Organism: Grammomys surdaster; assembly: GCF_004785775.1. NCBI lineage: Eukaryota > Metazoa > Chordata > Mammalia > Rodentia > Muridae > Grammomys > Grammomys surdaster. The sequence continues at coordinate 222,215 of NW_021621692.1, forward strand.
TAACTGGCTTTTATGTGGGTGCTGGGGATCCAAACTCAGTTCCTCTTGTTTTCCCAAGCTTTGCTCTTATTCATTGGGCTACTTCTTCAGCCATCTTTTAAAGAAGACATTCCCTAGACTAAACCCTAGGACAGGGTTTAGTCACCTAATGAATCTGCAGTTTGAAAAGCCCTAATTTATCGTAATATATTAAATAATATTTTTTTTGGAAAATAACTTGATTAAAAATATTATTGTATATATATTGTGGGCACATGTGCGTGTGTCTATGAAGCTGCACATGTGGAGGTCATAGAGAAACTTCTGGGAGCTGATTCTCTTCTACTAAGGGGTCCAATAGATCCTACTAAGGTCATTGAAATTACGTAGCACGCACTATCCGAAATGGTCTCTGTATTGTCTTTTCTAGAATCAGGTGGCTTCAGTTATCCTCCCTCCTCAGCCTCTTGCTTAACTGAATATAGATGTGCACTGTCATCCCCTACTAGAGCCTTTTTAAAAACAACTACTTGTTTTCTTTCTGTTTAAATGGCAATTATTTCACCCATGTGTGTGTGTGGTATTCTGAGGCATGTATATAATATGTAGTCATCAAGGTAGCTGGCATATCACCTGAAACATTTGTCTTGTCTCTGCCTGGGATGTATTGAAGATCCTCTCTACTCTCTGAGGTCCACAATTGAGCGCTGGTGTGGTTCTCCTGCTGGGCACAGAACCTGACAAGTTTTTACTTAGCTGCCCACTGGAGAACTTTTTAGAGGACATCTCCCTAGGTTTTGATGGCAGAAGCTATAGGTAGGGTTCAGCCATTCTTTGTCACGCTCCTTCTTGTCCTTGCATGCGTGACTTAGAAAGGACCTACTGCTTTTTTCTTCTGTTTGGAATTGCTCTTAGCATGTACAAAGCCACACTTAGGATGGTTTTCTATTGTAAGCAAGAAAATTGTCTGAGTGCCCTGTGGCTAATGATGTGTTTCTTCCTTGGCAGTGCTGGGGGAAGGACTGGCCAAGGGAGAGAGTGCCTTCCGGGCAGTGCTGTGCTGCATGCAGCTGAAAGGAAAGCTCCAGCCTGTGTCCTCCATCCTCGCCAAGTCACTGTCAGGGGAGTCTCTGGTATGTTGATGAGCATGGGTTTGAGTGGGCTCATGAGCTTGCAAATGTTCACGTCCAACTCCTCAGCAGAGTAGGAGGAACAGAGTGTTTATTTACTGGACAGTGGAGTTTTGTCAGATGTCTAAGTTAATGAAAATCCCAGGAGTTTTGGTTTTTTGAGACAAGGTTTCTTTATGTAGCCCCAACTGTCTTGGAACTCACTCTGTAGACCAGGCTGGTTTTGAACTCACACAGATCCACTTGCCTCTGCCTCCTGAGTACTGGGATTAAAATAATGTCCCACCACTACCACAGGTCCAAATGGTTTTCTTAAAAGGTATGTTGAGCAGAGTCTGAAACCATCTTTGGGTTTTAAAATGTTGATATTTGTTTATTTCTTACAGAGTTCTTGTTGTTGGTCTTGTGTTTTTGAGACTAGATCTTAATATGTAGCCAGGCTGGCCTCAAGCTCAGAGTGATCCTACTGCTTCAGCCATAAGAATGTTGGGATTGCATATGTGAGCCACCACACCTGGGTTCTTAGTTTTCATTTTTTTTGAGACTTGGTCTCATTATGACTCAGGCTGGCCTTGAACTCACAAGTCCTCTTGCTTCAGCCTTCCTAGTGTTGAGAATGTCTGCCACTATACCTAGCCAGCATTCATAGCTTCAACTCTTTACTTTATAACGTGTCTAAATATGCTTAAACTGAGTAATAATTACTTTAGAATCTGAAAATGTATATATGTTACTATGTTTTTTTTTTTTTTTTGTGGAACTATCTAGTTGTATTTAGACTTGATTTTTTTGTTAAATACATAAATTTTCTAGGGGTTGTTTTCTAGTTTTTTGTTTTGTTTTGTTTTTGTTTTTTTTTTTTTGCTATAATGAAGTCCTCCTTTTTGCAGCTTCATAGAGTTGGTAATTTATAGGAATTTGGAAGAACTTTTCCCACTAGTTGGTAGCTGCTACAAGTTTCCTGGTATTTTCAGGCATCAAAATGAAAGCAGATAAAGAAGAAAGTGTATAGTTACCAGGAAGTGGAAACTATATCAATTATGCTTTAAGTCAGTAGGGATTTTGAAAACCAAGACACACGGCTGGTGACCATAGAAAGTATTTAGTGTGTTATGAAGTGTAATATTACTGACCTAGGGGTGAGTGAACTTGGAAGGAATTCCCATGTACTGAACTACTTCCGTAATTTGATTTCACAAGATTTACACATGTGAGCACAACAAAGCAGTATAGCTAGGTCTAAAGAGCTGTCAAGATGCAGTTGTGTACTCTTCCCTTCTTGAAGCAGGGTCTCATTTAGCCTTATGCTGATGAGTGCTGGGATCACAGTTGCAAGTCACCTACCTATCTGCTTTCTGAGACAGTGTCTCTGGATATATATAGCCAAGGCTGGCATCAGGCTTGGGTCCTCCCTGACCTTTCAAGAACAGCAGTTTCAGGCGAGCTCACCCTTAAAAGGTGTTTTTCTTTTTTTTTTTTTTTTTAATTTTTATTTATTTTATGTATATGAGTACATTGTCACTGTCTTCAGACACACCAGAAGAGGGCATCAGATCCCATTACAGATGGTTGTTAGCCACCATGTGGTTGCTGGGAATTGAACTCAGGACCTCTGGAAGAGCAGTTCATGCTCTTAACCACTGAGCCATCTCTCCAGCCCCGGTGTTTTTCTTTATAAGTTAATTATTTTACTGTTTACCTGTTGCATTTTTAAATTTAAAACAAGTGAAAAGTAACTTGCTTTTAATTTTCAAATTTTCTGAAATTTGAATATCAGAAATTTAAAAAAATGAGTGGAACCAGCACTATACTGGTTCTCTGGTTTTTCTGACTGGTGGATAACCACTGAGTTCAGCATTTCACATATACAAACAAACAAACCATTAGCACTGATGGAGAGGGATAGTTTTAGGTTTGCTTTTCTAATGTTTTGGCAACCATTTTATGGAACTTTAAAAAATATTTTTTGAGACGGGGGTCTCATTTATGTAACTCTAGCTGGCTTAAACTCACTGTGTAGACCAGGCTGGCCTCAAACTCCGAGAGCTGCCTGCCTCTGTCTTCTGAGTGCGGAGATTATTTTACTCTGGTGCATCAGGGAGTGCAGAGTGTGTACTTAGCAGGAGAAACAGCCCAGCCTTTGTTCCTGTTAGGCCTTTCCCTTTCCCCAGCTGTGTGCAGCTTCTTAGTGACAGTGGCAGTGTGGAGGAAGGGGGCAGGAGAGCTGTGGTGACTACAGCTGAGCTGAGCTGTGACAGTAAGGCTGGCGCATTGAGAGTTTCCTGTCTTCACTTCACCCTTGCAGAATGGGATGGCAACGAAAGATTTGACAAGACTCAAGATGCTTCTCACAGAAACAGAGGTGAGTCCATTTCAGGGATCTCTTTGGGCCCATCAAACCCAGTTGAGTCAGTGAGCATTCAATGTGTGTTAGCATTTTGAACATTGTTGGTGCTGTCAGCCAATATACAAGGTGAAAAGAGGACCTTCTGTACAACTGGGTTTGGTCTCACCCTCAGAACACGGTTCTTCAGGTCTCCTCTGCATCCCAGGTCTTTTGTTCTGACTGTAATTTTCTCCTCCTCCTTTTCTTCCTCCTCCTTCTATCCTCATTCTCCTCTTCCTCATCTTCTTCCTTCTTCTTCCTCCTCGCCCTCCTTCTTGTCTTCCTTATTCTCATGTCTATATGTATGTGGTTTGTATGTGTATTCATATGTGTGGGCAACCCATGGGTGTGTGGATGTGTTTACATGTGCACATTCATGTGTAGGCCTCAGGTTGATGTTGGATATCTTCTTTGATTATTCTCTATTTATTGAGGAAAGGTCTCTCACTGGACCTATAGCATGCCAGTTCTGGCTGGTCAGCTAGCCAGATGTCTCTGGGATCCCTTTTTCTGCCTCCTCAGTGCTGGGATTATGGGAGGTCACTGTGTTTCCCTGGGCTTTTACATGGGTTCTGGGAATCTGCACTCTGGGTTCTGGGAGCCTTCCCATTTGCATGGCAAGCTCTTTATACATGGAGTCTCATCCCTCCTCCTCCCATCCCTGTTATTCTTATCAGTTATTTATGGTCCCCAAAAAGAAGATACTGGACCAGGGCCGCAGTGCGTGTAAGGATGCACTGCTTGGCCAGGGCTTCAGTGCGTGTAAGGATGCACTGCTCGACCAAGGCTGCAGTGCGTGTAAGGATGCACTGCTCGGCCAGGGCCGCAGTGCGTGTAAGGATGCACTGCTCGACCAGGGCTGCAGTGTGTGTAAGGATGCACTGCTCGACCAGGGCCGCAGTGCGTGTAGGGATGCACTGCTCGACCAGGGCCGCAGTGCGTGTAGGGATGCACAGCTCATCTAGGCAGATAGAAAGGTTTTTATTTTGATTTCTCATTTTAAGTATTTATATGTTTTGGACCATTTATTTTTGAAGTTACAAATATATCATTTTCTCCTTTCCCTTTCCTTCTTTCAACTTGTTCTAAGTACTTGCCCTTGCTCTCTTTTCAATTTATGGCCTATATTTTTATTTTCTGTTTCTGTTAATTGTGTGTATATGATTTCAGGTGTTGGGTAACCAGTTTGTGGGCTCTCCCTTAGGGAAGGCTAATTCTCTCCCTCCTGGCACTCCTCAGTTGTCTGTAGTTAGGTCTTTGTCTAGAGTTGAGGTGCCATGAGATCTCCTCCTTGTTAGCATGGCTGGAGCTGTCCCTCTAGTTCAGATATTATTTCTGTATTCATGCTGTGTAGCCCTCGATCTTAGAACTTAGGAGTGATCTTTCAGTGGATCTTGTGTGAATTCTAGAGTGCTTATGGCATAAGTAATTTCTCCTGGTTTATTTGTTTTCATACACTCATGATATTCAACCCACTTGACCAACGGCTGTATTATCCTTTAGAAACACACTCATTAGGAGCCTCATAATGGCAGACATGTCTGTAGAAACTGGTGATTTGATCCAACCCCATCTGCAAAGTTCAGTATGACAGTGATGGCGACAGTGTTATTTTAGATATATTCAGTTAGTGTTGACACCTTCCTTTCTGTGGTATAAGACATTCCAAATTTCATATTAACATGAGGTTTCCTCCTTTTGAGTTTGAAAGGCCAAGGTATGGCTAACAAGAAGCCTGCTGGGCCAATTGGAGAAGCAGGTAGGTCAAGTGCACCCAGGACAGACCATGGTTAGTTAGCACAGTGACTGAACCCAAGCAGGAAGAGGAGGGATTGGATAATACCCCGGGGAAACTGTGGGGGTCAGAGTGTTAGGGCTGGGACAGATGAGGAAGACCGGAGGAGACTTGATATAGGTGATACTGGCAAGTACCCAATTGGGAGGACAGTGTGACAGATGGAAAGGTATTCTAGATATGCTTGGGCAAACTGGAAAATGCTCAGGCTAGAGGAGTTTAGGATGACTTTTAAGATGCCAGCCTGAGGCTGGCCAGTTGGCTCAGCAGGTAGACACTTGCTTTGATGTGAGTTCAATTCCTGGGACCCACATGGTAGAAGGAGAACTGATTCTTGCGAACTGGGCTCTGACCTTCACCCTCTTGCTGGGCCATGTGTGTCCATATACTTACACACATACAAAGCAGAAAGTGTAATAAAAACTGTCGGGAGATGAGATTTCAGCATGTCTTCAGGGGAAGACTCCTTTCCCTTGAGATGAATACTGGAGAGGTTCAGATTTGGGGTGAGGTGGATGAATTTGTTTTGGACATACTGTGGAACTCATAAGTGACCCTCTGTCTGCTTGCCATGTGAGAGATGCTCTGGTGGGGGTGATGGGAATGCTGAAGGTCAGCTGTGTGCTGCTAGTGGCAGATCTTCCCAGTGGCAGCAGAGAGCCAGCAGGCGTGATGCTACAGGGTTGCTATCTGCTGTATGGCACTTGCTCAGCCAGACCTGAATGTGTGGAGCCCAAGGTGACATCAAAGGTACATGTGTTTGAACTGTTTGTCTTAGGAAGGTAGAGAGAGGAGACCCCAGTCTTACAACTCACTATAGAAGGAAGACCTGTCCCAGATGGCAGAGGACATGGCAAGAAGTGTCCGGGAGGCTCCCGTTGCTAACACACCGTTACCTGCGTGCGTGAGAGGAGCCCTCTTGCTGGTTGTTTTCCAGGTGTTAGGCTGGAGAGTAAGGCCAGCACATGGATGATAGTGTGTGCCAATTCAGGGAGTTCAGAATTTAGAGTTTTCCTTTTTTTTTTTTTTTTTTTTTTTTTTTTTTTAATGTAGACTTTTCTTCAGCCAACAATTTGCTTTTACATTGCAGGAAGGGTGTCCGGCAAGTACTTCATTTTCATGCTTCTATGGTGAAACAGAAAAAGCAAACAATTGTTATCAAAAACTTCTAAAGAGACAAATTTTTCTTTATTATTTTTTAATATTTTCAATATTTGCTTTATTCTTATTTTACTTTTATGTATTTGTGTGCACCATGTGTTGGCAGTGACCACAGAGTCAAACCCTGGTCCTCTCTCTGTAGGAGCAGCAAGTGCTCTTTACAGCTGAGCCATCTCTTCAGCCACCTTTTTTATTTTTAATGTTGAAAATGTCCAAATTTAAACCAGCACCAGTCAGTGTTGTTCTTTGTTTTTGTTTTTTTAATCTTATATCTCTCTTATTTGAAAAATTGCAGACAGCAACGAGCAATGTCCTGTCTGGATGTCATGTGGAGGACTTAGATGAAGGTAAGTATTACCATAACTTAGGCAACTCTTAGTCCAGCCCTTGCTACTTTTTTGAAGAATTGGTGGGAAGTTGAATCCCTCTAATTGGAAATGTAGGAAGGGCTGTAAACATTAAGAAGTAGGGGTGAGAAAGCAGATCTTTCTCTGGGACCTTTTCCTAAGATAACTGAGAGATAACTGCCCGGTAACTGTGTAGCCGAGGCTGGCCTTGAGCCCGATGCTTCCCCCCTGCCTGTTTCAGAGTGCTTGGATCTCAGGTATGTACAGTGAGCCAGTTCCCCCAGCTTGCCCTGATGTTCCCATTCCATGGGTAGAACACACACTGGCTTCTCAAACTGCTTCTTCATCGTTGTATTCAGGGTTAGAGGGAATATTTATTAAGGGTTAGTAGTTTCCCTGTCGTGGCTGAAGCACAACTTGTAAGCTTAGTGTGGCAGAATATCTTTTTTGACCCTTGAGTACAGGTTGGGGGACACCCTTTTGAAAATAGGAAATGGCTGCTTGCCCATTCTCTCCTAGGTCTTATTTTCCTGGGCTTATTTGGAACGTCATTGAAATCAAGCCGTTTGTATTCAGAAATGTGTGCACTTAGCTCCTATGTATGCATAACAGTTTGAGCTTCATTTGTGTTCTGAGGTGATGTGCCCCAAACAGATCTTAAGGTGCTTCTCAGTCAGTGTCAGTGGGAGAGTTTGTAGTGTGTGCACACGACCTCCTTCCCAGACAGCCAGTCTTCATTCCGGGAGGAGTTCCTCATAGATCTACATCTGTGCCTGAGAATGACACATACCAGCCTCTCTCCAGAGTTCTCAGGGAGGACACTACCCTGGGAGGAAGCCCACCCTCTGCCAGAGCAGATTCAGATCACCAACCTGATTGAGCTGCTGGGAATGGCCTCTGCCAGCAGAGGACTTAGTTGATGGGTGGAGGCACCTTTGCCGTGTGTTTTATCATCTGGGCTGATACATGGGGAGATGTGTTTCTTAGGCATAAGATGTTGGAATGGCGTGGTAGCCTCACTTGATGCGATTGTGTCTGTATTCCTCCCTAGGGTCTTGTAATGGTTGGCATTTCCGCCCGCCACCCAGGGGGATCACCAGCAGTGAGGAGTACACCCTGTGTAAAAGGTAATGTAAAGAATTGTTTTCAAGCCGGGCGGTGGTGGGCACGCCGTTAATCCCAGCACTTGGGAGGCAGAGGCAGGTGGATTTCTGAGTTCGAGGCCAGCCTGGTCTACAGAGTGAGTTCCAGGACAGCCAGGGCTACACAGAGAAATCCTGTCTCAGAAAAACCAAAAAAAAAAGAAAAAAGAAAAAAGAAAAAGAATTGTTTTCAAACAAATTACATGGCTTTTGTGAAGGGATGGAGAGTTCTCCTCCACTTTTTGAAGACAGTGATTTAAATCCAAAGATAATATGTGAAGAAAGAAAAAGGATAATGTTCAAGGGAAATGGTTTGTTTCCTATTTGCAACAGAAGCCGTGTAGGTCAGCAGCAAACCCATGAGACAGTGGTATTAAACAGCGGCTGTGTCCATGGAGCCTGTTAAGACTTTGTTCTGAAGTCTTCTATGCTTGCTGAACTGAATCGTGCCTCCTTTTAGTGTGGGATTTACTTAGATGTGGTAGTTGGAGATGAAATTAGTTCCTATAAACTGAAAGAGCACAAAACCACTCATATTCAACTATTTTAATAACTTTTTAAAGACAAGTGCTGTCATGTAATTCTTATAAATGGAATTTATGAGTACCTTGCATTTGAAGCATTTTCAGAATTAATTATGTAATTCATTATTAATTAATTATTTCTAAAAATGTAGACACTAAATCAAAGCCTCATTTTTAAAGATTGGCTTTTCAGTTCCTTTTGTGAGAGTGGTGGCTGGTGGGGCTTTACATAGACCTTGCTGCCTGGGACTGTGCGGCGGCGTAGTGACCAGCGTCTGGCACATGCTCTGATGAGACACGGTCAGGACAGCCGCTTGGTTTTGTAGTGGAAATAAGGAACGGAAATAGTAAACACTGCAGGTCTTGGTGGTGCCAAGTTATTGGAGAGAGAACATGATCCTTTGGAAAAGAAACCTGCGAATTAGAGTCTAGATAAGAATAGAACCTCTTTTTAAAGAGGAAAATAGTTTTGTAAAATTTATTTTTATGTGTATAAATGTTTTCCCTGCATGTGTGTGTGTGGACCATGTGTGTGCCTGTTTCCCACAGTGTACCAAAGATAGTGTTGGATTCTCTCCTTGGACAGGAGTTATAGGCAGTTGTAAGCTGCCATTCCAGGCCTGCCAATTGAGTCTGGGTCCTTTGGAAAAGCAGCCAGTGCTCTTTATGGTAATTTAGAAATGTAGAACGACACATTCCTGTAATATGAAGATTTGTATACACAACAGGCAAATACATTATTTCGCACATTTTTTTTTTTTTAAGCAAACAAGAATTCAGCCAGAAGCATTGTTCTAGGTCCACGTGTTTCATGGTCACTTCAGAAGGGGCCGGTAGCTCTGTGTCCTTTGACGTCAGCATTTCTGTACTTACCCCTTGAAATGAACTGAGTAGCTGTTACATGAATTTTTTATTCTAACTATAAAACTTTTATTCTTAAATGTATTTGAAACTTAATATTAGCTTAACATTAGCTAGTAGTTTGAGTGAAGTAATACAGAAAGAGAAAAAGCATTGTATTCTAAGGAAAGGTAGAGGGGTCACAGGAAAGGTAGAGTGTGTCTTTCAGGCAGTTTGGGGAAGCAGATCATGGCTGTGTGAACGGCTAGCCCACTGGATGTCAGTGTTGCTTCAGGAAGATTCTGTGTTGGAAGGAGCTGTCTAACAGAATACAAAGGAAGCATGTCTTCCTTTGGAAGAGGGATCTCAATATGTAACTGTACTTAAGATCACCGTGTTTCTAAGAACAGAGTCAGTGGGTAATTATGAAAAGTTGAAAATCAGAATTAATTATGATTAATTATGGGTTGTGTATTGACGCTTTGACTGTCATGAATGTTGGTCTGCCACACTCTACTCCCTTCATGGAACTTGACAGTGATAAATCCTGCCTCTCAGAAGATGTTTGTCTTGTTAATGAGGAGGCAGAGATGGAAGTTATCTTTAAACTGTTGAACGAAATATATGATAAGTCTTTCCCATTCTGCTTAGGTTTTTAGAGCAAGGGATCTGTAGGTACGGTGCCCAGTGTACTTCAGCACATTCCCAGCAAGAACTAGCAGAATGGCAGAAAAGATACGCCTCACGCCTGATAAAACTTAAGCAGCAAAGTGAGAATAAACAGCTCTCAGGCAGCTACATGGAGACCTTGATAGAAAAGTGGATGAGTTCACTGTCTCCTGAGAAAGTGGTAAGTGCAGACAACCTCTGGTCTGGCTCTAAACAGCGTGCGGGCTCTGCTTTCTCGTGTGCTAAAGCATAGTATATTTCTTTAATTGACTTAAGAACGTGTGTCTTGTAACCAAAGCTGGCCCGATTGTTAAGATGCAGGGCAGAAACAAACATTTGCCTGGATGTTTGCAGCTCCTACGGTAATGACCTTCATTCAGGGAGGTTTTGGTTCTCAGTTTTGTTTAACTGCATCACATGTCACTCTTGTAAGAATGGCCAGAGGGAGTGTGTGACATCCCTTGATCAGTGAGTGTGCTGTCTGTGTTCATGGCTGACACTTGCTACTTTGCTGGGTTCTTACTGATGGTTCCAACCTCAGACCATAACAGGAATCGCATTTACTTTCAGCTTAGCGAATGCGTAGAGGGAGTTCAGGTGGAGCACAGCCCTGACCTGTCGGTCACTGTCAACACCAAAAAATCCCACCAGACATGGACCTTTGCTCTGACCTGTAAGGTATGACGCTCATGCTAATTAAAGAATATCAGTTTTGTTCAGTTTCTTGAAGACTATTGGACCTTTAAATGTCTGCTAAGAGAATGTTGAAAATGTTTCACTCCAAGTACATTGTATGTAGACTCTGCATTATGTCAAAGTGGGTTTCTGTATGTCAGTCATTAAATATAACTTTTTTCCACTCTGAAGAAAGATCCCTTTAGCTATGTAGGACACTTTCTTAATTACTTGGTGAAGAAGTCTGACATATATTACCTTCTAAACTTGGAACATAGGATGGGGTTCATGGCTTACAATAAACTATTTGATAATTTAATTATATAATCCTGCAGTTCTAAGATTTTTTTCAACAAAAATCTATTTTTGTATTTCATTTGATGAAGTTACAAATTCTGTAATAGTATGTTGTATCTTTATTATTTTTATCTTTTATGTTTCATGGGCCTTGCCCATGCTAAACACATGTTCTACTACTGAGCTGAATCCCCAGCCCAAGAGAAGGGTTTTCAATATGAGAAAATCATCTCACTTGAACATGATTTTCAAGACAAACACGTTGTCTGCAGTGTTTCTCCTCTTACGCTACAATGTACTGTCTAATATGCGAGGAGTTAACATTTCAGTGAGCATGTTCGCTTGGAGAAGTCTTGTGTTCTTTTTGGTGCTATTTCTTGTTGGGACCATCTGCATTGTGAGATGGAGAGTCTAAGAATGTTTAACTTTAGCCCTGAAGCCCATCCTGTGCTCCCTTGGGTACCTGTCCTGTGCAGGCTTCCTGTGTGAGGCTCTGTAAGCACACTGAGACATTGAGCTAAGGTGGCAGGTTTTGCCACAGGCAAAAATGAACAAACACAGAAGGTCCAGCCAGGCTGCTGATAGACCATGCGTATATCATTTTGGAAACTTTGCTTTAACCATTCTGTTTTGTCTTTGTTTTTATTTTATTTTTTCCTTTTTTCTTAAATAGCTTGTGAGCATAGTTTGTTGTACAACATAGTACCTTAGAAACATGGGGTGTAGCAGGCCCTTCCAGGAGTATTTTCACTGAAGAGCCCAATTACAATTGAATTTCACCCCCTTGTACTCAATGAATTATTTTAACTTCCTTGTAGCCTGCAAGAATGCTGTATCGGGTAGCGTTGCTCTATGACGCTCATCGTCCTCATTTTAGTATCATTGCCATATCTGCCGGAGATAGTACTACCCAGGTATCACAAGAAGTCCCCGAGAACTGTCAAGAATGGATAGGAGGAAAGATGGCCCAAAATGGATTAGATCATTACGTGTATAAAGTCGGGATAGCATTTAACACAGAAATATTTGGAACTTTTCGCCAAACCATAGTTTTCGACTTTGGATTGGAGCCAGTACTCATGCAAAGAGTAATGATTGATGCAGCTTCTACAGAAGGTAATATTTAGACTTTTTTCCCCTGATACAATGTATTAAAAGGCAAGATTAAAAGATATGTACTGACCCCTAAATATTCCACAGATAGGTAGAGAATAAAAAAGAAAAATTCCCATGTTAACTGATGTGTAATGGCCACAAAATGGGTCAGGTTGGGCCTTGGTCTCTTCAGTCAGTGGCCAGGCCAATCTTGCCTTGAGGCCCCTAACTTAACTTACATGAGCTGGTAATTAGGTTTGTTTTGATGTAGCAATTTCATGTTCAAGTGAGATGATTTTAGCATAGCCAAACCTTTTTATTATTTGACTAGAATGCCTTTCTACTGGTGATGACGTACATACCTACAGTGTCTTTCCATTTCCTTCTGAGTGTTCAGCTAGCTCTGCTGATGGTAATGTATTATCTTTGAAGCAAAGCCCTCACTATCAGCCTTCTGTCCCTGTGTGCCTTCATTACTGTTAAGGAAGACAGGCTGGCTCAACAGATCTGCTTGGTGCTTGGGAAGTGTCCCTGGTTTCAGCACAGAAGTACCCATATGCTTGACACTGCAGCTAATTTGCTTTGTATATTGTTGCCTGTACCTAAATTTGATGCCTGTATCCAACAGAGAGGGCAGTTAGCCCATACTTCTGTGGCTCTGGATGCTTTAATTTATTTAACAATTAATGGATTTCATTAATAACATTATGTAGTGAGGTATATGACATTTGCTACTGTGCTGACTGGAACTCACCAGAATGTGGAGAATGTGGAGTACAACCGAGACCCATTCATTAGAACCTGGAATAGTTGTCTTCTCATGAGCAGACACTAGGATGTTCATGGTTCAGGTGTTGGGACCAGGTGGTGGAATTGTTCTGTCTTTCTCTTTTCCCTCTGTAAGTTGAGGTTAACACATTTATTTATCTATTTATTTACTTATTTATTTATTTACTCATTTGTTCATTCATTCATTCATTTATTATTTTTTTCTGGGACAGGGTCTCACTAAGTAGCCCAGGCTGGCCTCAAATTCACCAGTCTCTTGGCTCAGCCTTCCCATGCCTGACCTTCACTGTTACATTTGTGACAAGCTTTTGCAGTTAGGTTATGTCTTCTGCTAATATAACCTGGACTTCCTTTTATCTCATTTTCTGCCTTATTTGGTTCCATTTATGTTTTATTTGATTGTATGTAATTTTGTCATTTTCTTTGTAGGAACAAAAAATGTTAATTTCCATAGCCAAATAGACATGTCAGTAGATAAAATAAAAATAAAAGCATAGGGTGTGGCAAATCTTTTTTTTTTTTTTTTTTTTAAAGATTTATTTTATTTATTTTTTTTTATGAGTGAATGCACAGTTGCTATCTTCAGACACCCCATAAGGGGGCACTGGATCCCATTACAGATGGTTGTGAGCCACCATGTGGTTGCTGGGAATTGAACTCAGGACCTCTGGAAGAGCAGTCGGTGCTCTTAACCGCTGAGCCATCTCACCAGCCCGGCAAATCTTTTTATGAAGGACTAGATGGTAAATATTTTCGGTGCTGTGAGAGCTGAATTCTGGGCAGTTGTTGAGGAAGGGGTGTGACTGCACGCACAGAGCTTCAGAGCTGCACTGTTTTACATTAGGAGGAGGTGAAGTTGTAGAAAGAAAAGAGAATGCCCTCTTCTCTAGTGTCCAGATGGAGTTTGTTTTAGAAGTTTGTTTTCAGAGCAGTGGTTTAAGGTGACTTGGGTCTGATGGGGAAGGGAAGGGGCGCTTTGACCTCTGTAAGCGTACTTTGCTTCTGGAAGAAGAGCAGTGGTGATGTCACACTGAGCTGGCCAGGAATCCTGGTTTTCTGCTGTCTCTGTGACTCTGGGTGGAGGTCTTAACATCTCTGGCTTGATGGCTTAACATCTCTGGCAGCATTTAGAGAACGGCATAGTAAACCTTCCTTAGGTGAGTAAGAGGTCCATATTCAGCTCATAGTGGCCATTCACAAGAGTTGTTTTCAGGCTGGTGAGATTGCTCAGCAGGTAAAGGTACTTGCCTCCAGCAGATTGGGAGAGGGGCACACATGTGCCATAGAACAGTCATGGAGAGCAGTTTTCAAGAGTCAGTTTTCTTCTACCTGTGATTCTAGGGCTCAAACTTGCCAGCCTGATTCTAGCTTTGACAATTTTATTATTATTATTGTTATTATTATATTAGTGTGTGTGTATGTGTGTATGTATGTGTGTATGTATGTATATATGTGCTCACATGCCGTGGGTAAGAGGGTGCTTTCCAGAGGCCTAAAGAGGACATTACTTGGAGCTGAGTGACAGGCAACTGTGAGCTCTCCAGTGTGGTATGGGATCTTAGCCTGGGCTTTTTGGAAGATGGGTCTTAACTGCTGAGTCATCTTTCCAATCTTCTCCTCTTCCTCCTTCTCCTCTTTTTCCTCCTCTTCCTCCTCTTCCTTTTCCTTTTCTTCTTCTTTGACAAATTCTCACTATGTCACTTTGGCTGTCCTGGAACTCACTCATAAAGATCCTCCTGACTCTGCTACCTGTGTGCTAGGTTTAAAGGTGCACACCACTACACCCAGTTTAGTTTTCTTATTCTTACAGTTGATATCATTGACTATGGTACTCCTCCTTTGTTCCAGGGTCTTTCACTGTATAGATGTATTTGTTTCCATATGATGTGAATCCTAGCAGGATGCTTGAGTAACAAAAGCAGACAGTCATAGCATATTATTTGATTCCTTTTCCTGTGGCATTTAAATTTTTTCAAAATTATTTTCTTTTAATTTTTGTGTATGAGTATTTTGCCTGCATGCCTATCTGTCACATGCATGACTGGTGCCCACAGAGGCCAGAAGAGGGTATTGGATTCTTAGGATTAGAGTTACAACTGGTTATGAGCTGTCATGTGGGTGCTGTGAATTGACCCAAGTCCTCTGGAAGAGTAGTTAGTGCTTCTAACTACTTTGTTTTGTTTGCAGCCCCTTAAATTAATATATATGCATATATACATATATATTCATATTCATTATTTTTTTACTGTTAGTACAGGGTTCTTGTCAGCAAAGAATTTGAGGGAAGGACTCGGTGCTAGCATTCTCTACACCCCTCGTAGCTGCTGGAAGTAAAGCGGCAGTATTGGGTTTTCTCTCACATCCTGGAATGCTTGTGTGGACAGCATCCAGAAACACGAGAGCAAGACAATCAATTGTCTTGCCTAGCTGGCAGCAGGGTCATAGTCTGGTCTTTTTTACCTCATTGGGACAATGATGAAAAAAGGGTTCCAGGTCCAGGTCTGAGAATATGACTGGGAACTGAAGCAGGTCTGGGTTCTGTCTTGTGTTTGAAATACTATAAATTACACTTGATTTTTGCTAAAGAAATTTAGTGATGAAGAGAAAGTGCAACTTGAATGGGAGATGTCTTTGTCTTTACTGCTTCCCTCTTCCACTTGATTGGCAACTTACTGGTGTCTTCATTAGGATTTATAGTTCTATGAAAACATACCATGATTAAAAGCAACTTGGGGGAAGAAAGGGTTAACTCATATTACAGCTTGTAGTTCATCATCCAGGGAAAGAAGGGCGGAACCTCAAGGCTGGAAGCTGATGATGGGAACTGATATGAAGACTGGGAGGGACACTGTTTACTGGTTTGCTCTCAGCATTGTTTTCTAAGGTCCCACAAAACAGTCCATGAGCTATTAGCACCAAGTGAGTGCCTTTTCCAGCCCAAAATCCTTGTCAAAACATGGTCAAGTCTATCACAGCAATACCCCCTACTCCTGGTCCAGATTCTATCTGAAGTTGCACTTGCTGTGTTAAACACTATGACTGAAAGCAGTCTGGGGGAGGAAAGAATTTCTCTTAAACTTCAAATCCACAGTTCATTATTGAAGTCAGTCAGGGTAGGAACTCACAGGGCAGAAACTGGGAGACAGGAGCTGATGGAGAGGCCATGGAGGAGTGCTTACTTACTTTGGTGATCTCTCTATGGCTTGCTCAGTCTGCTTTTTTATAGAAACCAGGACTACCAATCCAGCTGGGGGCTGGTGGGGGGTACTGCCTATAATGGGCTGGGCCCTCCCACTCCAATCCCTTATTAAGAAAATGTACTACAGACTTACCTACAGGCCAAACCATGGAGGCATTTTCTCACTGAGACTTCCTTTTCCCAAATGACTCTAGCTTGCATCAAGTTCACATAAACTAGCCAGCATAACTGCTAAGCAAGTTTTATACTTTTTAAATATATGTTTTATTTATTTAATGTATATAAGTACACTATAGCTGCCTTCAGACACACCAGAAGAGGGCATCAGATCTTATTATAGTTGGTTGTGAGCCACCATATGGTTGCTGGGAATTGAACTCAGGACCTTGGGAAGAGAAGTCAGTGCTCTTAACTACTGAGCTATCTCTCCAGCCACAAGTCTTATACTTAAATCATGCTGAAAATGTCCAAGCTTCTTCCATAAAGTTAAACATCTGGGCCATCTGTTAGGTTGGTGTTCTTACCGACATTCTACTGACATGACTAGCAGCTCATCTGGTAAGAAATGCTGCCCTCTCTCCCTCAGTCCTAGTGTGCCTCAGCCACCAAAGGCTGCCACCTTCACACTGACTGATGATGATATTTCATTGCATTAGTGTGGCTCAGGGAGATTCACAGTAGAGTTACATGATAAATGGCATTTTCCTAATTCATTGTTTGTTACTAGACTAAAGCCCTTCCTTAGTTAATTTAGTTTTTGAGTCGAATTAAAAACACAGCTCCATAGATTCCCCTCCCCCACACTATTGTTATTTGCAGCATCGAAAGCCTTTATTTATGGGCCAAGAGGGAATTAGGGAGTTCTTTCCTCTAGTGGTTATATGGTGGTCTTTAAACTGTTAAAGAAATGCACTTTCTTTTTAAAATTCAGTTGTTTTCCTGGTTGGTGAGATACTGAGGTTCAGAAATATAGGTAAACTTGAAGAATAGCACTCAGAATGTGTGGTAAAAGGCATCCGTGAGGGAAGGAAGTTAGCAAGCTTTTCTTGTATACTGTGTACTCACTCACTCCAACTGATGGGAAAGTTTGCAAGTGCTCTTAATCTCTTTGCTAGCTCTGTAGCCCAGAGTTGGTTATTTTTAAGAGTGGCAGCCCTTCCATGGTGTAGCTAAGTATATCCTGTTTGTTAGGTCTTTGGTTATGCTGTCTATCCAACGCAGGCTCTCCCCATGGTAGGCAAGTGCTGTACCACTGAGCTGTATCCACAGCCCTACCCTATGGTCTACTTTAACTTCTAGTGGGTATCTTTTAGATGTATTTACAGCTTCTGTCCACTTGCCGCATCTCAGGGTTCGAGTTCTATGGGTTTGAGATTATTGTTACAAGGATTAGTTAATAAGGCGTACCCATAAGTACTATTAATAAGCACTGTTTGCTAATAAGTGCTGTTGAGCACTCCTAAGTGGTGTTGTGAATGCTGGCCCACAATTGGTCAGTTGTCGTTTTTCCAGAGTGTGGTTCATTTGAAGATGGTGTAGGCTGAGGGAACGTGAGTGCCATAGGTGAGCTGGCTCAGCAGTACCGAGCATTACCTACGTCTGCTGATAGCAGGTGTGGGGGTTACTGATGGAGATGAGTGAGCACACCTGTAGGAACACATCTGTTCCATCTCCCATGGGGGGGGGCTTACTTTCTTTTCCATAAGTGTCACTCAAGACTTTTAAGCACTATAAATTAGGTGGTGGGTCATTACACAGTTTAACAGATTTTTTGAGGTAAGAGGACTGGAGCAGGGTGTGGTTGCTCATACCTCTCATCCCAGTTAAGAATAGTCAAGAAACTGAAGCTGGGAATGACTGTCTCTCTAAAACATCCCCCCCGGACAACCCCCCTCCCAAAGCCACCTTCAAAAACAAGAGAAAAGAAAAAAAAAAACCTTAAGTAAGAGGAGTGAAGAGCAGGGGTAGAAGTTGACTCAGGTTCCTGTGAGAATTAGCTCTGTGAAGCCTCCTCTTAGGAGCCTGGAGCTGTTCACACACACTGTCTTCTGAGGCTGCACACCTGGGCTGTTCTCAGGTTCTCTCTTTATGACTACAGCTCCCTCTCCTTCATAGTCATTAACAGGACACTAGGCATGGTGCCTCATAACCTAATCTCCAGACTTGGGGGTCTGGGCTGAGGAGAACCATGAGTTCTGGGATAGCTTGGGCTACACAATGAGATTCTCCCCCTCCTCTCCCAAAAAAGAAATGAAATAAAAAGTAACATTGTTTGAAACTTTGTGGTGCTACTTGCTCTAATAATTTCTTAAAACCAAAGTACAAATTATGGCATTATCTGCATAAAATGTCAAAACATGCCTGTGCCATGTCCCCAAAATCTGAATACCTCTAGTCAGAAGTAGAGAAGTTGAGTTTCTGTATAATTTGTGTAGATTTTAACATTACAACAGTGATGTTCTTGGGAGAGCATTTTAGGTCCATTATTGTCCCAGCATCTTAAGGAACACAGGGATAGTCAGTGACTTTTAAATGACATGAGACTGTTGCTTTAAATATAGTCTGAATTCACTTAAATAAAAATATAATTATGAAATGTAAGTTTCCCACCTTATAATAAAACTTCGACATCCTTTTACATACTATTTTTCTTTCTTAATACAGGGTCTTATTTTATAGCCCTGAATGGCTTAGATCTTGCTCTGTTTACCAGGCTGACCTTGAACTCACAGAAATTTGCCTGTCTCCTGAATGCTGAGATTAAAGATGCATGTGACCATGCCTAATCCAGTGAAGAGCGTTTCTTTACTTAAATCTGTCTGTCTCTCTGTGTTTCTCTTCTCTGAGTCTGTCTCTTTCTCTGTCTCTCCTTTCTCTCCCTCTTCTTCTCCCTCTCCCTCCCTCTTTCCCTCTCCGCCCCCCTCTGTGTTAGTACCTATGGATGTCAGAAGAGGGTGTCTGGAGCTGGAGTTATGGGTGGCTATGAGCCATCCATCAATGGGTTCTGGAAGCCATACTCCAGTCCTCTGAACAGTTAGTGTTCTTAGTTTCGGAGCCATCTCTGCAGCCCCCAGAATAGTCTGAAGTGTAATTTTAACAGGCAGCGCGTCTTTACCGTCATGATCACTGCACCTACGCTACCATAGGAGGAACAGCAACACTCTTAGAACAGTGCTCTCACAAGGGCCAAATATTAGAAGGTAGGGCCTTTCATTATATATTTTTATTAAGATGTTAGGATACTTGTTCCTGTTGTGAAATTTCTTTGTGAGTGACTGTGTGTTTTTGTGCATATGTGGCATCTAGAGGTTGCAGTGTCCGAGCTTGGAGTGTAGTTCAGTGGTAGATATGTTGGGCTTTGGGTTTCATCTCCAGCACCACAAAATAATAAACAAACATGCCAAAGTAGTAACTGAATGAGAGGTTGCAGCCATGCCTGTTCTAATTCAGACATAGCTTAGTGTGACTTTCCCTGCTTGCTGTCTGAAGTAGGGAAGTCTTTCCTCTTATGTGAAAACTGAATCTTGGTCTAATCAGTCAGTTGAACAACTTTTCACCATTTGGCCAACTCTCGCTCTTCTAGTGTGTGCTGGCTTCACCCAGTATGTCTCAGGTAGGGCTCTGTGAGCTCACTGTGGCTTTCATCCTTGCTAGTTTGTCTTACAACTCTTTCAGTTCCCGATTTTGAACCCTGCTTACTGTAATTTTGCTTAGTTTAGTTTAAATGGACTTTTCAGAAGTGGCATTTATATGGCTTCCAGTCACATGTGTCAAGGAGACAACAGTGTTCTCTGTGTCTTCTAACAGATTGATGCCGGTGGCAAAGCAACGTCCAGACAGCAGAGCCCAGAGCTCTGTGGACTTCTATTCTTCTCTGTGTTTATGGGTCAAGTCCTAGGGTTCAGAGGAAAGGGACTGTTCTGCCTCACGTGGTATCGTCTGTCACACTAGGAGTTTGTCATCTGTTTCTCCTGTACATCGGATTGCTCTTCACTGAAGAGTTTAGTTCTGAATTTCCCCAAATAACTCTTCGTGGCATGACCCAGCCTAATGTATAAAAAGATATTCTTACATGGGTTCCTAATAATGTATTTTGTTAAGATAGTCAAAGTATTTCTGGCATGGGGAAAGTACTGTCAGTGAGTTTTGTGCTGTTTATTTTTAAGAGTTTCATCTCAAGTATATGAAACTGTTACAGAAATGAGTACTTAACACATCTGAGAGTTTGATGTCATGTTCTTTTATGAATGTGTTCCATGTTTTTATGTAGATCTTGAATACCTGATGCATGCAAAGCAGCAGCTGGTAACCACAGCCAAGCGCTGGGATTCTTCTTCTAAGACTATTGTAGATTTTGAACCTAATGAAACTACTGATTTGGAGAAGAGCCTTTTGATCAGATACCAAATTCCTCTTTCTGCTGACCAGCTGTTTACACAGTCCGTTTTAGACAAATCATTGACCAAGACTAACTATCAGTCACGGCTGCACGACCTGCTTTATATTGAGGAGATAGCCCAGTATAAAGAAGTCAGCAGGTATGTTGTCTGAGCGCCTACTCCTGCCTCTCCACCCGTTCCCCCTCCGTCCTCCCTCGCCGCCTGTCCCCCCTCTGCTCTCTCCACCTCATCTCCCCTCTCTATTCCTTTCCTTTCTCTCTTTATAGTGATGATTTTAACTTTATAATGAAGACATGCTTAAGTGGAGACATGCTTAAGTAGAGATGGGCTTAAAATAACTGTTCTTCACTAGCTGTATTTTTTATTTAACTAATTAACTAATTTGGAAACAGGGTCTTGTTGTGAAGTCCTGGCTGGTCTTGAACTCTTGTTAGTCTTTCTGCTTCTGCCTCTTGAATGTTAGGGTTACAGGCATGAGCCAACACCAGCACCCTTGGTGTTCTGGATTCTATCTTTAATGGAAGTGCACGTAAGACTTGTGTTAAATGTGTGTGGGTTTTTTTTGTTTGTTTGTTTGTTTTTTGTTTTGTCACAAAACCTTACTGAGTGTCTACTCTGGAACCAGCTCTGCTCACTTTGGGAGTATAAAACTGTCCCTACTCTTGAGAAGTTTTACAGTGAGTGTAAGCCATAGTAAACACCTAACTTACTATGGATTTGTGAAATAGAAGGGCAAACATGGAAGGAGGCCACATACTTTGAAGAGTGAAACGTTCTTTGAAGAGTGAAATGGTTTTGATAGAGGAAGATGATTTGATGCTGACGTCATTCTGTCTGTCTGCGCTCCGCTGTCTTATGTTTTAGCTACAGCCACACACCAAGAGCTGAAACCAGAGTTTACCAGCCTGAGAGAAGTAGTCTTAAATGAAAGTGTGAGCGAGTGAAACAATTAAAAAGGCCATTGTTATTTGAAAGTGCTTTTAAGAGTTTAGGTAAAATAGGAGGAGTATTCAAAATTGAACCTCAGTGAGATGTGATTACATTTTTTTCCTTTTAAATATAGTCTAGCCAATACATTTTTTGTTCAAATTGCCTTATCATTAATAATAGACTCAGAAACTCCTATCCAAAAGAGAAAAGGTAAACCTCAAATATGTGCTACTCTGTAGGTTAAATGGGATAGAGCCTGTCAGAGCATCTCTTTATGTTCAGTGTACAAAGTGAGTGTAATTTATCTTCATCATTCTCAGACTGTGTCTCGGCCCTTTTGGGCTGTGCTCTCTCTCTGGAGTCTGGCTGTAGAGCATAGGCTGGTCTCGAACTTGTCAGCCTTTCCTCTTTCCCTTCTGAGTGTTCATGTTACAGGTATGTGCTGGCCCACTTAGATAAATCTTTGTTTTGAAGATTTTATTTAGTGTGTGTTTTTTGTGTGTGAATGTGTGTGCTTATGTCTGTGTGAGTGTGGACTACTAAGTGCCCAGGTGAGCATGTGATGTGAGAAGTCAGTCTTCAGGGTTGTGCCTCTCCTTCCACCCTAGTTTTGAGGCAGGGCTTCTCTTGTTTTCCTGCCACACTGTATATGCATGCTTCTGGCCAACTCTGCTGTCTCTGCCCTCACTGAGACCACAAGTGACGGCTACTGCATCCAGTCTCTTGAGTGAGTGCTGGGCATTGAACTCAGTTCAAGCACCTAGCACTTTTACCTGTTGAGCTCTCTCCTCCCATTTATGTAAATCTTGAAAGGTTTGTGCCTGTAGTCTGTGCTGCAGAAATTGTATTTATTAACACATGAATATGCATGTGTGTTGTTCCCATTATAATATTTTTTCTTAGGAAAAATATTATATGAGTATTGGGATGAATAGAACTTACTAGATGCCTGGCACAGTGACACATAGTTTTAATCCCATCATTTGGGCACTTGAGATGCTGAAGTGGAGCTTAGTGAATTCCAGGCCAGCCAGGGCTTTGTTGCAAGATCCTATTTAAAAAAAAAAAAAAGTACAACTTACAAGAGAGTTGGGCCTTGTGCTACACACCTGTAATCCTAGCACGAAGGAAACAAAGCAAGAGGATCATGAGTTCAGGGCCAGCCTGGGGCCAGCCAGCAGTTTCTGAGCTAGAGCTCAGCCAAGGCATGACTGTTTAAAACAGCTTCTGTTTGCAGGTGCTAAGGACAATGACTTCCTCTCACTGAATTACAAGAGGCTCTCAGGCCCTTCATCTCCATTAAAAAGAAAACAAAGGTAGTCACGTGTTGATATGCAGTCAGTGATTCTACCTTGGAAGAAATCTGTCCAGTTCTAAGAGATACAGTCTTTAGAAAAATAGGAATTAGGGCTGGAGAGATGGTTCAGAGGAGCTCCTGAACCCACATCGAGGGGCTCACAACTGGGAGCCCTGACACACACATTAATGCCTTCCATATACACATAATTAAAAATAATAAGAATAAGTCTTAAAACCAAAGAAACAGACATGAAGCTGTGCTTCCTCTTAACCTGTGCAGTGTGAGCCTGACTGGCCCGGCCACTCAGTGCCCGCCTGCCCGCAGGCCTAGGGCGGATGTGGGCTGGGAGCCACATCCCAGCTTACCTCTGAGTGTTACCTTGCTTCTCTGCAGCAGTAGACCAGACCTTCTCTTGTTACTGGCCTGATTCTTGTTCATGTAGTTGGAAAAAAAAATCTCATGAAACCAAACTTGCTGTACAGCCCTGGTATTTGAAAATTAAAGTATCACTTCAGAGATAATGAGCTAACAAATGCTGGCATTGGTCCCTCCGTGTTTCTTAGGAGCTAGACAAGTGGTTTTACAGCAGTTGGAAATTTTGTTGGCTGTTATTTTGCCTCCTGGGAAGGCTGAGATTGCATACACTTCAAGAAGATTCAAAATGAGGCGTGCAACAGTGGAAAGAATTGTCTTTGTTCATTTAGGGTGTGTTTTGTATTTAAAGTCTTTGAATTATTAACTTTCAAAGTGCTGGTTTTTAAAGGATTTTTCTTATTTTAAATTCTGTGTCTGTCTTTGTGTAAGTGTGCAGGTATTTGCATGTGAATGCAGGTGCCCAAGTAGACCAGAAGAGAGTGTCGGAGCCCCTAGCGCTGGAATCTATTACAGTTATCCAGGTTAAAAAGGCTCAGTTGCAAGTGACTTAACCAGTAGTAGAAACACACGATGCCCCCAGAATGAGGGGTTTGTGACAGTATGGTGGAGAAGTGGCAGTTGGTGAGAGAGGCACAGTCAGCATAACTCAGCTTTTAGCATGGACACATAACTGAATGGTGGAGCTTTTTTGCATAATGCATGCAAGCATTGGTTTGGAGACGAATACATGGGAGGGGTCAAAGGTTATTTGGTGCTACATGTCTGGGCAGGGAGAATGCAGAAACAAAGGCATCCATTAGAGAGTAAGGTGAGGGCACACTGGACCTTTGTAAGGTGTCTTGAGTTTGGATGGAAGTGGAGGAATAAAGGACAGTTTGCAGAAAGTCCCTGGACATCCGAGGAGGAGGGAGTTTAAAGAGGAGGGTGGCTGCAAAGTACAAGGGAGGCGATTTGAAGCCTAGACATCCCCATTAGCTACAGAGAGGTTTCATCAGTCGGTAGTGTGGTAGAGACAGTGCTGTCTTTCCCAACCCTGAGCGAGTTTTAATTACCCAGGTCCTTCTCGGTGTATGGAAGGCAGCTTTATTTAAAGAGTCACTCATGACACAAGATTCCATATGAATATTTATTTTTTTATGGCCTTTCAAGAGAAGGTTTTTCTGTGTAGCTCTGACTGTCCTGAACTAGCTTTGTAGACCAGGCTGGTCTTGAGCTCACAGAGATAGGCCTGCCTCTGCTTTCCTAGCGCTGGGATCAAAGATGTGTACTACTCCCTACCCTCCTGGTGTGAGTGGTTTTAACTGTGTAAGTTAGTCCTGATTCTCTGTGATGACACCTTCAGGTTCACAGTCTCTCTTTTTCGTACTCACCCGTGGGTGGGTGCATCAATGTCCTGACAGTTGTCTACTAACAGGACACTAGGCTTATCCACCCCTCCCCCATAATTCCTGCATGAGAGTCCTACGTTCCTTATACTAACAGGTAAATTTTTATTTCAGTAGTTATTTGTTAGCATTACTGAAACAGAATGTTATGTGTGGATTCTTGTGGTAAGACTTACCTGGCAGGCACTCAGCTGAAAGTCCACTGTAGCTTTAGTTCTGTGTCTTTCCTCCTGGGTTAGGTGCTATTAAAAGTCTTAATTATCTCAACTGCGTTCAAACAGATTTTCCTATTAATGTATTCCACTTTATTAAAGATCACCTATAGTTTACTCAGACTTCCAAGAACTATTTACTTGTGGCTCTGCATGTACGTGTGTCTGGGCTCACATCTGGGGTCAGTTTGCTTCTTCCACCACATGGGTTCCAGGATTGAACCTGGGCTTGGAAGCCAGCACTTGGAAGCCCACTGAGCCCTATCGGGGCCACTTGCAGTCTTTTAAAAATGCTTATTCTTCAACACAGCTAATGCTGATGTAACTTGTCTTCAGCTTGGATTTACGACAGAGTTGCTAACTTGTACAGTGTAGAATTGTTACCAGGTTTTATATTCCATATGTTTCTATCTGAATTTCTTTGTTGTGTTTTCTAGTTCCTATGGCTTTGATGAAGTACTCAAATTAGTTTTCTGCTTTCGATTTAGGTTCAACCTTAAAGTGCAATTGCAGATTTTAGCAAGCTTCATGCTCACTGGAGTTTCTGGGGGTGCGAAGTATGCTCAGAATGGACAACTTTTTGGTCGTTTTAAGCTTACTGAAACCCTGTCTGAAGACACTTTGGCTGGACGGTTGGTGATGACCAGGGTCAATGCTGTTTATTTATTACCAGTCCCTAAAGAGAAGCTCGTCCAGTCCCAGGGAACCAAAGAGAAGGTTTATGAAGCTACTATTGAAGAAAAAACAAAAGACTATGTATTTTTAAGGATATCCAGGGAATGCTGTGAAGAGCTTAGTCTGCGGCCCGACTGTGACACCCAGGTATGTTTGCAGGCAGTGCCTTCCTTCCCCAGGACCAGGATGCGTGTGACTGAAGTCTTATCATGGCTGGTTGGAACTACTCAGAGCTTCGGTCACCTCTGAGCTTAAGGAACATGAAGTATGTTCCAGTCTTGTAGAGCTCTAGACGTTGACAGCAGCAATAGAAGAGCAGATGGTTTGGAAACGGCAGCATCCAGAGCCGTGAGATCAGCACGTGCCCGCTTCCCTTCTCTTTGCGTTAATGGTGTTGGGTGAAGCCTATGCTCAGTTTTCCATATTTAACTGGAAAGCTAGCCCATCTTTTTAAAATAGGAAATTTAGGGACCATTATTCATAGTCAGTCTGTACAGGGTTCCAAGGTTGATTGTCACTACACGTGGTACTACGTGGTACTGCACACTTGCTCTGATGCTAGCAAATGTATTTTCTACGGGCATGATGGGCTCAGGTACCCTTTATCTGGTGTTTATAAGATTTCAGTTCTTAGTATGTGAAATGAGGTTAATAATACTGTGTATACCATAAGTATGATCACACAAGATCATCATACATGGCAACTGCTTATTACAATCCCTAACACATGCAGCCAATGTTTTCTGTACTAATTACTGATACTAATTCCATAGTTTGAAAGAAACTCTAAACCTGTCCTGGAAACTGTTGTCTCCATGAAGTATTTAGTGGACTGCTGATATCTATGTTGGTGCAAAAGTCTTTTGTAAAAATGTTCCTTTTGTATTTCAGGTTGAGCTTCAGTTTCAGTTGAACCGATTACCCCTCTGCGAAATGCATTATGCACTAGACAGGATTAAGGACAATGCTGTTTTGTTTCCAGACATCAGTATGACTCCTACCATACCTTGGAGTCCCAACAGGTATGAAAAGAGATTTCTTAGAAAAAGAAGACTGTTAATATTAAATTGAGTGCCTCTATCAGTTCAAGCTTACTTTATTGATTTATTGATTGTTTGCCTCCCTCCTCCCCCTTTAAGGCAGGGTCTCATCCAGTAACCAGGCTGGACTGGATCTTATTATGTAGTTTAAGCTGACTTTGAACTTGTGGCAGTCCTCCTGCCTTAGCCTCTGTAGTGCTGGGGTACAAGCCAGTAACTGAACTCAAGCCTATGTCTGTCAGGTCATGGATGAAACATTTGGCATTTAGATTACAAATTAGTTCTGTGGCTTCTCTCAATGGTCTCAGTCTAATAGAACACTTAGCAGTTTTGGGATAGTTCCAGACTGCCTTCAGTGTGACAGTCATGGCCTTTTTACAGTGGGTCCCACATATTATATACTCTGGGATGTAGATGATACTGTGATCTAGCAAAGTGGAGGGAATGGGTAGACGATTCTTCTTCAGAAACTGCTGTCAAGTTAGAGGTGTACAGCTATCGCTCTACTTACCTCTGTCACCTCCACCTGCAGGTAAGACTGGCTTGTCCCAAGAGTATGGAGCTGTGTGACTGTTCTGTTCATCTTTGTCACTGGCTACTAACTGTTCCACTAACCTCTGCCTTTCTAGCTCACATGATGTTAATATGTCACATGATGTTGACAGTACAGACAAGGTTGAGTGGCTGCCTGGCAGGGTGGTGGTCCTGTCCTGCTGACAGAGGTCCTGGTGTCTTTACTGATTGATCTCCAAGATCACCTGAATGTTGACAAGTGAAGAGTGAACACAGAGGCCTGGATGCTTCACTGCTACGATCAGGCCTAGAAGTGGCACATACAAGTCCACTCAGCATTTCATTGCCTTTGTTCCTAAAGACAAAACAATGCATGATATACTTCTAGGACAAGCTGCCATTACTGCTTCACCCCAAATTTTATTGCCAAATTTCTCAGCAGGCGCCAGTCTACATGTCTCCAGCATTTTCTAGTTTCTGACACTTTTGTGCTCCCTGTCCTATGTCCCTGTGGTCTGGTTATAGGAGCCCAGGGCATCCCAGCTATCACTGGGATCAGCTTCTTTGCATCATCTTTCTTTCCATTCTTACAGCTGGTGCTTAAGTTAAGCCTGGACTATTTCTGTGGTATTCTGTTGCTCGTCCATCCTGCTTTCTGTGCCTCTGTTGTCTAGTCCAACATGAACACTTCTAAAATAGCCATGGCATTTCATCATGTGCACGTCTCCATGGATCAGAGTGTCATTCTGAGCTCTGTCACAGGGTCTCACTGCCTTCTAGCGCTGTCTGCTTCCTTTCTCGGCCTACATGCTCTAGTTAGGGGCTATGAAATGTCAATTGCCTGGACATTTATCTATGCCTTTCTATACTGAAGCTCCTTATGCTTCTCTTATTCCTTTGAAAAATTTTAAACATTATGGTAAAATCCATGGAACAAAGGATCCACCATCCTTAGCCATTTTAAGAGTCTGGCCTATTAGCTTTAAATACATTAATGTGTGAGATCCTTGACCTTTCTATTACTCATGGTGTGTCTGTGCCTCTTCACCTTCGTGTGGCTTTCTCTGCTCAGAATCAGCTTTCTGTAGACCCTGTTGTCCTTTAGAGTTACGTCAGCTTAAGTGCTTACTCTTGAGGCAGATGAGCAGATGCTTCCGTTTCTTTCTTATTTTTTTTTTTTAGCAAGTTTCCTTTTTTTTTTTTTTTTTTTTTTTTTTTTTTGAGACAGGGTTTCTCTGTGTAGCCCTGGCTGTCCTGGAACTCACTCTGTAGACCAGGCTGGCCTCGAACTCAGAAATCCGCCTGCCTCTGCCTCCCAAGTGCTGGGATTAAAGGCGTGCGCCACCACCGCCCGGCTTTAGCACATTTCCTAATCCTCGCTTCAGCAGTTCTGTGCTCTCCAGTGTGACTTCCTTCGTCAGTTGTGTACATTTCAACTTCCCTGGACTGTGAGCTCTGTAAAGTAGGAGGCCATGTCTCATTCATTTTGAATATCAAGAGGATCTTGTACATTGATGTTAATATTAACTTTGGTTTAAAGAGGAAGCTTAGTTTCGGATGTGCGGTAGATACCTTGTGAAGCTTTTGCCATTGTGACTTGCTTTGCTTATTGTCTAACAGTACTAGTAACTGCCCAAATGCCAAGAAACCAGACGTCACGCTGCAGACGCTTTCAAGCAGGACCAGACTTGAACCACTGCAGTGTGCACAGTAGTGGAAGGTCATGTGTCTGGGGGCACACAGACGTACTTGTAGCCATTTACACTCTCTTCTGCAGTCAGGGAGTGTGGACAGTGAAGCTGCAAAGCTGCTCCTCGGCATGTAGCCCATATAATAATTGCAGGGTGCATTGGGCCAGAACAAGGAAGACTGAAAGTTAATTTGATGCCGAGAGGAAAATAATTTTTACTCAGTTTTTAAAAATTATGCCAGTGATGGTAGCACACACCTTTAATCCAAGAACTTGGGAGGCAGTGGAAGAGGCAGTGGCAGAGGCAGAGGAGACAGAGGCAGGCAGAGGCAGAGGCAAGAGGTGCAGAGAGAGTCAGAGAGAGAGAGAGAGAGAGAGAGAGAGAGAGAGAGAGAGGCAGAGAGAGGCAGAGGCAGAGGCAGTTTAAGGCCAGCCAGGGTTACACAGAGAAAAACTGTATCTTGAAACAAAACACTGTCAAAAATAAAATAAAATAAAATAAAATAAAATAAAATAAAATAAAATAAAATACAAAGCTAAGAAAAAAAACCCACAAAACAATTTTTTAAACTGAGAGTAGACTTGGAGAGAGTTTATATCTTCAACTGTAGGAACTATGAATATCACAGTGAGCATGTTCAAGTCTCTCTCTTGATAAATGCTGGCACAATGACTCTAGTTTGTTTCAGTCTTTGGCTCTCTTTACATATTCATTATTCATTGCCTGAAATTACAGGGGTGACTGACATCGATAAAGTCTCTGATCTGCTCTGGCCCTAACCACACTGAAACAATTGATAAGCAGAATCGGTTCCTAATTAAGTACAGAGATATAGACAAACTACAGAATTGATCCTCTTAAGTTTGTCAATAATCTCTTAGCTTTGTAGTTAATGTACAGAGTCTTCTGTCTACAGTTCTGTAACTCACCCATGCTCCCAGGTGGGAGTGGTTAGTGTGTGCTGTGTTGTCTTTAATGGATATTATTCAACCAATGTCTTTTTCTGAAATCATCAGAAAAGATAGAAATAGAAGGCAACATGGATTGAACTTCTCTTACTCAATTATATTTCCAAACAACTTTACATATTTTAGTCCGAGTAAACGTATGCCTTATCTCACTTGGCTTTAAGACAGCCATCTAATGCCAGTGTGGGTGCGTCTGTAGACAGATGAAGGGATGTGGAAGGCAGGGGATCTTGGAACTGCCCAGGTCAGGTATAGGTGTGTGAAACTATTTTCTGAGCTGACCTGCTGTCCTAAGTTAGGCTGAGTTATAGAAGCCCAGCGGCTGGTAACCCAGGGCTGGACCTGGGTCAGGAGTGCTGGCCCCAGGAGTCCTGTTAGCCTGCACCTCCTTTCCTCCTGTCCTAGAACAACATGCTGGGTTTTTGTTTGTTTGCTGTGTTTTTCTGATGTTTGGTGTTTGTTGGTTAGGTGATGGCTGCTTGGGATTTATTTACCATATGCTGTTTGCAGCCAGAGGAGTACCGACGTAAGATGGGCTTTCTTGGCTTAAAACCATAAAACCAAACAAAACTAGTGAGGTTTTTATGTATATATGTGTATATGTATACATGTGTATATATGATATAAGAGACAGAGACAGTGACACACACACAGA
Organism: Grammomys surdaster; assembly: GCF_004785775.1. Classification (NCBI taxonomy): domain Eukaryota; kingdom Metazoa; phylum Chordata; class Mammalia; order Rodentia; family Muridae; genus Grammomys; species Grammomys surdaster. The sequence continues at coordinate 252,387 of NW_021621692.1, forward strand.
GACAGACAGAGACAGAGACAGAGAGAGAGAGAGACAGAGAGAGAGAGACAGAGAGAGGGGGCTGGTTGAGAAACTTCTTCCCATATCAGATTGACCACAGTTGAGTTTCCAGAAAAAGCAGCTGGAAAGCAGAGTGGTATGGTTAGCTAGGTTCTGTAGAGCAGGAAGGCAGAAGGAAAGGGTGCTGGGGATGATTTTGGGGTAACCATGGCAGTGTCTCATGTCAGGTCTGGGCATGGTGGTCCCTAGGGCTCATGGAGCATTGCCAGGCTGGGAAGAACCGTGACAAGGAAGCTGGCTACACATACTTAGAGGCCCTTTTTTTTTCAGTGCTACAATGCCAAATTCAGAAAATTAAGTAGTGGCATGTTTTTATCTTCAAAGAGTTTTTTCTAAGAATTTTTAGGTTTAAAGAGCATTCTTGGTATGAGTTTAATCACTGTAACAGTTGTAATTTTTCAACAGCTCAGACTTAAGTAGTTCAGATGTTAAGCTCAGATGTAAGTAGTTTCTGGTCTAAGTCATAGGACTTTTTGTCTCACGTCTGTCTGGGTCATTCTGCAGACACTTGGAGGGACTGTCTTCACATACTCTTCCTGTTTCTGTTTGCACTTTCACCATTTTACTGAAATTGTTGAAGTACTTAGTACTTTGGAATTGTGATAAAAAAATACTGTTGACTCTTTACTTAGTTTGATTTGTCTCAGCATCTGGTGTCCATTTAAATCTTCAAATCATAAGTCCATCACACAAGGGGCACTCATGGGAGAGAGTTACTCCCTAGCTACTGCAGCAGGTGCTCTTCACCCTGACAGTAGGGGCCGTGTGGATGGATGGTCTTTGTGTGAAAATACTAAGAACATTCTGTTTGTTCTGTAAAACATTCTGTAAGACCGCTACTTAAACAATCAAGATTTATAAAATTGGTATTTCTTAACCAGGGAGATGCAGATTTTTTCCTTTTCTTTGTGATGTAAGTTGTCTAGAGACCTTTTGATAAGTTAGCAGTAGAAATTTAAATAGTTGGGTTTTTTTTTTTTTTTTGTATTCTATTTGCTGTGGAGGAAATGGAAGCTTCCTTATTATGGGAAATAGTTTTCTGCATTTTTGAAATATCACTGGCAAACAGACTACAAAAGTTTGATTTGTTTAGATTAGAATCTAACTCAGGTTAGTCTTGAGTTCATGGCAGAACACCTTCCTTTGACTCTCAGCAATCTGGAGAGGTTTGGGAGGAAGCGTGGGTTTTTGTAGACATGCTGCTCAGGGAGAGGTGTGTCCTGAGACTGACACCACTGAGGTGCATGTTTAAGACAGGTTTGTACTTCCTACAGACAGTGGGACGAGCAGTTGGATCCTCGACTAAATGCAAAACAGAAGGAAGCTGTTCTGGCCATCACCACGCCGCTGTCCATCCAGCTGCCGCCCGTCCTCATCATCGGGCCCTACGGCACAGGCAAGACCTTCACGCTGGCTCAGGCCGTCAGGCATATACTGCAGCAGCAGGAGACGAGGTGAGCTGAGGGAGGCGTGCCTGTTAGAGAGAGAGTGAGGGCTGAAGAGACAGTGTTTAGCCTGTTCTTAACCTCAAGGCGATGAAGTTTGTATTCTCTTAGAATATGCTGTTTTAAAAGTCGGCAGGCAGTGTAAGCGGGACAGCATTACTGTTGCTCATTGCCTTTAATCCCAGCACTTGGGAGGCAGAGCCAGCCAGATCTCTGAGTTCCAGGCCAGCCTGGTCTACAGAGTGAGTTCCAGGGCAGCCAGGGCTACACAGAGAAACCCTGTCTCAAAAAACAAAAACACCCCTCCCTCCTAAATAACAAGAACAAGTCAACAATGTAGACAATGGTAATTTGACATAGCTGTCAAAATTTCAAGTCTGCTAAGACATTATGGGTATATTAGAACTCCAAGGGCTGGGTTTAACAATACTTACTATGGATAGATTGAAAAGTTATTTGGGGTGCTCTTCTTTAGCTTAGAGTAACATAACTCCCCATGGCACCGTGGGCCCTGCTGAGGTGAGCGGGTGAGGGAAATGGACATGTAAGATGGCCACTGCTTTTTTGGTGTTGAACTGCTTGACTAGCTTTTGTTGTATCATTCTTTTTATTTGCACCATTTATTTCAGCAGGATTCTCATTTGCACCCATTCTAATAGTGCTGCTGACCTCTACATAAAGGATTACTTACATCCCTATGTAGAAGCAGGCAATCCCCAGGCAAGACCGCTCAGGTATTCTTAAGGCTTATTATGTATCTGTATTGTACTTTGTTGTTCTTAAGAAAAGGTGTCTGAAAAGATGTCAGGGCTTTGGAAGCACCTAAAGCCTCAACTGCACATTGGCATTGGGAAGTTATGTCATTGGGAAAAAAATCTTTTACATTAAGGGAAAAAATGTAAAAATTGTGTACCATTTCTGAAACATTATGTATACAGAAAGACATCCTTTTTTAAGTTTCTCATGTCAAACTGTTGTTATGGTTGGAGTAGATTTTGGTATGTACATCTAAAAGCATAAGAAAGAAAAGTGATTCGCTTAAATCAAACTGAGTTTGATTAAAATTCTGGCACGTTGTGCACAGCAGAGTAGTCATGTAATGACAGCTCTTTATGGGAGTAAAATTTTAACTGTGGTCGTTTCCTGGAAGCCACATGTTAGGGAAGCATAATGCACGGGAATGATCTCTGTAGCACACTGAGCGTGGGCTCCAGGCTTCTTGCTGCCTTGTATGAGACAGGCATCAAAGGAAAGCTTAGGGTGTTGTACAAAGGTTCAGTGACTATATGTGAACATAAAATGCATTTATATACAGATTATGGGAAACTAAAAATCCTTTTCTTCAGAAAACAATGAAGAATCATATTTATTGTCATTTGCTTTTGTTGTTATATAAACTAATGTTTAGTTTTGCCATTTTGTAAACTTATATATCATGGCTTATTGTATAAATGATTATTAATTATTGCTTAAAAATTAATTTCTAACCACACTTTGATCCATATTATATTTCTACTATTATATTTCTACCCCTTATTTCTACTTGAGCCCAGGCCTAGAAACTATTTAATTCTTTAATTCCTGGGACCAAACCCCTTTGAAAGTGTTTAGAACAGTGGTATAGCATGTTAACACAGACGCCCATCCTGTGTTGTCCTCTTGCTGTAGAGTGTTTAGGGCAATGGTGTAACATGTTGACACAGATGCCTCTCGCTCTAGAAGACAGCAGAAACCACCATAGTAGTAGATCCAGTTATATGTAGTAATGTAGTATATGTAGATTTTACTGAAGGATGCAGTGACAGCGAGGCTGTAGACTCTGACCTCTGACCTCACAGCGGGTGAGGAGCCAGCATTTTACCCTGTGTATTCTCACTCTCGGGGAAGAAGAGTTTATTGTTTTATTTACTTGTAGTGTTGGTAGAACTTGAGTGCTCGTGTCTGTCTCTGTGTGTGTGTGTGTGTGTGTGTGTGTGTGCGTGTGTGCATGTGTGTGTGTGGTGTATGAACAGTCTAGCTCTGTGGCGTCATGGTGGATGTCATGGTGCTCCTGGCTTAAAAACAGTTGAGGGAAGCCCTTATGGATGCAGCATGGGGTATTTGACGTTTGAGAGCGTAGACTACATTATTTTTTTAGGTTATACATACAGCCTTTCCATGTGGAATTATTTTGGGCTTTGAGGATCCACCATGATGTGTCTCCATATGTGTAATAATAACTGATTTTTCCAGTACAGTGTAGTCAGAGTAGTCCAAAAAGCCTGCCCTGCCTGTAGCAGATATCTCATTTTTTCTTGACTATAAGAATTGTTAAGTCCAAGGTGGAAAAATAATAAATAAAGTTCAGGTTATTTCATGTAGTAAATAGAGTAAAACAGGGAAATACCAAGCATTCCTGTGGCTTTTCTCTCTAGGAAAGGTGCTACCTGCAGATGATGCTGAGCTGTAGAATTGAATCTCTAGGCTTCATTATGATATTAGCTCAGAATAACTGATAGTTTTCCTACTCAGTAACAACTGGGAGAGATTTGAGAGACAGAGGGGACAAGAGTGAGTCACTGCTCTGGAACATCAGCGTTGTCTGAGGGTTTTGGAAGCTCACAGGCCTGTCTGTGCTAAACAATGGCTTGCTGTATTCCTCGCCAGGCAGGAAATCAGCTTTACTGGAATTGTTCCGTAATGCAAGAGACAGAACACAAGGGGGCACCAGATGTCCACAGATGGCTGAGAAGAAAGGCTGTTGCTAGGAAGCAAGGCTGACCACAGGCTGGCTTCTTCTCTGCACTCTGGTGTAGACGTGACCCTGGGAGACAGTTAGAATAGTCATTTAGTAAGTACAGTAGTGAATATGGGTGAGCACACATCTTAGGATTAGAATTCATGCAATTCCTTGTAATGCCAATTGAGCTGAACCTAAAATTTGTGGAGGTTTTAGACATTTTAGATTTGGGTTTTAGTTTTTATTTTATTTAGAATTGTCAGATTTATACACCTGTGCATATACCACACATACATGCAAACTTCTCCCATCCCCATATGCACAAACACAAAGAAATAGAATTTAGAGCTTTTTTTTTAAAGGGCACATAAAAAGCTAGATGGGGCAGCAGGGGCTGTGGTGTATACTTGCGATATGGGGGCTGAGGGCTATTGCAGATTTGAGGTCAGCCTTGTCTGTGTGAGGAGTCATCAGTCAGAGTTTGTCTCAAAGTTGTAAAACAAACAAATGAAACAAAAAAGCAAGGAGAAAAAAAAGTACGAGGAAAGCCGTTTCCTTTTTGCTAGTGGCTCAGAGGATAAGTTTCTGACATAGTGGAGTGGATAGGTCATCCACAGGAAGTGCTGCTACAGTGAGTGGACGGCAGCTGCCATTTGGATAGTCTTTAAAGAAAGAGTTTCCTTAAAAAAAAAAAAAAAGGCGGGGAGGATCATTTCTTGACAATTCCTGTTCTAAGTAATAGCATTTGTAGTTGCTTATTGTATATGAATTCATTACATGTATAAGACCCCAGTGAATTAAAATTATATATACTAAGCTATCTGCTGTTTTAAGGATAAATTTAAGTTATATGGAATATGTGGATTGTTTTGTTTCTAGGAGATATGTAAATATACTGTCTCATGTATATTTATGTATGTCTTTTTTTCTCCTGTGGTGCTGGGAACCCAGGGCTTTGAGCATATTATAAGCTTTACCTCTCACTTACATTTATATTCTCAGTTGTATATTTTGGATAATGAACTTAAAGGCATCCTTTGCTACTGTTAATACTCTTTCTTGAAAACTGCTATATTTGCTTTATTTCTCTCTCCACTTTTGTAAACACTACTGCCATTCGTGCAGTTTCCAAAGCTAGAGGCAGGTGGCTCTAATTCAGCACTCAGGAGGGAGAGACAGGTGGACCAGTAGGATGGACCAGCCACTGGGTAGTGAGTTTGAGGCCAACCTGGCTCAGATTCTGTTCCAAAACCAAAACTGAATCACCCATCGCCTTAATTTTTATCACTAGTTCATTTATGAATCCTGCTGGCATTGTGTTAATAGATCTAGTGAATCCAATTTGTTATTTTTGTGTTGCCCAAGCCACCATCCTCTCCTGTCTATACCCTGGCACTACTAACCTACCTGACTTGGCTCCCTGCTGCTTCATTTGCCTGCTCTCCCCTCCACCTCCCTCAGGATCTGGTTAGAATCCACATGTATGAGTTTATGAGGGTCATCATGAGCTCGTCTTTACATGTTCACGTCTATGGACACCGTGCAGACGCATTGAAGTTGCCACAGGAGTAGCTTTTTATATCACAGAAGCCAGTGCACACTGGAAACCCTACCCCCATCTGTTTGTTAAGTAGGCCACCCTTAAAGTCTTCCTAAGTAAATTTTGCCCAGAGATCAGAGAATTTAACAACATGAGGCATTATAGCTGCTCTGTCCAGTTTATGGCTTTTTATCATACTCAGAACAAAGCCAAAGCCGCTGTGGTTGCTCCAGAGAGAGCCTTGTGTACTCTGCCTGTGTGCTATAGCACAGTCAGCAGCCAGTAGGTCTTTGTCATGTGGGTGGATAAAGGTGGAGGCTGGATGTATAGGTTGTATCTGTACATCAGAGTAATCTATAGCTGAGGCTTGTTCATATTTTCTACTATAGTTACTTGAAAAGATGAAATTTTTTAAGATTTGCATTAAGAGTTTTTGATTATCCAAAATTTATCTTTAGATTCCAGAAGCTAAGGCAGAGGCCTTCTAAATAATAATTTTAAGAACTTTTCTGAAGTAAAATTATTGCAAATTGTTCTAAAGCAATGTCCTAAGCATATAATTAATTCCATGGTTTGTATTAGCATAAATAGTTAAAATCTGAGTCAAGTACATTTTAGTAAAACTGTAATTGAAAAAGGTAATTTAAGAATGGAAGGTTTCAAACTTAATTTAAAGCCGTTGCTCAAAAAAACATACATTTGTGTGCTAATTATATTGCATGATTAATCTGAATACTTAAAAAATTAGGTATATTTGTTGTGGTGGCACCTATACTTTATGTTGAAATCTTTAAAAAATATTTGGGGGGGGTCATAATAATAGGGGGTCATATAGTGGCAGCTATATACTACAGATTTAAACTCTTAATAGGGTTTGAATGATTATGAGATTTATTTGTTAATTTTTGGCACTGTACTCTTAAATGACAGTGCAGTGATTTAATAGCTACTATGAACATTCTAACAGGAGGTGCCGTCTTCTCTTGTAGGGTGTATTTTCGAAATCGCTGGGTGAAGACGGTCCACCCAGTCGTGCATCAGTACTGTCTGATCTCAAGCGCACACTCCACCTTTCAGATGCCCCAGAAGGAAGACATTCTTAAACATCGAGTGGTGGTGGTCACACTGAACACTTCCCAGTACCTCTGCCAGCTGGATCTTGAACCTGGTATGCCCACTCACTACAGGTGGTTGTCTCCCAGGGTTAGAGGATTCATCGTACCAGTGACAAGTGCTGTCCTGTGGCCCACATCTGGCCAGGTGTCTCTTTCACCAGAATGCTGCTGCCTGTGTGTTTATGAACTTGTTTTTTTGTCTGTGGCTGCTTTTATGATGCAAAGCTACAGCGGGATCTTCTGCAGGGGCAGAAGCTCTTTGGCCCTTGACTGAAAGACATTTGCCATTCCACTTGTTCTCTAGTTGGTATCTGTTCACTAGTGATCAGTTCAGATCTGGGCAGTTGTGTGTGTGTGTGTGATTTGTTGAGGTTTTTGCTAAGTTGCTTTTGCATCATGTAATGTAGAAATAGCAATCATGGTACTTGATTAAGGTTTCTTATTTTTAAGGATTTATTTGTGTGGGTGTGTGTGTCTACGTGTCTGCATGCCCAGGTGAGCTAGAGTGTGCTTGTCTATCTGCATGCACAAGTGAGTGTGTGTGTGTGCCTGTGTGTGTGCATGCCTGTGTCTGTGTCTGTGTGTCTCCATGCACAGGTGACTGTGTGTGCCTGTGGAAGCCAGAGAGGTCTTTAGGTCTCTTCCGTCACTCTCCGACTATTCCTTTGAGGCAGAGTCTTCCGCGTATCTGAGGTCAGGTTTTCTTGGCTAGGCTGGAAGCCAGTGAGCCCAAGGTGTGTCGTCTTTTGGAGCTGGGCCTACAGGTATAGGTGGGATGTCCTGCTTATTGTGTGAGTGCTGGAACAGAACTCTGGAGCAGGATACTTACTCTGCTACATTGTATTCGCAGTGAGCTCGGTGATTAGGCAGTAGAAGAGGAGGTGGAGCTGGGAGAGAAAGAGAGGAAGGGAAGGGGAAAAAAGAGGAAGGGGAGGGGAGAAATAGAGAAAGGGGAGGAGAAGAAGGAGGCAATCAGCCATGGAGAACCACTGATGGATTGAAAGCTGTCCTGGGTAGCAACTACTATCAAAAGGTTAGATATTGGGTAATAACTCGGATTGTGTGGGCATCTTGTTGATTGAGCAGTTCTAAATCTATAAATCCTTTAGATAATCATTAAGCTTTAAGAGTCTCATTTCTACTGTACTGGGAGGATGGAAGATATTGTCTGGGGTTCAGCTGAGCTTTGTGGGTGCAGTGTGGGGGATTGACAGAGCCATCCCCCATGTTGGCATCTTGTGGGTGCCAGGGCCTGTACGTCTAGTTAGCCAGAGCCCTGGTCAGAGCCGAGGACCAGCGGGAATATGGTGACTACCCAGGAACAAGCCAGACCGGGTGCCGTTTTCTAAATAGCACTCCTACAGAACTCTTATCACCGTGCAGTACCTGCCCTCACTCTTCAACCGTCTCTCTAGCCCCCAAGCTTACTTTAAGTACAAGCTAGGACTATGTAAAAATCACTCTTCATTTATTTAAACTTTATTTATTTATTTTTTTTTAGACAGGGTTTTATTTTGTAATTCATGTTTGCATTGAGCTTGATATGTAGCCCAGGCTGGCCTTAAACTCACATTCTTTTGTCTCAGCCTTCCGAATGCTAGGCTTACCGGTGTGAGCACACGAATCTAAGCTGGTGAGTTGAGTGTAGTAGAACTTGAACAGGAGCAGACGATCGAGTCGCTCTAGCAGGTTCTTTAGCAGGGCTGTCCTGCTCTCTCGATGCAATTCTTAACTCCTGTTGTTGGAATTGCCTTTAAGGCCACCGACACGTTCTGCTGAATGTCTGAGTCCCTGGAAGGCACAGGCTGCTCCCATCACCCATATTTCTGGCACTTGGTCCAGGGTATAGACACCTGGAGCCCCTGGAGTTTAAAAAGATAAAAGGTTACATTTATCTTAAATGAAGGTATTGGCAGCCAACTTTTTCTTTTTCTTGTTGAGGCTAGGTTTAATGGTAAAAAGGCTTTGGAATCGATAAGGGAGGTGACTAGCCAGGGTACAAAGGAAAGCCTCCATTAGATGAGACTTCCTCTCCCTGCCTATAGCTCAGGGCTGGCTGTGAGGCAATCCAAGGATGTGTTTCAGAGGTCAGGGTGCAGTGGCAGCATCGTTGCAAACGGGGCTCTGTGATGGGAATGTTTACTCACCTCCTCACTAGATGCTGATATCTGGCAGTGTATGCAGACAGAGTTAGCTGCTGCAGCACTGCTTGTTGAGAGGGAAATGGCTGGAAGGGCTGGGATGGAGCTGTGTTCACTTGGTCTCCAGGTGCTATTATGTTTTATTCCAGTCCATTCTCACTCCAACCCTATGGTGATTATCTTACAGTTAACAGAACTAAGACTCAATCTAAGTCACTTTAATTAATTCATTGATTGATTGATTGCCTTTTCTTTCCTTCCATTTGCTTTCTCTTCTTTACTTTCTTTTTCTTATTTTTTTTTCTTTTTTTGTTTTTTTGAGACAACATTTCTCATTGTAGCCCTGGCTTTCCTGAAGTTATTCTGTAGACCAGGCTGGCCTCAAACTCAGATCTGCTTACCTCTGCTTCTGAAGGGCTGGGATGAAAGGCAGGCAGGCAGGTACCTTTAGAAAAGGTGCCCGCTTAAGTAGTAGGCAACAGTTTTATGATTTATGCAGTTTCTGAGAAAATGTTAACAAAAGAAAACAGTTATTCTTTTTAACCTTATAAAAATATTAAAAACATTTATTTTGTGTGTGTGTGTGTGTGTGTGTGTATGTGTGCGCGCTGAGCACGTGCATGTGTATTCATGTGTAAGTGAAGTTGCCCACAGCGTCCAGAAGGTGTCACATTCCTGGAGTTAAAAGTGATTGTGTGCTATCCACCATGGATGCTGGGGAACAAACTCAGGTCCTCTACAAAGAGCAGTACATTGGCTTTTAACTCTGTGTCATCTCTCCAGCTACTAATCTTTAAAAAAAAAAAAATCCTGTTTTAAGCTGATTGTCTAGATTGAGGTTGGCTTTAGAGCACTTATGACTTGGGTTAACGAAACAAACTTTGCCTAGCAGAGCAGGAAGCAATTGCTTTGTGACGGTATTCTCCTGTGTTGTATCTTCTAGGATTCTTCACGCACATTTTGTTAGATGAGGCTGCCCAGGCCATGGAGTGTGAGACCATTATGCCTCTAGCCTTAGCTACTAAAAACACACGGATTGTTTTGGCTGGTGATCATATGCAGGTAGGTGTCATCTTAGTCCCTGTCTTGTGAGTTATATTTTGGTGTTTAATATTCTATTTTCTAAAACACCAGTTGTAATACCTGTGAATGATCTTAGCCTTCGAGCCTTCGCTCCAGCACCTTTAGAGTTAACTTTTATGACTAGCATATAGAGTAGTAGGTTTCATTATGGAAGAAAGCCTTGCTGATTATTAATAGCAATACTTATTTGTCATAATGTCTGTCTGTCTGTCTGTCTGTCTGTCTGTCTATCGAGACATTTACTTGTTTATTGAGACAAGAGTTTTACTGTATAGCCCATGGCTTCAGTCTTTTAAGTTCTGTGATTACAGGTGTGTACCACAACATCCAGTCTGAATTTAATATTTTATCTTTTAAGCAAATCCTTTAAAAATGTTATTCTTAGTGTGTGTGTGCCCACACACACGTGGTGAACATGCAGAAGTCAGAGGACAGCTCACAGCCGTCTGTCCTCTCAAGGGTCAAGCTCAGGACATCACGTTTGACGACAGGCACTTTCCCCACTGATCCATCTCACCAGTCCCCAACTTATTAGAATAGCTTCATATAAATTAGTACTGTTGGTTTAATCATGCCTGTGGAACACATTTTCAGATCTTTGGAAGCAGTTGTGTAGGTTGTGTTCCGCCATCATCCTCGCCGTCTGTAGTCACTGACGAGTTTAAAGCAATTGATTACTAGTATAAAGAAATTTTGGTTTTGGTGAAGTAACTGACTTATGCTCTTTAAATGAGTAAGTCGTTATGTGGGAGAGACTCCATGACTGCAGATGCTGTTGCTGCGTCACACTGAGAAGTGAGAGCTCTAGTCTAGTTCCATGGAGTAGTAAAGTGGTTGGTAGACAATATGAGTGATTGGTTTTTGTTTTTATTTTGCTCCTGCATTTAGCATGTTAAATACATAAGATTAAAGTAATTAAAGTAAGTAGATTAAAAAATACTATTTATATAATCTGGTTAAATTTTCTTTGTATGTTTGTCTGTTACAGCTCAGTCCTTTTGTTTACAGCGAGTTTGCCAGGGAGAGAAACCTTCATGTTTCATTACTTGACCGACTCTATGAGCATTACCCTGCCGAGTTTCCATGCAGGATCCTCCTTTGTGAGAACTATCGCTCTCATGAAGCTATCATCAAGTAGGTGTGAGCTGTCCCCTCTGACTCACACTTCCTATGGGCTGTGGGAGGGAACCCGGCAAGCACATGGCCAGGCACAGGTGATTTATTTGTGGTCTCTTGGGTGTTTCAGACTATGCCTAACTTGTTGTTTTTAACCTGAAAATCCAGAGTTGTGATTCTTCATAAGACATAAGGCAGTTTGAGTACTAAAACTAAAGGCTTTACTGGGTCTGGAATATTTTTCTATGAGTTTTTATATAGATGTATTTTTCTATGAATTAATATGTAATCTATATGAAAAATGGCATACCTCTGTTATCTGCTCTAAGACAAAGAAAGAAAGGAAATGCTAGGGGGAAAATCTCTAAGCTGAGTTTTAAAAAGAGTCCTCTTAAATACAGTGCACATGTGAAAGACACATCTATAGGACAGCTGAGTGACGGGTCCTGTGACCAGCATCCAGCTGAAGGAGCAGAGCCTTGCCAGAAACAAACTCTGTAAAAGCTTCCTAGAGTTTAGTAATGTTGATTTTGTCATGCCTGATCTCCCTAGGAGCAGTTGCACAGACTGTGTTCTGTCATCTTCTGGAGTGACATTGCTCTTCCATGGTTGCCGGCCATTTGTAGTCAGGGATGGGTTGAGAAATAGATAGCATGGTTTTTGGCAAGGTTGGAGACAGCAGTTGGTGCATTGTATCAAGACCATGTGCTTTTGTGTTTGGATGAATAGTTATACATCCCTTATGCATAGGATGCAGTCTGAGAGATGTCACTAAATTTTGTTGTTGTGTGAACCTCATAGAGTGCATTTCGCAGATGTCAGTCTCCTAACTCGGTCTCATGGAAAAAGAAACATGAGGCATATGAGGCTGCCTGTGCGATATGACTGAGCCCTTTATAGGGGTGTTTTCAGGCAAAAGGATACACTCTGAAATAGAGCGGTTATGCAGTCATTTGGAGCAGGACGTACTGTGCATCCCTGTCCTTTGTGTGTTTGTTTACTCCAGCATCACCACAGACACACAGCTGGCTATACTACGAGTCTTTCAGCTCCTGTGTAGGCCATGGGGTCCATCGTTGACCAGAGAGTTGTTAGGTGACACATGGAGGTGTATGAGCTACACGTGTGGTATTCTGTGTTAGCTAAGAACATGCAACTTAGGGTTTCCTCACAGAGCAGAGTGTTCAGCTAGTAGTGAACATTCCTCATTTTCTTTGTATTCTGGCTTCATTTCTTACAAAATGAAAGCATTTAACAGTGGTGTATAGAGACCTTCTCTGTTATCACTGTCAGTGTTCTTAGGACATTATTGGCATCACAGGTGTTTGGACAAAAATTAATTGTGGGTGTAAATTAGTATTAGAATTTGATGGAGTCTTTGAAGGTGAAATGGATTTGACTGACAGATTCCTCTGTTCTTTCCCAAAGCTATACCTCTGAGCTTTTCTATGAGGGTAAACTGATGGCCAGTGGGAAGCAGCCGGCGCACAAGGACTTCTACCCACTCACGTTCTTCACAGCACGGGGGGAGGATGTCCAAGAGAAGAACAGCACGGCCTTCTATAACAATGCAGAGGTACCTCCTGATTTAATTCTCTGCTCTGATTTCATTGAGCAGTTTGTTTTTTGGATTCAAGGTTGACAGTTTGGAGTTTGTTGATTTCTTTTACAAGAAAACTTAGTAAACTTTTTATTTATTAAGATGAATCTATAAGAAGCAAAGATTTGATTTTCGTTTTATAGTAATATTAAAACAGAAAATGCAACTTTGTTAAGAAAAGCCAACACATTCTGCCATAGAGCATTATTGGCTCAAGTCTTTTTTTTTTTTTTTTGGTTTTTCGAGACAGGGTTTCTCTGTATAGCCCGGGCTGTCCTGGAACTCACTCTGTAGACCAGGCTGGCCTCGAACTCAGAAATCCGCCTGCCTCTGCCTCCCGAGTGCTGGGATTAAAGGCGTGCGACACCACCGCCCGGCATTGGCTCAAGTCTTAAACAGACTGATTAAATTTCTTGCTCAGACTCATAGGAGACATCCTTTTTAATGAGGAAGTGTTGAATCACAGAGTCCTGTGCTTCAGAGAGACCACACAGTTGCCAGCATTGACCTTACATCCTCTTCTGGCCTGCCTAGCTTTCTCTTCCAGTTTCTGGTTTCCAGAGAGCATGTGAGTGTCCAAAAGGGTCACTCACAGGAAAGCAGTGTAGGAAGCCTGTGGCTAAGATTCTGGCTACCACAGGGCTTTAGGAAGGTGGAAGAAGTGTATGGCTGTCTTTAGGGACCAAATTTCTAATCTCTGCTCGCTGTATTTATAGAGAAATGGCTTTTGTTACATAACAGGACTCATATATCCCTTTTACAAATTGATCGGAGGGTTATAGTTAGAATTCAGTGCAAGAAAGCCATCAGTGACACTTGCTCAAACCCTAGCCCAAGCCAGGAAGCCTGACATTTTCATTAGTCTGTACCATTTAGTTTAGAACAGGTAAACTTTTCCTTAGTTATTGCAAGGCTGATGGTGGCTGTCGGCTCTCCTTTGTTGTTTTGTGCCCAGGCTGGAAGGCACTGGCCTGGTCATGATAGGTGGGAGGGCTGACAGAGAGTAACAAGCAGGACACCTAAAATCCGGAAGGTTCGGTGGTCCTCATATAGCACCAGGGATCATAACCACAAGGGATTGGATTCAGTCAAAAGGGCACTGGGCCCTTTTCCTCCCGATAGGTTTTCAGGTACTCTCTAAGCTGCAGGATATGTATTGTACAACTCCTCTGGACTGTCAGCTTTATTCAAAGTATTTTGGAAAAGAATTATTTTTATATTGTGAAAATGCAAAGACAACATTTATGTGACCTTTAAATATTAGACATGTAGCTTTAGAGAAATGTCAAGTGACTTTGAACTTAACCAGGACATGGATGTTCAGTTCTATGAGTTACTGCTGTCAAAAATTTTGAGGTACATTGCCCAGGGGCTCTTCCATGGGTAGAAAACCAGGTTTTGGTTTACTGTGGCTGAATCCCAAGGGAAAAAATTAAAGCGTATATTAATTAGATAATTAATGGCCTTAATTTTATGTACACATATAATATATTTTGATCATATTTATATCCCCTGCATTACAGGGTAGACTTTGTTTGTTTCAAAACAGGGTCACACTATGTATCCCTGGCTGGCCTGGAACTTACTGTGTAGACCAGGCTGTCCTTGAACCCACATCTGCTTGCCTTTGCCTCCCAAATGCTGAGATTAAAGTCATGCGCTGCAATGCTGGGTCTTTCTTTAATTATTTTATTTATATGTACACATGTGTATTTGGTTTCTAATGTATTTGTTTATTTTGCTACTATTATTTGTAATTGTAACTTTTATTTTTAGATTATTAATTATATCATTTTCCTCTCCTCTTTCCTCCCTTCAGTTCCTTTCCTCCATATATCCCCTCATTGTCTTTGAAATTCCTGGCCTCTTTTTTCCTTAATTGTTGTGTGTGTGTGTGTGTGTGTGTATGTATGTGTGTATGTATATCCATCTATCTTCTGTATCTATATCTATCCCTAACTATATAAGTACAGCCTGTTCAGTCTGTATGAAGTTACTTGTCTGTGTGTTTTCAGGGCTGACCATTTGGTATTGGGTAACCGGTTGATATGCTTTTCCCTCGGGAAGACTATTTCTCCTGCTCTTAGCAGTTGCCTGAGATTCTTGGTCTAGGATTTCGGCCCAGTGAACTTCCCCTTTCCTGTTAGCTTGTCTATTGTTATTGTTCAGGTCATGTTTAGGTGGTCAGGTTTGGTGAGACTTTATGGGTTAGCTTCTTGGATGTTTTTAGGAGACAAAAATCTTATAGCAAATTTTCTATTTCTCTGGCTCTTACAATCTTTACACTCCCTCTTCTGCAGTGATTCCTGAGCCTTAGGTGTGGGCGTTGTGTTGTGGATAAGTATCAGTTGGAACTGGGCTTTACAACTCTGCATTTTGATCCACTTGGTCCTTGATTGAAGAGTGAGAGTCACACTTGTATCTGGATATAGGGGTAAATTTAGAATGTAGCTATGCTGGCTTAATGCTGGATTAGTAAAGTGTTGCTTATAGGTTTTCCTCCAAGGTCCATGACTTGGGTAGGTGGCTAGGTTTCCATTCCCAGGAAAGTTTAACTCTAGAGCTGTTGGTTACTGCTAAGGCATGTGTACCAGTATTGTACCCATGGGGTTATCATGTCATGCTGGTCATTATGGTTCTTAACTGGATGGGACAATTGGTTGCTGTCCTTTGGGAGATTGCATGGTGCCTTCTTGTATCATGAGAGCTCGTCCTCAGGGAGGAGGTTTCACCTCTGATCCAGCTGTGTCCAAAGTGTATGGTGTCTTCAGCAATAGGGATTTATCTTCTACTTCTGGGTAACAGCTGTAGCGTATATATTGTACTGGGAGTCTTTTAGACAACCTTGACCGGTAACTCAAAGGAGGATTTTTTTGTTTTTTGTTTGGTTCTGGTGTTTTGTTAGATAGTCTATGGCAGGGATCATTATCAACCCAGATGGGAAAATTTCATTTAAACTATGTAAATACATGTATAAGCAGACATACATGCATTTTATATTTAGTTGGTTAATGTTGTCTCTAGGGCCAGCAGTATGTGTCTAATCAGAATCTATTTCAGATATATCTAACTAAATTTCAGTGATATTATCTGAAAAAAAAATATATATCTCATCCCCTAAATAGCTCTATATCCACCTCCTTTCAGCTTTTATTTTCATACATATTGTGTCAATGTTTAATAAATTGTTAAATTGTGTGTGCATATTTCTATTTTAAGGATTCCAAGAGAAGAAAAGGGACAGACATAAAGAGTTTATTTCGTTAGCATCCTGCTTTAATGGGGAGATCCATGGTGTTGAGCATGCTAGCTATGTGTCCTACCACTAAGCTACATACCTGCCTATACTAACATCTATGGAGTGTTTGCGATCTCTTCACCTCTCAGCATGGGGTTTGTGTGACCACCTGGCATAATTTTCCACTGCTTCTTTTGTGCTTACTGTCACACATAGTGCATTTATATATGTTGTGGCTTGACATTCATTATTTTCTACAGTTGTTCTTAGATCAGTTGGGAGGAGGCAGGAAAGGAGCAGCTGTTCTCTGTAGCGCTCAGGGTCACGCCCCTAGCAGCACTCTGTGGATGTGCACTGCTGTGTGCTGACATTTGGTTTTAGACTGAAGAATGGTCTTTAGCATTTTTGGCCAGTTATTTTGCTAGTAGGGAATTCTCTCAGGTGTTGTTTATCTGGAAATGTCTTTATTTTGCCCCAGTTTTGAAAGTTTTGCTGGATGTAAGATTTTTGGTCAATTTTTCCCCCCACCATGCTGAATTTCCCTTCTCTTTTTGGCTTCTGTTTTTATTTGTTTGCTCATTTGTTTTTGTTTGTTTTTTTTTTTGCTCTTTTCTGATGAGAAGTTATGTTTTTATCTTATTAGAGTCCCTTTGTAAATATGGTTGTTGTTAAGATTTCACTTTTGTCTTTTTGACTTTGAGCCCTTTGACTGTGTTATGTCTATGCACAAGTTCACTATATTTATATGTGTTTTAAATCACGTATGAGACAGGTTTTTCTGTGTAGCCCTGGCTATCTTGGAACTTACTATGTAGACCAGGCTAGCCTCAAACTCACAGAGATCTACCTGCCTCTGCCTCCCGAGTGCTGGGATGAAAGGCCTGTGCCTCCTTGGACATTTTTATTAGCATGCCTTACTTGTATAGAGTGACAGGTTTCAGGTTTCATTATGGCATTATCATGCATGTACTTTGGTCATGTTTATTCCTCTCTTCCCCTTTCTCTCTCTCTCTCTCTCTCTCTCTCTCTCTCTCTCTTTCTCTCTCTCTCCCCCTTCCTTCCTTCCTTCCTTCCTTCCTTCCTTCCTTCCTTCCTTCCTTCCTTTCTTTCTTTCTTTTTTTCTTTCTTTCTTTTTCGAGACAGGGTTTCTCTGTGTAGTCCTGGCTGGCCTGGAACTCAGAAATCCACCTGCCTCTGCCTCCCAAGTGCTGGGATTAAAGGCGTGTGCCACCACCGCCAGGCCTCTCTTCCCCTTCCTGATAATTGTTCTCTTTCTTCTCCCCCTACATTGTACATATGAGAGGTAACATAAGCTATTTGTCTTTGTGAGGTTGGTCTATGTCAGACTTACTAAGGTGGTCTCTAGTTCATCCATTTCCCTGCTCCCCACCCCACAAAAGAAAACCTAACGTAAGTTTTTTCTTTTTGATGGCTGAATAAAACCCCACTGTGTGTGTGTATACTTATATATTTATATCACTCTTTGGTTTCTTTTTCGGGGGATGTGAGGTGGGGCAGGAGAGAAATTGTCACAGAATTCTTCTATGTCTCTCACTTTCAACTGTGTCTGCAGTCATCACTACTACTGCAAAAGATGCTTCCTTGCCCTTTTATAGTGGCAGCATGGATCATGGGCTTCCAAATGGTTTCTGGCTACAACACAGACCACAGACACTATCATGGCCCTTGGTGTCAGCTGGGGCTGTGGACATCGACATGGCCTCCACTTGGGCAGCAGGGCCATGGATACCAGCATGACGTTAGAGGCAGCAGGGACCTCGAACATCAGCATGGTCCTTGGTGGTAACACGGAAGATGAACATCAGCATGGCCTCTGGTGGTAGTTCACACCACAGACATCCACACAGCCCTTGGCCACAACATGGACCATGAACATCTACATGGTCTCTGCCAGCAGTATTCTGCCTGTATCACTTTGCTCCTGTACGCTTGGCACCTCCCCTGAGCACATGGCTCTCTTCTGCCATCTTTCCTACCAGTTTTGTGAGTCCACTTTTTAAAAGCATCTTCCCATAGGCCCTGCCCTTTTCCAGTTTTCTGGGGACACAGTGAGCCTGCAGACTCCTCTGCTACTGCTTTGTCTCCTCTGAGAGCTTCCTTGGGTCTCTCAGGCTCCTCAGAACTGCTTTGTGATCCCATGTTGGGTGCCAGCTTCAATCACAGCCATGCTTCAGGTTTTTCTCCTTGATAGTGTTCCTGGGTCTGGTTGTGCAGCACCAGCTCCTTCACATGCTCCAGTAGCTTGTAGATGAGGTAGATGTTGAGGTGGACCAGCCCGAAGCACTGGCTCTGGGCCCAGATGGCAGCTGAGTTGGTCAGCACACACTAGTGTCTTCCAGGTGGCCGCCTGCCTGCCACGGGTCTTCCATTCTCCTGCAGTCTTGTTCAGATCTCCCCTGTGCCATAGGATAGGACAGGGGTGCAGCTGCTGCCAGCTGCTTCAGAGGCTTTTTGCAGTGGTAATCTTTGGAAAATAGAGTCTGCCAATGTTTACCGGTTGCTAAAACCACCTGCAATAACTCCTTCCACACAGGGATCTGAGGAAGATGGAAATTGGCTGCTGAAACAGTTCAGGAAGCTGTCCCCTGGGTGAATGCCCCAGCTGCTCAGTGTTCTTACAGAGTCTGCAGGTTTTGTTAAATAGATGCTTCTCCTTGCTTATAAGGTCTTTGATCAGTCTTTACTGTCTTTGCTGATTTTGACTAGTCTATAACAGATCTGTCAGGAGGCAGCTTTCATTTTTATACCATTTTATGCTACCTAAAATGTAAGAATATGAATGGAGGGAAAGGATAGGCTAGTGGTTAGAGTGTTGCTTCACAGTGGACTCTATGATGGTTTTGTATCAGAATGTTTCCTGTGTTTCACTTGACTGACCTACATCTGTCCACATGAACAAAGACATGCTTTTTATATTCCTTATTGCCGTAGATACTGTGATTGCAAATAGAAATGATAGTAAATAGTAAATAAATACTATAGTTAAAAGACATCATTTACATTTTCCACTTTAGCTATATGCCACTAGAGTCTTTCTGGCTCTGGATTGAACTTGCCAGATAGATAGATAGATAGATAGATAGATAGATAGATAGATAGACAGACAGGGTTCTTTTCTAAGTAAGAATCTTTTAGGAGTTAAGGAACATGTTTCATTAGCCTGTGACATTGATAATTCATTGAGTAAAGTAGATCAACCTATACTAAAACCCTATGTAACCCAGTAAGCAGGATCTAAACAACCTATTTTATAAAATACTGAAGAATATACTGCAATGGCCTGCCGGAACTTGAATCATAAGTAGGAACAGATTCTGAAAGTCTATTTGAAATTGCCTAGTCCCTGCGGAGGTTTGTGTCACCCTGCAGCTGTCGGATGGTTGACCAGGCCTTGCCCTCCTGGGACTCTGGTGCACTGACTGTCTATAAGAACCTTCTAGCTGGTTGGGTAGTTTCCTTGGCTTGCTCAAGAGAGGACTGAGAACCACCAAGGTAGTGTAGAGTTGCTTCCCTCCTGTCCCGGCTTTCCTGTGACACTCCAGCCCTTTTTACTTTAAGAATAGAGGCCATGGAAGGTGTGGCCACTTGCCCAGCACATTGTCTTAGTTTCAGTGTTTCTACTAGTCACATTATTATAGGAATTGTTACAGGATTTTACAGTTTGAAATGTGACAACAATGCTGTCTTCCATGTTCAGGTCAGCAATGCACTACTTTCATTTGTAGATTGGTTTTTAAATGGCGTTTGCTAAAACGTGATCCTGTGCCAGTCTGTTTCGGTTACAATATTCTTTACCCAAACACCAGAGGTAATTTTAACATGTGTGCTTGTTTAAAGGTATTTGAAGTGGTGGAGCGTGTAGAAGAGCTGAGACGGAAGTGGCCAGTGGCATGGGGGAAGTTAGATGACGGCAGCATCGGTGTGGTGACGCCATACGCTGACCAGGTGTTTAGAATCCGAGCTGAGCTTCGGAAGAAGAGACTCTCGGATGTGAATGTAGAAAGGGTGCTCAACGTCCAAGGTCAGTGCCTGTTGGAGTGTGTCACACTGTTCAAGTGTCTGCAGTGTGTCCATGGGGGGGTCTAATTTTGGAATTCGTCACACTGTTCAAATGTCTGCAGGTGTGTCCACCGGGGGTTTCTAATTCCCTTAAGTAATCTTAGGTCTTTAAGGAATCTAATATTAAAGAAAGAAAAAAAGAAAGAGAGAGAGAAAGAGAAAGAGAGAAAGAAGGAAGGAAGGAAGGAAAAGAAAGAAAAAGAAATCTTATTACTTTTTTGGGCTGGCAATGATACAAGTTTTTTAATATTAAATCTACATGTTTATTAAGGTTCCAATACCCAAATAAGGATAATATTAACAAATTGACTTTATCACCATAGTTATGTAATTCCACAATATCTGTATAATATAGTCATAACAACATATAACATAATACATGCTGTTGTATTGCATTTGGGGATTAATTTGAAATATGTTATCTGTAGACTTCCTTAAGTGACTAGGTGTCTGCAAACTTGTTTTCACTGTTCATAAAATGAGTTGTTTTAAACTTTGTGCCTTTTAAGTATATGAAGATTATTATTATTATTTTATCTTTTTATTGATTCTTTGTGAGTTTCACATCATATACCCCAGTCCCACTCATCTCTCCATCCCCTCATATCTGCCCTTTTTCCTTGCAACCTCCCCTCAAAATAAAAAAACACAAAAATAAACCACAAAATAAAGCATAGAAAACATCTCACTGAAACTATAGTGTGTCACAGTGTGTCCCACACCTTCACTCTGTCCACATACCTTCACTTGCAAATGTTCATTGCAATGAGCATTGGTCTGGTTCAAGATCTCTGGCTGCTGTGACACCACCAATATTGGATCCTCATCGGGACTCCTCCGAGTTATCCTGTTGTTGCCCTGTGTCATGGAGATCCTGTAGCTTTGGAACAGCAGGACTGGCCCATTCACTTTACCCAACCATTCATAGATGGTATAGATTTTGGGGTGGGACATCACAGAGTCCTGGATCTGGGCCTGGGTGGTGGCACAGCTGGTCAGTGTACGGGCGCTCTCTTATCTGCACCACCAGATGAGCTTCCCAGCACTGCTCTGGCTAGGCCTCATGTCCTTGGGGCTGGCTCCCTCGCACCTCTGCCTCCAGACCAGATAAAGCAGTATTATAATGTGAACACCAGACAAAGCCCAGTAGTGTTAGATGCATGGTGCAGCAGGCAGAGTGACCCAGTACCCGGATCACGGGGAGAAGCAGCTCCCTCCCACCCCGTCCCGGCCTCACTCAGTTGGCTGTTTTAGTAATGGACACAAATGCTCTGCTCGGAGAGTAGATGTAAGACAGCCTATGCTCTGTATATCCATGTGGGTGGGAGCAGGTGAAAATGTGGAGTTAAAGAAGAGAAAACTGGAGACCAAATGTTTGGAGCCTTGCGGTAGAATAAGGGGATGTTAGATGTAAGAAACAAATGGTATCAAGCCAAATTCTATAAAGGTTCTTTGTGAAGTCAGATGTGTCTGCTCTGCTTGGCAGGAGACTGAGTGGCCCTGCTTCAAGGAGAAGGCTGCCATGTTGGGTGGACACCAATCTCAGAGATTGGTTCCAACAATATGATTAGAAAAAAAAAATGAAGTGAAGCATGGTGGAACGTACCTGGGATGTGAGCATTCGGGAGGCCGAGACAGGAGGGATCCCAAACACCAGGGATTTGAGGCCAGCCTGGACCACATATTAAGTTTAGGGCAAGCCTTGGCAATTTAGTAAGACATTGTTGGCATGTTTTCAAAAGCAAAACAGAATCATAAAATAACCTTTTTGTCTGAGTATGGTAAAATGTCCATAACAAAACTATTTTGAGCATTTTATGTGTAGTTCAGTGGCCAGTAGTACATTCCTGTGGTATAGTCCTCACCACCATCCATCCCAGGAGCTGTCTATCTTCCAGGTGGAGACTCTTTGCCCATTAAGTAATACCTCCCGTTACTCTCCATCCTTGGCTAACACTAGTCTATTCTCCTCTCTCTGTGGGAGTTTCACTACTCTAGGGGCCTCTTGTAATTAGACTCAGGCAGTACAGCCCAAGTAGCTCTTACCCAAGATACTTGAGGTCAGACATGTTGAGATCTGTGAGCCTGGGTGCAGGACCTCATGAAGACCTTGCTTGCAGTCTGCTGGGATTTGTCTGAAGTGGACTCTCTGCATCAGATGGTCACTGTGTTTCATTTTCGAGGAGCTGCCACAGTTTCAGAGCAGCGTGCCCTTAGAGCTGTGCCTGTGGTTGGGCTCTCTGGTGTCTTTACCAGCTCCTGTGGCTTAGCCAGTCCAATTTGAAAGATGTAAGGTTTACTGTATCAGTGATGCGGAGTGATGATGTGTCTTTCTTTCAATGTTTTTGTAGGAAAGCAATTCAGAGTTCTGTTTCTTAGCACAGTGCGCACACGCCACACTTGCAAGCACAAGCAGGCACCAATTAAAAAGAAAGAGCAACTTTTGGAAGACTCCACCGAGGACTTAGATTACGGTTTTCTATCCAACTACAAGCTTCTCAATACCGCCATCACCAGAGCACAGTCCCTGGTTGCTGTGGTAGGCGACCCTGTTGCTCTGTGCTCTGTTGGAAGGTGTAGGTAAGTCTGTGTCACTGAACTGAGGGACTCTAAATGGGAAATATGCATGTGTTTGTCTGTATGACCACATGGTGAATTAAATCTGCCTTACTGTTACCTGATGTCCAGTCTTAGTGAGAGATCTCTTCTTTAGGTCTGTTGATGGTATATGCACGCTTCATTTCAGTCAGTGAGCAGTCAGCAGATGCCCCCAAGTGAGTCTGTACTCTGCACTCCTCTAATCTGGAGATGGTCAGTGAGCGAAACACACAAACATCTCTGTCGCTGTGGTGGTTATACTCTACAGGGTAGGAAAGGAGACTGACAGCAAACTGAATGAGAATGTTGTTGTTATTTGAGTAAATAAATGAGGGGGGAGGGGGAGGGAGGGAGAGAGGGAGGGGGAGCACTTAGGGGTAAGAGATGTGGTGAGACGTTGACTAGAGAGGCTGCGCTTAGAAGAGCCTGCCCCTCAGCAGGCTGACTCCCCTGACGAGCTGACTTTGGAAGTGACAGGGTGAGCTCTGTGGTTACCTGTGGCTAAAGTCTTTAGGAAGAGGGGCAGCCTGAGCTGGGGTGTCTCCATGCACCTTCAGTCAAGTTTAAATTGTATACTGTCTACTGCCTCTCTGTTCCCTTTGCTTTGTTGTTATTTTAATTTCATAAAAACTTAATTTTATGATTAAGTTTATTTTAGATGATTTCATATATGTATATAATGCATTCTAATAATTCTCAGTTGCAAGTTTTAATAATTTTGTAGTCATTTTCTTTTAAGATTTCTGCTTGTTTGGTTTGAGACAGGGTCTATTTACCCCCTGACTGTCCTAGTACATTCTATGTAATCCAGGCTGGCTTTGAACTCAGAGATTCTCCTGCCTCTGCCTTTCAAGTGCTGGGTTTAATTGTTGTTAGGATTATTCTCCGCTCTTTTTTATAATTAATCTTTATTTTATATTTTATATTTATATATTTGGTATGGACACATGAGGGCAGGTATCTAGACTTACAGGTGGTTATGAACAACCTGATAAGGATACTGGGGACCAAGTTTAGGTCCTCTAGGAGAACAGCAGTGTCCCTAAGCACTGAGCTGTGGCTCCAGCCCCTCCACCTCATGGTTTCAAGGCAGGTCTCTCACCAGCTCCACCTGGGGCTAAGGACCTTGTCCCTGCCCAGCTTCTGCTCTGTCCTCTTGCCCCCACTCCTCAGTCCTGGGATTACAGGTTGGGCCCCCACACTGGCTATTTACTCACTTTCCCCTGAGCCATCTGTGCAGCCCCATGTTAATAGTATCTTCTACAAGGGAAAGCTGTTAACTAAAGAATCTGCTTCTTTGGTTAGGGAAGAGCTTTTTCTTAAATAAATAAATAAATAAATAAATAAATGAATAAATAAATAAATAAGAAAGCTCATAGGTTTCATAGCTCACCTGCAAGCAGTTCTGTGATCACATGGTATCAGTTTTATGTCTGAAAACTGATTGCCATTTCTTTATGATCACTAATGACAACATCTGGGGAAAGGAGTGCATTTCAGGTTACAGATCTCTCTCTCTCTCTCTCTCTCTCTCTCTCTCTCTCTCTCTCTCTCTTTCTGTGTGTGTGTGTGTGTGTCAGTGTGTATGTGGGCATTAATACCACAGCCTGGCTCTGGATGTCCGCAGGCAACTTTGTGTAGTTGGGCCTCTCCTTCCACCTTTACCTGCTCTCGGAGGCTCACACTCAGAGCCTCATGTTGGCATTTTGTCTGCAGAACCATCTCACCAGTCAGGACTAAGTGTAGTAGTGAGTCTCCTACCTTCGCTCCTGTCCCTAGGATTTTGCTTTAGTTGCTCAGCTGTCTCTCCAAAGTGTGTTGGTTAGTGTTAGAATGCTGTGGTTTGTTGTTTGTTTATGATTAGAGAATAAAAAGTGGGAAGATGTGGATGCAAACAGCTCTGTGCTGTTAGTGGGCACAGTGGAGTGTGCAGCCACATTACTGTGAACTCTTTTTGTAAGTAACTCCAAGTATTTAGCAGCCTGAATGTTGTTAAAGAAGCTATTACCTTTTCTGAAGACAGACTACACTGAAGAGCCTAGGATTGGCATTTTTAGTCTTTCTCTGACATAAGTTGTTACTTTCTCTACTCAGATAGGTGAAGAATTCTTCCTGTGGGCTTCTGTGAAGTAGGGCAGGGCTAATTTTTAACTTGAGGCCGGACCCACTGATGGCTTATTTCCAACTACATCTTAGGTATACAAAGGACTGCAATTAATTTCATGTGCTAAGCAGAGTGTTTTCTGGGGAGTAATAAACTTTTGAGGCGGGAGAGATACATACATGGTTCTAGCTCATGGGTTGATAGTGATAGTGATAAAATCAGTAACAACTTTGCAACCAACCAACCAATACAGTTAACAATACAGGCCGAGTCCAGGAAGTAGCGTGACACCGGGTCCTGTCAGAATGGATGGGTGAGTTCTTAGCTTGGCTTCTTCAGCATCTCCCACCTTGTATGCTGTTTATTAGAGAGTAATGTGGCATTCTCAGGTGTCACTGGGGTTTCCACAAGTGATTCCTCCAGCTTAATCTTGTTCTTTTTGTTATTGTTTTGCGCAGAATGTTTATTACTCTGAAAAAGATATAATGAACTTCTTCCTTCCCTGCTAGCAAATATTAATGCAGCAGCTGCTTCTGACTGCCATCCCTGCTGGATGCCGCCTGTGTGCTCCGCACACATTCCCCCATTTAGTCAGACCAGCAATTGTCCAGTGTGGCTGTTTATTTTCATTTTAAACGGGCAGCTTGACGCAGTGGATTTGAGTAAAACGGCTGAAGGCCTTATGTGGTTTACAAAACAGTTGTCAGAGGGACTTCAAAACTCAGCCTTTCTCATGAAAGAATGACTGCATGACGAAACTGGGAAGCCAGGGAGAGAGATGTGGCGAGAGCAGGCAGCACAGTTGTCCCACATCACAGCCTTGGAGGAATTCTTCCTTTCATCATAAGCGGATTTCATCATAAGCACATTTTATTAACTTGGTGAATATAAACATTTAATGCATGTGTAGAAAATGACCCAAGCATGATATTCAGTATGTTCCAAAGACAATGAAGGGATACTTATTTTGTGTGTGTTGTGTATGTATGTATGTATGTACATATATACATATATATGAAAACAAAACTATATATATGAAACATATATATGAAACAAAACATATATATGAAAACAAAACTATTACAAAATTAAGACAAGTTTACTTTGGCTCATGCTTTTTAGTTATTACAAACAGTGTTCAGCTAGAGTCAGGAAAGTGCTTGCCCCAGAAGCACGAGGACCTGTTCAATTTACCTGTTAAACCCACAGGACATCCCTCCCCCTATGTCCCCAAAAATCTTTGTGTAGGGCAACCTAGCTTGACTTTAGGATGGTGAGAAACCTTGTCTACAAAACCAAAAATCAAACCAAAGCAAGGTTGACTCCTGAAGTTGACCTCTGGCCTCTATCTACATGCATGGGCACAGTCACACACAGGCACTCACTCACCCACACAAAACGAAAAGTAGCGCCATGTTTTCTCAGATGTAAAATCATGTTACAGTGTACAGACATAAGTGGCTTTCTAGCCAACATTACTTTAAAACAATGGTCACCATAGTAAGATGGAGTATGCCAAGGATGGGAAGTCTTTCACCACAGTCGTGAATTCTCATCCCCATGAACTTTCTGTCCTCATGACACTAGTTTGAGTGGTCCTTGGAAGAGACCTGATGGGCTGTTGAGATGGCTCACTGACAGCTCCTGGTGCCAGTTTGGCGACCTGAGATTCTTCCTCATGGTTGTGGAGGAAGGAGAGAACTGACCTCACAGGTTATCCTCTGACCTCCATTCACATGCCATGGCACACATACACATGTGCATGCATGTATACATACAAACTTGCATACACTCATAAACACACAGAAGTGCAATACACTTTTAAGAATTTTTCTGGAGAGGAAAAGTAATTTCTTTTCAGCTTTAAAACTTTTGGGATAGACAAGGTGGCTCAGCAGGTACAGGCGTTTGCCACATAAACCTAGAGGGGGGAACCATGTCACAAAGTTGTCCTCTGGCTTTCACATACATGTCATTGAATGTGCTCTCTCAAAACAAACAAAACAACTCCCTTCCTGCCTGACTATTTTTGTAAGTACATGCTTACCTAGGCTGCAGAAGACCCTGGGTGCTCTCTGGCACCCTTCTCCCCGTGTTTTTCTTTTAAAGTTTAGAAGTAAGAAATTTAATGAGAAATGCAATAAGGAATGTTATTAATATTGTTTACTCCATGCTGTGGACAAGGAAACCAGGACAAGGAGAGTCATGACAGATGTCACTGTACACTGCAGTGAGAGACACAGCCAGGGCCATTTGCTCTGACTTACACGCTCTCTCACTCTTCAATCTAGACTCTTTTTTGAGGTTGGCTTGTTTTGTCCAACTTTTCAAACTCTATTTTCCATAATTTATTTAGCTCTTAGCACTTGGTTGATATTATAAGTTGTGTTTATGGCAAGCATCTCTAAGAGAAAAATATATTAGTAGCTGGTTATTTCTGAGAATCCTCATGTGCATTATTTTCTTCCTGGCTCCAGTTCATGTTCTGATTTGGTTTTATGTAATCTAGCATATCTAGGTTCCTTTGTAGTGTGTGTGCGCACTCGAATATTTGTGGAAGTCTATGACAAAATACCTTCCTCACTTTCTACCTTGTTACTTATGTGTCGGTATGTATGTGCCATTTGTATGTGGGGTCTACAGAGGCGAGAAGCCGGGAGCTGGAGTTGCAAGCCATCTGATGTGGGTGTTAGAAACTAAAGTAGGGTCAGACCCTTCCACCCATCCCACCTGATTTTCTTGAGATGGGTGTCTCTCTTTGCACCTGGACTCAGCACGTCCATTAATCCTCCTGGGTTACAGGCTATGCTCTAGCCTTTGTATGGGTTTGTTTGGGTTCTAGTTCAGAACTCAAGTCTTCATGCTATGCAGCAAGCATTTTACCAACTGAGTCCTCTCCTTAGTCCCATACGAGGTTCCGTCTAATCTGTAATTCATACTAATATGCACATACACTTTAATTCTCTATGAATGTAGTATATAGATACAGTCCATTTGCTATTTACTGGTGACTTCTGAGAAAGGCAGTTTTGGGTGCTGTTACCATCAAATGACTGTCATAGCAGATATTTACACATACCAGGGAGGACAGCCATGACATTGTTTTGCAGAAACCATCACTTTAGTGTATGCAGTGTGGTGTGACTAATTGTTATCCAGAGTGTAACTGTTTGTAGATGTGTATATGTGTATGCATCATTACAAGTATATAATATATGCATATGTATTTGTGTAAGACTAGAGGTACAGATTTTCTATAAAATGAACTACTCTTAGTTTTGAAAGCTTCTTTACATGGTTCAGAAACATGTGATTCTGTATTAGTATGGATGAGCCAAAGTTTCTCTCATCTAGTTATGTATTGCATGCTCCCAGGCTGTCTACACATTTGTCATTGAGAAAGATTCTATCTACGTTGTACTTAGATAAGTATTAGCCTTTAGGATTTGAGGTGGGATCAAGTGGAAACTTAAGGGTTCTTTGGAGAGTCAGTTGTGTTGGATGGTGTTTTGTTGGACCAAAGACGTGAACATGTGAAGGTGAAAGACTAAGGTAGACTCATGAAGGAACATCTTGTTGACGCAGACACAGGTGAAAGGATGTTCTGTTAAAGTGAGCACCTGGAAGGACACCTGATGAAGGGTTGTTTGTTAATAGCACGCATGTCTTGGTTTGTCTTACATTGTGTAGCAGAGCTGCATTTGTCGGCACTCCATAGAGGGAAACACACCAAAAACCTTCTGGTAGTGTACTGTAGTTTTTTTGTTGCTTTTATGGACTCAGGCCGATTGGCAGAGTGATGTCAATTGAAACAGACACATGTGCTGAGGCAAGACCCATAGAGGACACATGACGTTTGGAGGTATAAATAGGACTTACAGACAGTGACAGAGACAGAACTAGACTTACTTAGAGAACTAGCTGTATAACACTTGGGGACAGTGCCATCACTGCCGATTCTTGTTTACTATCTAGACTCTACCAAACTAGACTGCTGGTGTATCCATAAAGTGCTTGTGAGTAGATTGAGCTGCTGCTACTAACCTGTAAACTGAACTGCCAATTTCCAGACAACACAGATGGGAGTTTCTAAACAGGGCCTCTTCCCCCATATCCTTTCTTTTCCACTACCTCTGGTGGGTGGTAGGCTACAAGGGAGGTTAAAGTGTTTTTAAGAACCATCATTAAAAATAGGTTTAAAAAAAATTAGTTATTGTTGGTGTCCAATGTGGGACAGTGGGCAGAATTTGAAATCATCTTTAGTTACTTCCATTCTTCCACTGGTATTTGTAACCTGAATTTCTGAATCTTTCCTGCAGAAAGTTTTGGGAGCGATTTATTGCCCTGTGCCATGAAAACCACAGCTTGCACGGGATCACGTTCGAACAGATCAAGGCCCAGTTAGAGGCATTAGAACTCAAGAAGACTTATGTGTTGAATCCACTGGCTCCTGAATTTATCCCCCGGGCTTTACGACTGCAGCATTCAGGAAACAGTATCAGACAGCAGCAGTCACCACCCAAGGTAAAGGCCCTACTTCACACTGGCTTGTTGTTAAAGTGTTGGAGTTAGAAGTCACATTTGGTGGCCAGCTGTATTTGCAAGGAACTTTCCCCAGGCTTAGGTGGGTGACTGACAGCACAGCCTGATGGGGACCATGCTTACTGTTCAGTCATCCTCTAAACGTGTGAGGTGGCTGACAACTTCTGGTACCCTTTGCCTGTCCTCCCAGCACTCCTCGCTGATAGGCACAAGGCTGGCAGCTAATGTGAATAGAAGCACAGCTTAAAGGACTACTACACATTTTATTTTTATTAAAAAAAAAATCTAAAGACATTCATTAATTTGAGTACGTGTGTGCATTCGAGTGTGTGTGTGTGTGACACACACCTGTGCCATGCATAGATGAGGAAGGAGGTAGAGGACAACTTGGGGGAGTCAGTTCTGTCTTTGAGCAAATTTCCTTTACCTGTTGACATACCTTACTATCCCCAATGACACACTTAAAATCATGTTCATACAAGCTCTTATGTACAGGAATTATGTTTTAAAATAATTTTGAATAAAGAAAAGCAACAGTTTGATTTGAAGTGGAATTTGGATATAGTCTAGAGAACTTGCTGGATTCTTGGAGATGAAATGGTTCTGCAGTCTGGAAGCAGCCTGTCGGGAATGGGTAGAGTTGGGGGTAGGGAGAGGTCAAGGCCATTTTCAGTTGTGAGCCACAGTTATTTTGAGCAAAGACAGCTGGCTTGTTTGCTCCAGTGCATGAAAGAAAATTCTTGCATTTAGCATCCTGAAAAGCAGATTGATTCTTAAACTGGCACATGTAGGATTCACTGCAGTCTGCTGCTGATTTTATTGACTTTATTAAAAATGAAGCTTACTATCTGAATTTAAAGAGTATATTAGCATTGGTCTTCTTTATACCCACCACGTGAGCAATAATGGACCACTTAATGTTTCCAACATCTTTTAGCTAAATAGGGGCTAAGCTCAAAAGGAGTCTGTCAATGCACAGTCATGTTTGTAGCTTCATTAAAACGTACCCTTTGCTTCTGTGATGTGGTGTTATCGGAGGTAAAGCATTGTGCACAAATGAGTTGCTTCTGTATGTCACTTGTTAGATGCTAGCAGCATAGATAAGCAAGCTAGCCTGAGTCCTTTTGAGGCAGATGTTGGATGGATGATGTCAGGATGGCAGAGCAGGACATGGAGTCAGAGACACACCATGAGCTTGAACATTGAAGACGTTACTGAGTGCATAGAGGCAGGAGGGTCGGAGAAAATGTAAACAAAACCAGTAACAACAATGAAACCCAAGCTAGCTCAACTGCACTGTTTTTTGTTTGTTTGTTTGTTTGTTTTGTTTTGTTTTTTTGTAAGTTATTGCCTGGCTTCTGTGCCTAGAAGAATATCTGATTATAATAGATGTTTGAAGTACTTTTTGGTGATGTGTGTGCCTGATTCTAGTGTTTGGGAGGCAAGAAGCAAGAGGATCAGAAGTTCAAGGTTATTCTTGGCTATGTTATAAGTTCAGGCTAACCTGGCTACATGACACCCCATCTGAGAAAAATCCATTATTTTGAGATCAATAAGGAAACTCTGCTATGTATGTATGACTGTAGTGAATACCTGGTACCATTGACTTACAAAGTGCTAAGGATATCTACATGACACACCATCTGAGAAAAGTGCATTTTTATAAACCAGTGAGGAAGCTCTACGTTATGTGTGACTCTAGCAAATTCCGGGTATCATTGACTTACAAAGTGCTAAGGTTGTTCTGTCTCACAATTTAAGAGGTTTCAGTCTGCGACCAATTGGCCCCTTTGCTTGGATCAGATGCTGCTTGTCCTGGTGAGACCTACCACTTCATAGTTGGGAAGCAAAACTGAACAGAAAGAGGAGGGACCAGGTCCCACAGATTCCCCCGAAGCAAGGCTTCTGACTGGAAGATCTCCCACTCAGCCCCTTCTCTTACAGGGTTCATCACCTGCTGAGGATCAAGTCTTTTGGGGGACATTTCATATCTAAACTATAGCAAGCTTTTACAAAGATTATGGGACACAAAAGAACAGGAGACATTTTTGTAGGGGACCACAGGAGCTTAGGTTATGTGAAAGTTGGGACTTCAGGGCTAGCAGCAGTCAGAAGCACTTGGCATGCCAGCATAATGACCTGAGATGGCTTTTCTGGGCTCACAATGGAGGGAAGAGGATAACCCCTAAACCCTCCCCCACAACACACACATATACATGCACAAATAAATAGACAGACAGACAGATTTTATTTTATTTTTGAGATAGGATCTCACTATGTATCACTGGAACTCAATATGTAGACTTTGCCTGCCTGCCTCTGTCTTCTTTGTGTGCCAGGATTAAGTTGTATGCTACTGTGTCCGCTCCAGGCTTTCTTGTTGTTTATTTGTGTGTATGTGTATATGTGTATGCGTTTGCACACGTGAATACAGTGCCTGTGGAGGCTAGAAGAGAGTGTCTGATCCCTTGGAACTGGAGCTAACAGGCAGTTGTGAGCCACTGGACTTGGGTACTGGGAACTGAGTCACGATCTTTGTAAGAGCGGCGTATGTTCCTAACCATTGAACAATCTCTCCTGTCCTCCAAATTAGTGAACATTTATAGACTGAATGGGGTGGGGTGGGGGGACAGAATGAGTGATGAAAAAGGTGAAGACTTAAACAAATGAATGATAGCAGATACACATTGCATTTGTTTATAGATATGAAAGATGGGAGCTGCATTTGCTTATAAAGATCCCACATTAGCATCTTAGCAACGGTGAGCATACATGCTGAGGTTTATTGTCAGATGAAATTAAGAATTATTATAGCATAACTTCTGCATATAGTTGGCTCTAGCTGGCTGTTACATTCAGATTTTGATTATAAGCTACCAAGCTGTATTTTGCCCAAACCAAGCAGATCTCTGGCTTACAATTTACCCACTAAATCAAAGTATGATGGGTAGCTGTATTCCTTGAGCTGCATTGGGTGTAGGATTAGATATAAAGACATGACACCTCTGTGTGACAGGACCCTGCTTCCTGTAGTATATAGTATATTTAGTATATCACATAGCACCCAGAGTACTGTCTGTCAGCTAGAAAGCTGCCCACTCTAAAAGTAGAATGAACCTCAGTTATGGCTACCTCAGTTATGGTTATCAGCTGCCCACTGCTGCTCAATACCACATTAACGGAGGGACTTAAAAAAGAACATGGATCTATCAACTCGGTTGGAACCGGCTTGCTTCATTTCTCTGTTCTGCGTTTTCAAGGCTGGGACCAGGCTACTGACTGACAGAGCTTTTAGATGTCCTGGAAAGAATCTGCTTCCTCACTGATGCAGGTGGTTGGCAGAATCCAGGTCTTCGTGGTTACCCATCTCCTCAGTGACTGTGATCATCTAATGCAGACTAATGCATCACCATAGGACTCTGGGTGTTGTTGCTTATTTAATAAAGGGCCCAGTGATGTGTGTTTGGATCTCTTAAGCGTCTATCACACATAGATGAGAAACACTGTGCCTAGATCCCTGATTATTTCATTTGAGTGAATCCCTGGCAGTGCAGTTGCAGTATTAATGTCTGTGTACATCCTTGGTGCTTCTGAGCTCTATTGCCAAACTGCCGCCTAAAGTTAACTAAAGTCACTCGAAAAATCATCAGGGTCTCTTGCTTTTTCAGAGAAAATTGAATTCTTTGAGATACTATGAATCATACTAAAAAACAAAAATCAAACTGTGTTAGTATGGTTCTTGTCTTCTTGAGTAGAACACTTGGGGTTTCCTTTTTGAAAAACAACTTTTATGTTTTTTCATTTCATTTTTAGAGCAATTTTAGGGATGTTACCATGGGATAGACATAGATTGGAGTTATATTGATGGTATATTTCATTGCAGTTCCAGCACTTTGAAGGCAGAGAGGCAGGAGAGTCCCTATGAGTTTGTGACTAGGCTATGTTATAGCAAGTTTCAGGCCAGTTAGGCTACATAAAAAAACCAGACCAACCCAAAATTTGTTAAAGAAGAGTTTGAGGGGTGGGAATGTAGCTCTAATGGGAGAGTGCATAAAGTCCCCCCACCCCCAGCACCATTTAAAAGTGGGCATGGGGCCATACCTGGAATGGCAGCACTTAGGAGATAGAGGCAGAAGAATCAGATCAAGGTCATCCTTGGCTACCTAGCCAGTTTGAGGCCAGCCTGGGTTACATGAGACCCTGTCTTAACAAAGCAGGAGCTAGAGAAGCTGAGAAATTGTGCATAACCAGGAGGACGAGAGTTTGCATCCTAGCACCTACATAATAAGCCTGGCATCTCCCAAACTCTTGTCAATTAAACTCTGAGAGGTTGAATCCCTCTAACTTCTATGCCTAAGCACCAGCCTACAACTCTGCTCATGCACACACACGCAGGCTCATACACAAGCACATGGGTGCATTCTCAAGCACGCACGCGTGCACACACACACACACACACAAGTAAATCTTAAAAATACAAAACAAAAAAGGATTTTAGATGTCATTAATTTTGAAGCAGAAAACTGAAGATGCAGTAACCTTGCCTAAAGGCATGGACCTAAAGAAAGTTGGTTTGACACACCCTCGTACTTGACAAATACTAATTGTGAGTATTTATATTTCTTTTTATTTTATTTTATGGTTTTTTTTTTTTTTTTTTTTTTTTGGTTTTTCGAGACAGGGTTTCTCTGTGTAGTTCTGGCTGTCCTGGAACACACTCTGTAGACCAGGCTGGCCTCGAACTCAGAAATCCACCTGCCTCTGCCTCCCAAGTGCTGGAATTAAAGGCGTGCGCCACCACCGCCCGGCGGGTATTTATATTTCATTTGTGTATACTTAGAAAGCCCTTTGTTCTCTAATGTTAAAGCATGGTTAGGTTATTTATCATGTATTTGTTTTTGTCTTTAAAGGTGAAAAGCCTCCATCATCCCCAGAATGATCATTTCCAGAATGATGGAATTGGTGAGTAGAAAAGCTAACCCCAGAAAAACTTGCTTTTGAAAGACTTATATAAGAAAAAACTGTTATGAGAAAGAGCGTTGTGTCTGCTTCTCCTCCCCTCTTCTTCCCTTTACACCCCTCCCCAGTCTCTCAGGCATATTACAAATACGAACTTTGAATTCTTAGTGAATTCTCTATTCTTTCATGACAGTATGTTGATTTCTGAGAAGTGGCCGGGTTGTAGCAACCAGCATGCATAGCCTTTTGTACATCAGTGTTCATGGGGACTTCTGTCCTATAAATGTTTCAAGATAAAGTTCATTAGAATGATCTTGAGTGCTGTGTTCATACTTGCGTGATCTTCACTCCCTATGTGGCTATGTCACAAGTCATATGTGGCAAGTCAGGACCTGATTCTGAGGAACTGTCCGCTCCATTTTTGAGGCTGCTGTTCGGAGTTGTGCAGTCACGGTTCCCTGTCTTGAAGACTCTTCTCCGGCTTCTCACAAGTTAGCATCGCAGGCTTTGGACAGCATCCTTCATACAGCTGCAGCTGATGCTCGAGCCAGCGCACTGTGGAGCCGCTGTTTTCTACCATGCTTTATTCCGCACACTTGTTCTTTGGTGGAGGGATTTCATGGTTCACCTGGGACTTGTGTTATTGCTATTGGATGATTAGAGCATTTTCTGTCTAGGTCAATGTGTACAGCTATTGAGTCTCCTTTTTGTTTGTTTGTTTTTCAGTTCAGCCCAATCCTTCCGTGCTTATTGGCAATCCTATTAGAGCATATACTCCTCCACCCCCTCTTGGACCGCACCCAAACTTGGGGAAATCTCCAAGCCCCGTTCAAAGAATAGATCCTCACACTGGGACTAGTATTCTTTACGTACCTGCTGTCTATGGAGGAAATGTAGTTATGTCGGTGCCTTTACCTGTAAGTGGATGTTTCAAATACAATGAGTGTTTGCCAACCTTTGCTTTTCAGTGCTGGGCATCGAACCAAGGGTCTCAGCATGCTCAGCAGTCACTGCTGAGCCACACCCACTGAGCCATGCCCACACACTTGTATTTTAATTTTGCCTTTCCAGCATTCATAAAGTGACTCATGTTTAATTTTTAAGTTTTGAAATGACCAAAGAGATGTGTATTATTATAATGTAACTGGTTGGTTTATCAGAGACTGTGAAGAAGTCTATGGGTCTCCTGTTTGATTCAGAAGTCTTTTGAGGAGAATGGTATAATTGATGTTTCTGTTTTGTCTTCTGCATTTTATTCTCAGTCATGAACTGTTCCTAAGCAGCAGGGTTATTGAGGAGCTAGAGACCTTCAGTTCTCTTGGGTCTGAATTGGTCTGGGGAATCCCACACTGTACCGAATTCTGAGAAGAGGTTTTTAGAGGGCTTCCATCTGATTCATAGTTCCACTTTTATTTCCTTTTTAAATGTTTGGTGGTTGTATTTTTTTTAAAAAAAAGCATATAAATACATGAATATTTCTAAATTTAAAAGTTTTAGCCTAGGAAACAATTTATTTGATCTAAGTGAGTTAATTTCAGTTATCGATGATCTTGTCAGAGTGCTTTGACACTTGACACTCCTGCCTGTGCCCACAACTGCTGAACTGCAAGCATTGTCATTCTCTGGTCACAGCCTCTGGTCACAGCCTCTGGTCACAGCCTGGCAACCAAGCAGAGGAATTGTCAGAGGCGAGGGTTTCTCTCCTGTTCCTCAGACTCTTCTGATTATAGCTATTTCTTTCTGGGCAGCCTGGCAACATGATACATGGTCTGCTTTAAATAGTCTGTCAGGATTTCTTTTTTATTTTACTAGGTCAGAGAAGCTTTTAGGATATAAGATCTCCAAGAGTCCGTGTCCAGCAGTTAAAACAGTGATAACAGCAGTTGTCATTGTCATCCCTATAACGATCACATATATCTAGGCATATATCTATATCTCTTCTGCCTCTGTGATTTAAGGTAGAGTTGAGTTGATCAGGAGCATTAATTAAAATAATGACTGCTGTGGATAGCCCCGGCCTTGTATTTTGATACTAATTCCCGTTTCCTGTGAAGGGCTGCAGAGGAGGTGTGAGTTATTACACAGGTGATTTCTAGTGAACCTTCTGCCCATCTTAATTTGTAAAATAAAGGCTGGAGTCAGTGATTGGGCAGAAGAAGGGGAGGTGGAGAAATAAAGGTTGGTGGAAGAGAGCAGAGGGGAGGGCTGGAGGAAGACATTGGAGGAGGAAGATGACAAAGGAGAGGACGACTGGGAAGCAGGAGGTAGAAGGACAGACGCAGGGTCTGGGAAATCCTCAAGTTATAAGGGCCTCATAGCTGGGGAACAGAGTAGTGTAGGGGTGTCTGCCCAATCTAGGCTTACAGAATATATTAATAATTACTGAGTTGTGTTTTCATCGACTGGTCATATTTGGGTTGGAGATTTAAGTATCTCCCACTACAAATGACCTGTGTGAGTTTTGCCTGCTGTGAGTGAGCATTGGATGACTGTTGCTCACGTGAGGTTAGAGTACCCACTCTTTGAGTTGAGACTCCTTAGTTTCCCCAACCTTAGACCCAGTCTGTAAACTATGTAACTGTGAAGTTTGACTTTAGAAGATTATTTTCATGATAATCTGTGATGTGTACCTCCATGTGGAAGGGAAATGATTCAGGAGTATAAACTGCTTTGATATCTTGGGGAATAAGTACTAGTTTCAAGTCCTCATTTTCTTGTAACCCCCTGTTTTTCCTAACATGCAAATTCAGGGTTCCATTTTTCCTAACCTGCTAAGTGTTTTGAGAGCAGGTTTTGGCCAGTAAGCACATAATAGCAATTCTACCCATTGCTACTGTAGACTGGTGAGCATGGTGGTTGGGTGAAAGTGTCATATCTGTATACTTGCTTTTGCTAATCTTCAACACTGTATCGGTTTGTGTTCGGAAACATTACTCAGTTCAATTGCTTTGTTTCTCATAATCATTAGGTGCCATGGACAGGGTACCAGGGTAGGTTTGCAGTTGATCCTCGGATTATTACACACCAGGCTGCGATGGCCTACAATATGAACCTATTACACACACATGGACGTGGGTCGCCAATCCCTTATGGCCTTGGACATCACCCACCCGTCAGCCTAGGCCAGCCACAGAATCAGCACGCAGAGAAGGAGCAACAGGAGCAGAGTCGAAATGGTAGGTCACAATCCTGTTAGAAACCTGTTGCTTCAGCTCTGACGCCAGGTCCCTGAGGTAATTGTAATGTTGGGAGGTGAGGCCTGAAGCACTGAGCCTGTAAGTCGGCTTGGTTTGCCTGGCTGTGGTCATTTGCCCCAGGGCCATCTATAGAAAGCTCTGTTCTCTCGTCACTGAGCTGCCTCAAAGCACATGCTAAAATCAGCTCTTTTTCATTGGCACATGCTTGTGTTCGTGTTAGACATGCCGGCCTGAGTACTCCAGCTTTGTCCATGCTGCTTAGGAAGACAGGAAGTCTAAGTGCTCCCACTTTATTCCTGTCTGTCTAGTCCAGACTGTTTTCCGTACACAGTTCAGAGTCAGCTTATCTTAAACAAACAAACAAAAAAACCAACCAACCAACCAACCAAAAAACCTAAGAACTAACTAGCTGGGCTTTTGATTGGAAGGCAGCTCTGCTCACCACCACCCCACCAACTCACTGCTATACTACCGATTTGGATTACATTAGGTCTTTATGTCAGTTCTGGAAGACTTGAGAACTTAACAACACTGAGCCTTTGGATCCATGGACAGAATATATGTATCTCTATCTTTTTAGGTCTTCATTTCTTTCATCATTTTAAAAGGACTTTCAGTGTAAAGCCTTTGACATATTTTGTAGGGTAGGACCCTGATTAAGATGGGTTTTAGTGTAACTGTCTTCCTTGTTAATACAGTCAAGATTCTGATATTATTTTTTTTTATTTTTATTTAGTTCAATATACTTTGTAATTTCCCTTAAAATTAAAATAGAGCCATGGACTGGGTGGATGGTGCTTGGCTGTAATTTCAGCACTGGGAAGACTGAGACCAGTGGATTATAAAGTCCAAGCTAACTCTGTGTTTTGGCTTTGGTAGTTTCTGCTGCTTACTCTTTAGCTTGCCTAGTTTTTCTTACATACTGTTTAATCTTCTGCCATCCGCTGGTTTTTAGCCTTGGGTGTTACCATTCTCATTTCTTGACATCAGTGAGTTCTAGTGCTTTCTCTCAGAAAGCACCCAAGTCAGGCCCTTTATGAAACAGGGCTTAATTCTTACAGAGTAAAGCTTTTCCTACCTGAGAACTTAGTCTAGTCTACTGTAATCAGGTTTTGAAGACCATAATTTTGCTTTCTCTGGAATCCATGGCCTACTTATGCCTAAAATGTTTGCAAACTGTAACTTAGATATCTTTTGGAATATCTTTTCACTATGTGTTTATGGTCACTGTGACACAGTACCTGAGGTGAACAATCTCTAAAAAGGAAAGATGTGTTTTGACTCCTAGTTTTGATGGATTCAGTCCATCCTTGCTTTGTCCCATTGCTGTGGGCCTGTGGCTGCACTGTACATTATGACAGCATGTGTTTTTGTTCAGTTCATGGGAGTAGGGAAGCAAAAAGCCAAAGAGAGATGGGCAGGAATCTCACTGTCCACTTCTGCCATCTAGTCTCCACGTCCTAAGGCCTCTTCTTCCCCATAGAACACAGGCTGGAGAGCAAGGAGGCCTTCAGGGAGCTTTTAGATCCTAACCCTCACTGTTAGATTTCTTCAGTAAAATGGGTTGATACATTATTTAGATTTTTGCTTAATTACATTTGCAACTGAACAAAGTGTTGAACCTTTGTAAACAGGCAGGAATGCCAAGGCATTTTATGTGTCTAGTTTTTAAAAAATGAGACTGTAAATTCCTGGAGAGTGGACCATTTTCTTTTTTATTTGCTATTTTCAGGTTGTTTGCCCTGTCATTTTTCATTTATAACTGTTTCCATTTTGCAGAGAAACTGTGGCTCTGAAAGTGGAGGAGTAGAGTGCACACAGTAGTGTAAAGCCGTAACGGCGAGTGCATGAGGTCTAAACTACTCTGCTTTGTCTAATGCTGAATAGTCGCTAGAAATGTCACATCCACTGGAGAAAATTCATGAGGTTTTAAACTATTTTCTTAGGTAAAACTGACACAAATAACCCTGGACCTGAAATTAATAAGATCCGAACACCAGAGAAAAAACCTACAGAACCCAAACAGGTATGGTGGAGCCTCACAAGGCCTGAGAGGGGTTCTGAGGGGTGGGGTGGGGGGGGCATTTGACTGGCCTAGAGCCTCTCCTGCTTCTCTGAATCTCTTATGTGCATTCTTTCAGAGTAGTTCAGGGGATTTGCCTCCTTTCCCCTCTCCGGCTGTCTGTCATTATGGTATTTCCTTTGCATGTGTGTATCTCCTCAGATTCTTTTTTTCTTTTTAAGTTATAAAGATTTATTAATTTTATGTATATAAGTGTTTTGCCTGCATGTATGTCTGTGGAGATTGGATGAAGCCATCAGAGCTCCTGGAACTGGAGTCACAGACGGTTGTGAGCTGCCAGGCAGGTGCTGGGAATTGAGCCTGGGTAACTGCTGAGCCCTCATGTCTCCAGTCCCCTTCCTCGGATTTTCTTATTTCATCAATAGACTTTATAGATTTCTCATCATAAAAAAAGATGCCTCATTGACAGTGACCTTAGATAGGGAAGGACTGTGGCAGTGACTTCCCTAGTGACTGGCCTTGTCCTCTCTGTGTAGAACCTTACCTTTGTGTCTGCCTGTTTGTCTGCCTTCCATGCTTTTGTGTTGGGGGAGGTTAGAGAGGACTGTGTCAGTGGCTGAATTAGTGAGGCTGGAAGCTCACATTCTAGTGTCGGTGGGACTTGGCTCCCCACCTTTCTCGTGCAGTACTCAGCTCCTCAGTGACTCTCCCCAGCCTGTTAGCTCATGACGTGGGGATGACAATTAGCCTCACTTTTTATACATCCTGCTGTCTCGTTGCTTTGTTATCCCAGCCTTAGATGACGTCCTCTGGAGTTACAGTCCCCCTGGTCTAGTCGACTCACTGACTCCATGTTCTCACCCTTCTCTGCAGTGCAGACTCTTCAGCCCACCCATCCTTCCCTCCCTGCTTGCTGTGTAGTTATTCTAGCCTAGGAGATTATCAGAAGATGCTTTCTTGTATGACTGTAGCTCAATGGTAGTGAGTGTTGGTCTAGTACACACAAGACCCTGGTTCAACGCCCAGCACCACAAAAGCTTAGATAGGTAGATAGGTAGATAGATAGATAGATAGATAGATAGATAGATAGATAGATAGATAAGCATTCTTTGACCTTTATCTTTAGTGCTTTGTCTTTTGTTTCTCCCTACACGGACATAGGCTAGACCTAGCTCTTTGTACCTCACTGCGGCTGTGAGCTCTGTGGACTGTCTCATAGTTCTGGGGTGCTTAGCATTTTGCTGTTTTACTTTTTGTACTTTCTTTAACACAACATTTCTTCTTCCTCTGTTCTGTCTTAGGACATTCCCATCTCACCTCTCCTCATGACCCGAATGCTTGAGTTGTGATTTCCCAGAGTTCTGTGTGGTCCCTCTTCTCTTTGAGGTCTATGGTTGATGGTGATAAACTAGTCTAATTTGTGCCCATTTCTTGATAAAGACTTGTAATTTAGATTTCGTCCTCTGCCTGTGCAGCTATTCTCTGTCTCCAGTCACAAGTGTCCCAGGGGCATCTCTGACTGACAGGTGGTAGGAGACAGTGCAGTGTAAGGAAGGCAGCCAAGGGTGCTGCAGGGAAAGTAAACTGACAGGTCTGAAGCAGCCTGCATCTGCCACCGTCACCAGCTCCCCTTCAGCCATGGGCCTCTGAATACCTAGGCTCCGAATTAAACAGAGCTTGCAGTACTGTTTCATGTTTCCTGAGCCCCAAAGCAAAGCATCAGGATATAAAGAAAATGAAACATGGCTATCAGGTAGCCTTGTTAGATTTATAGCAGAATTTTAAAGACAGTGACATGACAGATACTTAGCTATCTTGATTCTAATTTTGGTAGCACCTAGAACCATGCTGCCTCCAACTCCGTCTGCTACTGCTGCTCCCACTGCAGGGTCCTGACATGCATGTATCACTCACAGCCTTCCCAAACACTGATGTTTGAGAACATCTCTCTGCAGCCTCCCCCACCCCCATTTCAAGGTCATAGCATCTTGTGGTTATGAGCTTCCTGTGTGTATCAAAGTCACAAGTAATGGGACCAATTAAAACAGCAGCTTAGCCATAAACAACAATGACATGTAACCATAGCCTCATGTTGTGGTCGGCTTGTCTTTTGGAGAGAGTTGTGTTCCTGCCTAATGGAGCTCCGTCGTCCACAAGCTTCTGAGTGGTGTAAGGAAACGTTTACTTAGGAAGAGCTTCAGTTAGGTTCTGAGGAGTGAACAACATATACAGCAACTGCTTAGGAAGGCCAGGCCTGATTGTCAAGGACCTGAGGCTGTAAGTGGTGAGATGTGGCTCCTCTCGGTGTGTGATTGGCATTGCAGCTAGCTTCG
Organism: Grammomys surdaster; assembly: GCF_004785775.1. NCBI lineage: Eukaryota > Metazoa > Chordata > Mammalia > Rodentia > Muridae > Grammomys > Grammomys surdaster. The sequence goes on from NW_021621692.1 coordinate 294,280, forward strand.
ATGCCTCGGTCAGTGTTCCCACCTCCAGTCAGGAACCAGCTCCTCCCCGTTCAGCTTCAGTTTCTTGGGTGCCCTGTTTGCCCTGTTTAGCTTTACAGACTTTGGCAGAGCAAACAACCTGCAATTCTCACTGACCGTTTTAGCACTGACACATAACAGTTGATAGAGTGGTTCAATAGCTGGAAAAGGAAAAGCACCACTTTACACACTGCTTTTGGTTTTCACAGCACATACAGTCAAACTTGCATTTGAAGATAGCAATGCTCTTTGACTTCAGACCTGTCGATGGTGGGTCTCCGTCGATGGTGGGCCTCCGTCGATGGTGGGCCTCCAAAGCTTAATGGGACTAGACTTGAGGTGTGCTCAGTGCTGGGTCAGTATAATTGATGTCAAGAGTGGGAAATCTCCATGTAGAGAAGCGAAGTTCTAGCTCTGAACAGAAAATGTGTACCCCACATCCGCTATGCAGCTGTCCTCTCAGCTTTGGATTAAACAGCTCAGTCTGTTAGAGCATCCTTCTCTTCTTAGAGCACCCAGTCCTTTTGGAACGTTCAGCTCTGAAGCTGTTGTTTTCCTGAGGCCTTCTTTACATGTCTTAGTCCTAGTATCTCACATGACACCCCCTCTTTTCAGTGTCTCGTGTGTCTGCATAGAACCTCTACTGGACTCTCGGCCATTGATTGGCCAGCTGTTTTTGGAAAGGACTGGACAAGAACACTTAGACTTCATGTCCATGTTGCTTTTCAGTCTTCAAAGCCAAGCACAATGCACTTAGTAGGCCCTCCACAAGTGTTAAGGAGAAAGAATACAAACTATGACAAAAGTCAGCTGCCATTATATTTCAACGAAGATGCCATGGTACCTGTTTTTTTACTTGAAAGTTGCTAGAGACACGGTTTTTTATTAATGTTGATTTGTTTGAAGTAGATTAGATATATCAAAACATAAAATCAGTGGGAAAGAGCACATTTTATTGATTTATATCTGAAGGAAATTAATGATTCTCTTTCTAAGGGAGAAACTGTGAAATTGAAAACAGCGTAGCAGGGATTAGAGTGGCCATTCTAATAAAACGGCAGCAGCTCTTATTCAGACTCAAATTTAATAAACTATGTTTCCTGTCATCTTTTTTAATTTATGAGAATATATGCTCTTATTTGATTGTTAGAAGGTAACCGAGTCTGCACCTACAATTCTCCTCCCTACTGAAAGGGCTTGTTACATAACCTTCAAGTGGGATATGGTTGGGAAAGGATGAAAAGCCACCAAACTTGGGTTTTCTGCAGTTAAAAAAAAAAATTTCTGTGTTTTTGTTTTTCCTTCCTCTAGGTTGATTTGGAATCAAATCCACAGAACAGAAGTCCTGAATCCCGTCCTGGTGTTGTTTATTCCAACACTAAATTTCCTCGAAAAGATAATCTCAACCCAAGACACATAAATCTTCCTCTTCCTGCGCCACACACACAGTATGCAATCCCTAGCCGTCATTTTCATCCGCTTCCTCAGCTACCCAGGCCACCATTTCCCACTTCCCAGCAGCACGCCTTGTTAAATCAGCAGCAGAATAATTTGCCTGAACAACCAAATCAGATGGCACCTCAGCCAAATCAGGTGGCACCCCAGCCAAATCAGGTGGCACCCCAGCCAAATCAGGTGGTTCAGCAGCAGAGCCAGGCACCTCCACAGGCCCCTCAGCCAGCACCTCAACTCTCTCCTGCATTTCAGGCGGGGCCCACCAATGCATTTTTCAATAATGCGGTTGCTCACCGACCACAGTCTCCTGCTGCAGAGGCTGTGGGTCCTGAGCAGCAGCCACCTCCTGGGCTGTCCGACGGCCACAGTCCACTGAGAGCCATCACACAGCCTGGCCCCGTCCTGGCATCACCTTTGAACAACTTTGTTGATGAGAGCGCTCCAGGATTGCCTATAGAAGAAGCTTTGGGTAAGCTTGCCTGTCACGATATCAAGTCTGAAGCATTCCAGGGTTATTTGCTGAACATGGCATGTCCTATATAGTATTAGTGTAGGCCAAGATGGACTCATGTCTCCAGATAATGCCAGAAAACCCAACCAATTAGTATAATAAAATTTGGTTTTAAGTATTATGTGTAAATATGTGTATAATACACCATCATGAAGGAGGGAGAGGCAGCACCAAAAAGCTCTGGGCTATGGGATATTTACTTTTACCCAACTAAATTGTAGCTTTGTCTTTGTGGAGAAGGTCTGGATGTAAAAGTCTTTGCAGAAATTGACTTGAAGCTCCAAGTGGACAAATCAGTCTTTCACACCCCCTTCTGCAGATCGAGTGCGTGGAGGTGTAGCTCTGGAGACACTGAGGCAGCAGCAGGCGCGGCTACAGCAGTGGAGTGAGCATCATGCCTATCTGAGCCAGGGTGGCATCCCGTATTCACACCATCCCCATCCTCACCTCCCGCATCTTCCCCAGACACCCATTGGCCTCCACCAGCCGCCAGTGAGGGCAGAGTGGAAGGTCGCCGGCAGGGCTGACGAGGAAACAGAGACAACATTCTCAAGGTATTCCAGCAGGTTAGGGCCAGCCCTGATCACGACCTGCGCGAGCCTACCTTGCTGTAGCCCTTTAGTTTCAGATTGGACCACGCCCTCGGGGAAACTCTGGTGCGGGCCTTGTTGGCAGCTACTACCCAGTTATCTTAGGTGACTCTAAAATATGGAGAGTTTAGAACACACTCTTTCAAATCTTGGCCTAGATAATCTACAAGTTTAGCTTTTGCTTTATGGTCTGTTATGCAAAAGAAGCCGTCACTGGGACTGGGGGCTTTATTGTTTGTTTGTTTACTTAGTAAATAAAATAATAATGAAGACAGAAGTAAATTTGTAGTTAAAACTTAAAAATTATGTTTATTATTAACGTTCTATCTAGTAGGTAGATGTCTACGTTTCTGGAGCTGTAGGTGTTCCCAGGGTTTATCCCTAACCGACTGACTGTATTTGTGGCCAGCATCATGTGACTACTATGAACTGCTTCCTCATCCTCTCTGAGCAACACCCACTGTTACTGTAGCTCTTCCTAAAGTTTTTTAAAATTCATTTTTGTTTTATTTTGTTTTAACATTTATTTCTATTTTTAAATTACATAATTTTTTATTTTATTTTTTTAATTTCATGTGTATAAGTATTTTGCCTACATGCATGGTCTGAGCACTGTGTGCATGTCTGGTGCCTGAGGAAGCCAGAAGAGGGCATTGGATTTCCTAGAATTGGAGTTACAGGGGGTTATGAGCCACCACATGGGTGCTGACACCTGAACCTGGGCCCTCTGTAAGAGCGCAAAGTGTTCTTACAGTGATGGTGAGCCACTCCTCAGCCTCTGACTTACTGACCTTTGTTTATGTGTGTGTGTATGTATGAATGTGGGGTCAGAGGACAGCCTGTTGGGAGTTGGTTCTTCTACAGTATGTCTTCCAGGGCTTAACTTGAGTTGTCAAATTTGGTGGCATCTATACCTGCTGAGCTGTCTCCGTATCCCTTTCGGTTTTTATGTTGAAGCAAGAATGGATCTTTTCATGCAAAGGTTTTTTTTTTTTTAAAAAAAAAAAAACAAAACCAACAACCAAAAGCAAAAACCAAAAGTCAGGTAATTGACGCCTTTCCCGAGTGGCTCCAGTCCAGTGACTCCTGGGTGCCAGTTTTGGACTAATTAATGCCAACCCTAATTAGGCCCTGTGATTTGGTTTGCAGAAATGACATTCGTGGTTGACTTTGTTCTCCGTAATGTGGTGGGGACTCTCCTCTGCTGTCCCTCATACTCTCTGTCTCCATGTAGGTTTCAAGACTTACTCAGAGAGCTGTCCCATCGGGATCAAGGTGACACTGGAGAGCTAGCTGAAATGCCACCGCCTCAGTCAAGACTTCTGCAGTACAGACAAGTTCAGCCTAGAAGCCCACCAGCGGTCCCATCTCCCCCGTCTTCCACAGACCACAGTAGCCACTTTGCTAACTTTAATGACAACAGCAGAGACATTGAAGTAGCCAACAGCCCAGCATTCCCACAGCGCCTCCCACTAATCAGCTCTCCTTTTTCGTTGCCGTCTGAACACCATGTCCCTCCTTCTCTGAAATACCTGGCTCCGGACGGAGTATGGAATTTTGCTAACTTGCAGCAGAATCACTTGCTAGGCTTTCCCTGTGGCCTACCTCCACTGCCTCCCAGGCCAGCGCAGAACCCTTTCATACACATCCAGAGTCATCAGCACACTGTTGGTCAAGAGCCGCTCCACCCACTGTCATCTCGCACAGTGTCTGCTTCTTCGCTCCCCAGCCTAGAAGAGGTAAACCTTTGAGTGCGCTTCTGTCTCGGGATTAGCTCGCTGTGAGCAAACACTGCCCCTGTTTATCGTGTTTACCCACCTGATCAAAGGAGGTTTCACCAGACAGAGTATCCTTAAAAAATAATCATTTCTGAAAAATATTTTAACATCTGTCTTTCTGTGCTGTTTCAGATTTTGTATGTGGTATTGTTGAAACATGAAGTCTCTTAAAAGTATCTTATCACTGTTTTGGCATGTTTTATATCGGAGGACTCTGTATCTGAATAGTGTTAGCTTTTCTAATCTCAGGACATGGACCTTAGTGGCTTATCTTTTATTAGGTCAATCTTGCTAACTAGTACTTTTTTTTTTAACTAGTACTTTTTAAAGGTGCTGTTTTTTCTAGTGAGTGGCAGTTCCAAGCACCAGCTCTCCCTCTGTCATCCTGAGCTTTTAGTAGGATGTTATTTATGAAGTAGTAGGCACCTAGTCAGACCAGTTTCCAAATGCCAGAACATTCTGTCATTTAACATAAGGCTGGCTGCTAAGGGAGCATCAGGACATAGATGCAGCTTTTACTACAAGTCTCTCAAACACTCGTGCACAGCACCACTGATGGGAAGCTTTTAGTGATTGCAGGGGTTAATACTTCCAAGATGGGGATGGAGAGATGGCTCAGCATTGAAGAACTCTGGGTGCTCTTCCAGAGGACCTGGGATTACCTCCCAGCACCCACATGGTAATTCACAACCTTCTGTAACTCCAGTTCCAAGGGAGCCGATGCTTCTTCTGGATTCATTGGACATCTACATGCATAAACATAACAAAACAAGTTTCCCAGTTGTATCTGTGTAGACTGTCACTGTCTAGCTGTTGCAGGTTAGCTCACAGCCACCAAGACTCAGACTGTGTAAAGAGAATGGTAGGTGATTGCTAGAGGCGTTTCCTTAAAACTGGACAAAGTTACACTTTGGTTTGTCTGAGACCAAGGCTCAGTACGTGACCTAAACTGGTCTTGTATTTAAGTCCTCTGCTCTTGGCCTCTCACACCTGGATTGCAGGGCCCCCCCCCCCCCAATACCTGGCAATTGTGAAACATGAATTAAACATCTTTCTTTGAGACAGGATCTCGATGTGAGCTCAAGATGGCCTTGAACCAGTAATTGTCCTACTTGAGCTCTGGGATTACAGGCTTGCGCCCCCACAGCTGGCTAACAGATCTCTGTTATAATCTTCCAGTGAGTGTGAGGGGAGTCAAAGCAGATGACAGTTGCGTGAGAACGAGGGCTTTACTGTCAAGGCTGCCACAGAGCTGCAGAACAGAGAGTATGACCCTTACCACAGAATTTGTTGTTTTTATGAAATTCTCTGGTTTTTCTTGACTAAATATTCTCATAGAAGCAGCAAGCTTTTAGTTTCTTAGCTCAAAGACTTTGATGCATTTGACAGCGTTTGTTGTTTCTGAGGAGAAGTAGTGAGCCACTTTCCTGGCCCCAGGTGTGACGCTTTGCCTGTTGCTGGGTGCACTCGTGATACCATTGTGAGGACCCTGTCCCTTTTCTCACAGGCGTCATGGTTGACACTTTGCAGGTGACATTTCACACTGGATAAGTCCACTGCAGTCACTGATCGTTTTAAGTGGTCCCTGATTTTGGAGTTGAAGTTCTTTGTATTCTGATGCTTTCAGTGTTTGGTCTCTTTGTGTCACTGTGAGTATATAAATATGTGTCTTCACTTGTCACTGACTTCATTTGCTTTGCAAAAACACTTGGTCATCTTGCTTCTTACACCAGGTTCGTGAGCAGTGACTAAGTTGCAGCAATTGAAGAAATTCTTTGACAAGGAAACCATTATTTTTAGCACATTGTAGATTTTTGACATTTTCAATGTATTAGGATAAGTTGTGTGTTCAGAGTGATTTTGCGTGAATCACCTCTCACAATGAGTGGCATATGTTCTCACTGTCTATTTCCAACCATTGAAAGCAATTGCTCTGACTTTAACAATTCAAAGAAAGTTGCTTCCTTCCCTACTGTGGATTTCTTTTTATTGCCAGAAACCTTGGCAGATCAATCTCATAGGATGAAAACCGCTTAGACATTAGCCTAACGGTTACCTTGATTGGAGATTTGTCTTCGTCCCTTCACTAGTTGGAGCCTCACTACTAACTTGACCTATCATTTTTGTCAAACAACAGATTCTTCAGATAGCATTGCATTGTGCTCCCGTTTCAATAAATAGCAAATGCAGTCAGCAGAACTCCAGTCTTAGCTAGCCGGCCTCTGAGGGCTTTATATGTGGTGATTTTTTGGTGCCATTAAAATTTTTTTCCAGGATGGAAACATGGCTAGTGGTTAAGGGCACTTACTGTTTGTTCTTACAGAGGATCAGGTTCTGTGCCCAGCATCTGTGGCTCAGAATTGTCCAGAACTCGAGTCCCAGAGGACCAGACACCCCTCTGGCGTGCACACAGAACATGTGCTCTTGCAAGCTTCCACACATGCACAAATGATTGTTTTTGAAGGCTGATTTTGGTATGTGTGAAAATGTTTATTTTGCATGATGACTGTATGGCCTCACCTCTGAGGAAGAAACTACTCTCCAGGATATTCTATAGTGAAGTCACTTTCTGGACTTGGTGCTTCAGTCTCTGTTCTATACCAGCAACACTCTCAATTCAGATGAGGCTTAATGCTGTAACCAACACTGTGAACCTGGAGGTAGTGTGAAGCCCCTTCTGATCTCTTCCTCTCCTGTTTCTATATTGTGTGGAAAGAGGGGGCCATTTTGAGACTTTCCTACTAGAAGTTTAGAATATTGTCAATTCCTTCTCTTCCTTATATACCTCTAAAACTTCCTTTTGATTTCTCTTTGAAGTATATTAAATTCATAGCTTAAATTGGAAGGAATTTTACCCCTGGAAGTACTTTGACTTGCTCCTTTAGGAAACAGTTTGATCTCCCGTGTGGTACTTGTTCTTCCTCTCTGCTCCCTACCGCTCATTTTTTGTTTTCTCTTTAAAATCTTGAGTGTCGTCTTTTCTGGTCCCCTGGGATGTTGTTTTGTCTCATGCTCTGTTCATTGTTATGAATGCAAGCTTCTCCTATTATACCTTCCAGGCTTTTCATCTTGAAAGACAAATCTTCATTCTCCTTAAGTGGCCATAGATTTGTCAAGTTAGAACTTCCGTTTACCGCAGGCTCGCGGTGCTGGCACTGGCACAAAGCACAGTTTTCCATCTCAGATGCGCTTCACTTGAAATAGTCTGATTAAAGAAATAAATGGAGAAAATGAAAAATCCTCTACAGATTGTCACTGTACCAATCATAACTGGTTTCCGAAATTGCACATTTTTGTTTGCAGTGATGGTATTATCATAAAAGCCTCATTAGAGAGTTGGATCCCGGCTAGGGGTGTGGCTCATGGGCGAGCGCTCGCTTAGCATGCTTAAGACTGCTCAGTTCTCTGGTTCTGCTGTGGGTGGCTGGACAGTGATGCTCCTGAGCTGCTCATTCTGGTCAGTGGTCAGTCAGTCAGCGTTAGAGATGACTGTGTGCCTCTGCTATGGCCTGCCTCAGAAGGAATTCTCCTTGTTTTAGGTCCTGGCTTTTGAACAGTTTGCTTATTTTCATTTTTCTCTCGAGCACCTGTGGTTTTGGCATCAGTTAGCTTGGGTTTCACTGTGTTCTCACTGGGCTTGCTCCTGAGTTCCCCTTACAGCCAAGTGTTCTGCTGGAGGACTGTTATCCTGACCGAGGGCTGGGAGTCTCACCTCTCCTCACTGTAGACATACATATCGATGGCTTGTGATTTGTGTTGTGTAACCAGTTGGAAATATTGTTGTCTTCTTGGCTCAGTAAAGGATGGTGTCTAGTAAACCTAGAACAAGGAATAGTGATCAATAGATCAGTAAGCTAGACCGCTCTTTGTGCCTAATTGTCAAAGCTAATCACTGAGATGAGTCATTGGGCTTTAATTGAAGCTCCTGGCACCGTAATGTGAGTTGGGATTCCCACTAGAGCACTTAGTTTTACCTTAGTGATTGGCCCTGGGAGCGGAATTGTAAATATAGAAGTTTTCAATATGCTAACCTTTCCCCCAGTTATTTATTTATACGCATCCATATGAAAGGATTTGTAATGCTTAACATTACAGATATGTCTTAGAGTAGCAAGCAAGCTAGGAATTTTACTTAAATTGACAACTATATTAATACAGATTTGTATACAAACTTAGTAACTTTCTTACATATAGTTTATTATTAACTGTAGTTCATGTATAGTTTATACATTCATGTGTTTTCGAAATGTTAGTATTACAGTTTAATATTTATAAAGAAATACTAGCAGTAAAATTTTAAAGTGATGATCATATGTTTGGTAACATAATGATGTCATAATTCAACAGGGAGGATTTTTTAAAAGTATTTTGATTTTGTGTTTGTAAATGGTTGCCTGTGTGTATGTCTGTTCACCATGTGTGTGCCTAGTGCCTAAGGAAGCCAGAGGAGGGTATTGGTTCCCTGGAACTGGAGTAGTGCGTGTGTGGAGTTGTGGGCTGCAGTGGGAATGCTGGGAACTGAACCCTGTTCCCTGCTCTTAACCAGACCAGAACTGCTTCCTGAGCTTTAGCCGAGCTGTGTTTGTTTTCATTTTGAGACAGTTTCACTAAGTCAGCCTTAGTGACTAAGTCAGTCACGAGGGCAGCCTGGGGCTCAGTGTCTATAGTCAAGTTAGACTGAACTTTCCATCCTCCTGCCTTAGCCTTGTAAATAACTGGGATAAAAGAATTGTGCCAACAGACCTGGCAACTCATTATTTTCCTTATTTTTTTAAAATTACAAATTGTTTTATTTGTGTATGTTTCTGTGGGGGTGGGTGGACCACCTGCTGGCATCGTCCTCTGTGTCTCAGGCCGGCCAGCAAGCTTTACCCACTGAGCCATCGCAGCAGCTCCTGGGAACTTATTTTTAAAGGAGACTGAGGTACAAAGATGTCGATCCTATCTGGGATCGGTATTAATGAAGTGGAGACTCACTCGTGCTTGGCCGGGAAGTGTCAGGACGAGGAGGAACAACAGCTCCCAGAACCAGATGCTGGGGAAAGCAGGTATTCTTGGGACAAAGAGATACAGTTTTAGCCATCTAAATTTTTCTTTTTTTGTGGGGGTGGAAGGAGTAATTCTTCCATTCTGGAAATCCATCTCATTCTAGCTGCTGAATGCTTGGATTTTCAGATGACTAACTCTGAGCCCTCAAATCTCAGAAATTAACAATAAGCAATTCATTTCCCAGTCCTGTCTAAGAGCTGGGTAAAAGTTCTCTGATGCTTTTCTTTTGAAAAGCTGAAAACCTTAATTGTGGTCATTTTGATCCTTCAAAGAGAAAGCACATTGCTCTAAGTTGAAGGATCTTCTCAACTGTTTGATATCCTGCTCAAACTGGCTCTGTCTCCTTGTAAGAGGTGTCTTGGTAGTCCAGCCATCCACACTGAAGAGTAAAGTTGAGGCAACGCAGAATGCCACAGCCATGCAGACAGACTTCCCGTAGCTGCGGTGCTGCTTTGGTTTTAGTGTCTCCTCCCCGACTCACTGTTGGGTGTAGGAAAACACTGTTGGCAAACTCCCAAGTGTCCTGTCCTTAGAGGAGCTTCTCAAGAAAGGTGCTTCTCTTCATGTGTAGCCAAGCTGATGAGCGCCTTGGGTTGGAGAGGCACAGCCATGTATTTCAGACTTTCCTGAATGTCATGGAGACACAGCAGCATCCCAGGTCACAGACGGCCCTCAGCCATCCGAAGTCATCTCATCCTTTGGTAATCTTCATCCTGTTCTTTCCCTGTCTTTCCTTCTGAACTTCTGTTAGTATGTCGAGGATTCTGCAGTTCTCTTTTTTCCCTTGTCATATTTTAAAATGCTTACGTTTCCTAGTTGGGGGGAATTATTTCCTTTTCAAGTCTATTTGTCTCTCTATTGCATTTTACATGGGAATTTTTTTTGGTGAGAGAGGCTCAGTGGCTGGAAGCTTTTCCATCATTATGAAAAAAAAAATTAAGCAATTATTCTGGATTATTTTAACCCCTGCTCCCCCTCCCTCCTTTTCATGCTGACCATTGCACCAGGGCCTTTTGTACATGCTATGCAAGCACTTTACCTCCCAGTCAGACCATTACTCACAGCCCTTTGCTTTTAGTCTACAGTTGCAATACCTAGTCCATAGATACCAATAGAGTTTGTTGTTTTATTTTGCTTTATATTTGTAATAAAATATATTTGTTAATATTTTGAAAAGCACTTTTGGGCATCAGTTTTCACTTGCCTTAGCCTTTGTCACACTGTAACGCCTTCATCCTGCTTTCTCGTTTTAGATATCTTTGAACCAAACTGTAGGTATGCTGCTTCACACGTGAGATGATAGGCTTGTGGGGATTTAAATTAAAATGTTAGCACAGCATGAGAGTGTTATTAAATATATTCTAAGAGTTTTCATGATACAGAAAGACATCTATGACTTTTTAAAAAAGATTTATTTTGTTTTATGTGTATTAGTGCTTTGCTGGCATGCATGTAAGCGTGCTTGTCTGGTGCCCACAGAGGCTAGAAGAGACTGCCAGATCTCCTGGAACTGAGTCATGGGTGATTGTCAGCTACCATGTGGGTACTGGGAACTTAACCCAGGTCCTTTGTAAGAGCATTACATATTCTTAATAGCTGAGTTGCTCAGCCTCTGTCTATGACATGTTAATGAGAAATTACCAAGCCAAATGTAATATGGTTTGTTTTCGGTGAATGTGTGTATACATGTGCAAGTGGAAGAAGGTGCACACAACGTTTAGTTTCTCACACTGGGGTTCGTAACCTAACAGCTGAGGTGAGGCATCTGGCCCACTGCTTGTAGTTCCCAACAACTTTCCTGGTTAGCAGCTATTGATGGCTGTGGCTTTAGTCTTTTGTTTCAATAGAGATGCCAAATAGTATTTTAAAATTTTTCTTCTGTATTTATTTTTCTTATATGAAAGAGAACATTGAATATAATAAAATATTAAATACTAAAATAGTCATATGTAAAAGGCAGACAAATAATTTGTTGTCCTGTATTCATTTTTAGGCTAGTAATTCAGTGCATTAGCAGGATTCAAGGATGGCTGTTGAGGCCTTTTTCTTCTTGTTTTCACTTTGAATATCATTCTGTATTACATATTTGAATTTTCAGCATATTGTAGTTAGACTATTTGATATCTCATTCTCTATTTGGATCCTAATCTTTTAAGAATCCCATTCTGGTTCCTGTTTTCCAGATGTCTGTGTATAATGCAGATCAGTGACTTATTGTGTTAGAAAGTAAGAATGCAGCAGTCTGAATTCATGTATTGTTGCCACAGCAACATCAGAGGAATGTGTAATGCTTAAAGTAGGAAAGAAACAAGATGTCAGGTGAGAGTCCTGAGCCTCCGCCTTAAGAAACTGTAAAAGGAAGAGCAGGGTGACTCCGGAAGTGAGACTGATGAAGAGATTCAGTACTGCAGAGGACACTGGAGAAGAAAGAGGAGGCTGTGAAACCCACAGTTGGTTCTCTGTAAAGGGAAAGTAGGTAGTAGCGTTTACCAAGACTAGCAAGGGTCAAACTTCTGCATGTTCCTCTTTCTCTCTCACTCTGCCCGATTAATCAATATATAGATGTTATTACTGAACTGTATGCGTTTGAATCCCATGAATTCATGAGTTGAAGGCCGTAAAGGACTGGGGGACTCCTGAGGCATTTTCAGGGGGAAGCTGTGCCTCATCTCTGTCTCCCCAAATGCTGGTATCTTGAGGATCTTGTCTGGAATCTGTCTAAAGCATGATACACTTGAAATGATGCAATTCCAGTGCCTGTGCTCAAACTGTATCATGTCTCCATGTTAGTGTAGACAGGTTAGAAGTTTAGTCCTTGAGTAGGTAGGATCAGTGACTCTGTTTCATTGTAGAAATTATAGAAAATAGGATGTTAGCCTTCTGCCACCCTAAAACTGAGGATCCAGTCTCAGAATTGAAGCAGGATAGAAAGATGGAAAATTAAGGGGGGCGTGGAGGGAAAGGAGTCCCTCACATTGCTAATCACAGACTCCCTAGGTGTCCCGCTCCAGGCCTCTCTAGGAGGGGCAGGCGCAGAGCCAGAACTGTTTCTTCCCGTAGGAAAAGTGAGCTGTAACCCATGCTTTCAGCCATGTCTATTCTTCTGAGTAGTGGCCCCCACACTCAACCCGTGTGCTTCAGTCTGTGTTCCGATATTATTAATCCCCCCCCCCCAATCCCAGGAAGATTGACAAGAGGAAATATCAAGGACACTGGCTACTGACCAGGAACAAAAGGAAGGATGTCACTACAGGTGAGGTAGCTCTGAAGGATAGCAATAGGAAACTTGCAAATACTCTTCAACAGTGTAGGTAAGATGGGTCACATCCCTGAAAGCCACAAACGCTTCAAAACTCACCAAGAATGAAATAAATGTCATGGGAGTGATCATATAGCTATTAAAAATTGAATTTATGGTTTTAAAAAAAAACCAAAACACCTCACTTAAAGAGATAACTAGCTCTCTGGGCCAGAGCTGTTTTACTAGTGAATTTCTCCAATATGTAAAGAAGAAAATCTACCAATTACAGTCCATCACCAGAGATTGGAAGGGAAAATCTGTCAGTTTATTTACATGAAGCTGCCATTACTGTTTCCAAAGCAAGAGAGAGACAGTACAAAAAAGAAAACTATAGGCTGATTTCTTTGACAAGAATGTAACTATCCTCAACAGAACAGCAAATTGAATTCAGCCAGGCATGAAGAGAAGAATACACCATGACCCTATGCAGCTTATCTGACTAGTGCAGTATTTGAAAGTAAATCAGTGTATAACCTACCATGTTAACGGTCTGGGGGCAAATCATATGCTCATATCAGCAGATATCTCCCCTTCTGGAAACAAACAACTCGCCACCCTCCTTACCACCAACCACACACATTCACACAAAGTAGAAAGAAACTTGCACCTCTGAAAAGGATCTGTAAACATCTAGCAGCCACCACCATAGTCAACAGGAGGAGACTCTTAGCCTCGGAGAGAAGTTAAGGCAATTGCGTCACAGTGGTGCACACTTGACAGCCCCAGCAGCTTGTACACTTGAGGCTCCTGTGAGCCCAGGTGGTCAAGACAAGCATGGGTTGGCCACCTGGTGAGACTTGTCTCCAAAAGAAAGATGGGAAGGAAGAGGCAGGCAAAGAAAGAGGAGGAAAGGGAGGAAAGAGGGAGGGAAAAGGCAAAGGCAGCATGGCAGAGTGCCTGCTGGAGGCTGCAGCAGGCAGTGGTGCAAGGAAAGGCAGGCTACGGATCGAGGCCGAAAGAAGCAGCAGCCTTAGCTTTATTTGGTGTATAAGCCATCCTCGTTTGCTGTCTGCTGCTTTGCTCGTATCCACCTTACCTTTGAGGACTGATGGATGAAGATGGCTCTTCCACATGTTCACCTCTATGTATTCAACAGCTGTACCTAACCTATAGATCCCTCCTTTTATTCTATTTATATAACTTGCTGATTTTCCTTTTCCCTCATTGAAGCTCCAAGGTTCCTGCGTCTACTGTTACCTATCTACTGCTGTAGCTGCCCACTAAAGACAGGGCTTCTGAAGTCCCTGGCTGAGGTCTGTATGACCATATGTAGCAGGGCTCTGTGCCACAGGGCTCACTGCTTTTTTTTTTTTTTTTGAAGCCCTGGCCAACATTAGTGCATTAGCTTTCACACATAAAGGCTCACAAGTGTGATCCTCTACAGACAGCGACAGGGCAGGATTCCCAGTATGACAATTAAAAACCACTTGATCTTCATTTCAAGAGCTAATTGTCTTTGTTACAAAAAAGGCTGAACAAACCATTTGATCGGTCACTGGAGGGTTGTCTGGCCCGGAGAACACACACGCTCTGGGACAGTTGGCTCTCCTGCTAAGCACCTTTTAATGTGCTGCTTGAATCGACACAAAGCAGCACAGTCTCGATCCACAGTCAACTTCAGAAAGATTTTGACACCTGGGAAAGAATTTTCTCTAAAGCATAAAATTAAAAGTGAATGTAAATGTTTTACTGAGAAACAGGACATAAATAAGATACATATAGGGAAGGGACTCAGCGAGGTGACAGTGACTTCTCCTAAGTTCAAGTGTGGCCTGACCTCACAGCTCCCTGGTGACAGAAGGCTCTTCTCCACCCTTGCCTGCTCCTTTAGTGTCTCCTCCTTGATTTCCATCCTTGGACTGCCGCTGAGCGCCCCGCTGAGCGCCCCGTGGTGCGCTCTGGCGGCTCTGCCCTTTCTTGTCCAACACACAGCTAGAATGGTGAAAGACTGAATCCTGAATCGTAGTTGAAACCAAGCTGAATAGTGGGTTTTATGATGACTGGGGAAAAGGTGGGGCAATTCAAAGCCTTGTGTTGTGAGCAGATGTAGGTCTTTTATTTTACAGTAAAACAATGATATCACAGTTGGCTCTTTAACATGCACCAGGAATCAACTTAAACATCCTGCGTTCCTAGCGTATTCAGTTCTCTACAGTCGGGAGGAGTGTTGCAGGGTAACCCTGAGGTTAGACCAGTTCCTAAGGAAATGTTTGCAGGTATAAGGCAAGGACTGAAGTCTAGTCCCACTGGCTAGGTTCTAGGCAGGCTGGTCTGTACCAAGATTCTGTACTGCATACTGTTGGAGCTGCTGGTACCCAGTACCATCAGCAAGTAGACAAGAAAAAAAACCGGAGAGCTCCTAGCTAAGTCCACATCTTGTAATGGCTGGCAAATAGCCCTTGTCATAAGGCAAGAGAATCTTGCTCGTATAGTTTTAGGAAATTCAGAAAGAAGACACATGTTAATTAGGTTTTAAACATATGAAAATAATATTTTTGGAGAAAGTAATGAGTATTGTGTATCAGCTGATCAATTGGGGGAAAATATGGCCCAGCCAGGAGTGCAAGATAAGAGGAAGCAGATCTTGTCAGCAGGGCTGAAGCTGGGAAGGTCCAGGAGATGAGTCCCAGGGGCTCTGTTCCGGAGCTCTGTGGTTCAACTGGCTTGCCCTCCAGCTCATACACGCATGCTGCTGTTCTCCAGAATAACCGTATGACTGTATTACTAAAGACAACTGGTTTGTACAGGAGCCTACAGGCTCGCGTGTGTTACCACAGGACCACACAGGGAGGGGCAGTCCAGAGATGAATTTCTGACCCAGGTTTCTTGACACCATGATGGAGTATCTGCTGCATTTTATTTAAATGGGAGAAGTTGAAGAGGAGGGAGTCACACTACACAAGAGAATTTTTTTAGGAACCTGTCTCTGTTTTGTGAGGTTAGATGACCATGGCTCTGGAGGTGGTGTTGGATGTGGGAGTAGGCGTCCTGACTTACCGAACAGCCTTTTCTTTATGTAGTATGAGCCCAGAGGACCTGGTCGGCCCTTGTACCAAAGAAGAATCTCATCTAGCTCAGCCCAGCCTTGTGTGGAAGAGGCAAGCACTCCCCAAGACAGCCTGGCTCAGGGCAAAGAACCGCAGGACCACAGCAACCCACCTGAGTTCAGCTTCCCAGCCCCCGAGTCCTGGGCCAACACCACCTCATCTGCCCCCTGTCAGAACATTCCGTGCAATGGATCCAGCAGGACAAGTCAGCCCCGAGGGTTGATAGGTAAGATGAATGGGAGAGCTTCCAGGCCGTGATTCTTTACTCCTCAGCACCCGAGTACATATGCGGCGTTTCCCATCAGTCCTGCCTGCCCACGTTCGGACTGCTCAGAAGCCACTGTGTATGCTTGAAAGGATGTGTGGGTGCGCTCTCCCTCCCTCTCTCTATCTCTCTCTCTCTCTCTCTCTCTCTCTCTCTCCCTCTCCTCCCTCTCTCCCTCTCCCTCTCCTCCCTCTCCCTCTCCCTCTCCCTCTCCCTCTCCCCCCTC
>NW_021621692.1:310619-322146 GCF_004785775.1 Grammomys surdaster
TCTCTCTCTCTCTCTCTCTCTCTCTCTCCCCCCCCCCTCTCTCTCATAAATCAGTGTTATTTAAATTCAAAAGATTGGAAACAAGCTAAGTGTTCATGGTAACACTGGGACCAAGTTTTAAAGACCTTGAAAGTCAGGTGGTAGAAACTGCGATGCTTAGTCTGTTTCTCTCCTCTCATTAATTCATGTTCAAGTAGCATGTAAGAGCTAGGTGCGTTGGTGCACACCTGCACCCCCAGCACAGGGCAGGCTGAGGAGGAGGAGGAGGATCAAGAGTTCAAAGTCAGCCTGAGCTACATAGCAAGATCGTCTTGGAAAAAACTAAAATGTTCCAATGCAAATGTGTTACAAGAAAGGAGAGTGACTGTTACAAGCTGACCCTGGTGCCACTGAACCAGATTTGAGAGTAGAGGGCGAACAGCGCATTACTGCAGATGCAGGCGTGTTCTGTGAACAGCAACCCAACCGCCCAGGCAGATGATTTGAGTCTTTATCTGGCAGCACACCTTCCCACCCTGCTGTATGATTTCTGCTACTGTGCGCATGGGTGTTCTTTTATGGTGTTTCTTCAAGAGAGGGCTTTAAAGTGTGTTGTGACAAAAGTTATGTATGTTTAGACTATAAACTGCCCTTGGGCTTATGCTCCTGGAGACGGAGGAGCCCGTGCATGCTTGCGCAGGCTGCACCCCTGGTTAAACCTGTCACTGTTCTCTGCTTGTAGCTCCACCCAAGACTGTCAAACCCCCTGAGGATCAGCTGAAGCCCGACAGTGGGGAGGTGTCCAGTTCCTTCAACTACTCAGTGCTGCAGCACCTCGGCCAGTTCCCACCCCTCATGCCCAACAAGCAGATAGCAGAGTCTGCCAACAGCAGCAGCCAGCAGAGCCCAGCAGGGAGCAAGCCCGCCATGTCCTACGCCAGCGCGCTGCGGGCCCCACCCAAGCCCAGGCCGCCGCCACCGGAGCAGGTCAAGAAGGGCAGCGACCCGCTGTCCCTGTTCCAGGAGCTCAGCCTGGGCAGCAGTCCGGGCAGCAATGGCTTCTACTCCTACTTCAAGTGACCCCGCCCTCGCTCTTCTCAGAGAATGTGCAGTTCCTGTTCAATCTGCAGGATTGAGGTGGCGGCTCTGTCTGCGTGCAACCCTCCATCATGTTCATCGCGCTCTCAGTCCCCTTGCTGCTAGACCTGCGCCTACGTTTAAAAGTATATTCCATTATTTTGCATTTTTGATGTGAGTAAGAATTTTGACAGCTTTTATGTAGAATAAAATATTTTTAAATTTGTGTATTGTTACATATGTTTGCATCAAGCTAGCGGCTAAGAGGTTAACTGTGCAACTATAAAAAAAAAAAAAGTTTGTCTAAAATGTATTTAAAAAGAAAAAAAAATCATTAAGCAGCATTTACATTTATTCAGTAATATCACCACATGCTGGGTTTCTGTACCAGAAACGGCCAGCTGATGTACAAATGTATGTTATTTTTGCTTAAATTCAGTTAAAAAAAATTGTTTTAAAAAAATAAAGGGGCAGCATCTTCCAAATCCGTTTTTTTTTTTTAAATGACGGGATGCTGTATTCTAAAACTTTAGTTTTAGACTATCTGTGACATGCTGTTCTCTCCGTCAGCATAGGGTAGAGGTCAAGGCCTTCTTTGCCCCGTATTCTGCATGCCACTGGGTTTTGAAATGTGAAAAAGAAAAAAGGAAAAAAAAAAAAAAAAAAAAAGCAAAGCAAACCCCAGTGGCTTAGTCAGTTTTGTTTGTTTCTGACAAGCAGGACTTCCAGCTTGTTTTTAACATTGAGTTGAGAGTGTTTTGTTTGTTTGTTTGTTTGTTTTTTAAACAAATCATGAAGCTGAAGCATTTTTAGGATTGTTGGTGCTTAGTAGACTTGATAACTATTTTAAAACTGCGTGAATCTAGTGAAAAATCTTTTTTCTCACTCTGCATGTGTAAGTGTTTGTAGCCTGCTCCTCCAGGGCAGAAAGACCTGTGCCGACTAAAGGTTTGGGTTTCTTTTCCTCCACTAAAAATTTTGGTACATTATTTGATGTTTACATTAAGATATGACATTACACATGGCAATTCTAAGATATTTCTAATTGTTTGTTTGAGGGATATCATTAAAGAAAAGAAATGTAAAAAAAAAATTGATGAAAACCTAGGGTATGTTTCAGATCCTCTGAGTCTTTGGAAATTCCCCCTTGAACTCTTTAGAAATATGAAATTTAAGCAACTGTCTGCAGCGCTCCACAGCCTGCCAGTTGTTTTGAATGAACGTTGAAGGAAGAGGCTGTCCTCCTCATGTGTTCTTTAACACATCTGAAGCAATGAGTGTCCTTTGTCACTTCCTAACCCCGTAGCTCTGATTTTATAATTCTGAGAAATCTTGAGGCTATAATATATCTTTTTTTTTTCTTTTTGAACTAAGATGAGTCCAGGGGATATTTCAAAAGAGCCCAACTTTTCCTTACTTTCCTCAAGCATAGTTTTCTGGAAGTTTGATGGAACATTTTAAGATGGGCTGGAAGTGGCAAGGAGTGAGGAGAATTAGTCTGTGTGACTAGAGGTTAGTCTATGGTGGCCAGCCACGGGCCCCTGTAACCCCACACAGTGTGGGATGAAAGGCTGAGTTAGTTAAGGGGTAGCAAACTCCAGCCTCTCAGATTCAGTTCGCCTTTGTGCTCAGGTCTGAGCTACTGGAACCTGGCTTCCTGTCTCGGGCTACACGCCTCTTTTGAGCTGCCAGATGTGGACCCACAGACTAAAGTGATGTTGAGAGGTAGTACAGATCACAGCAGGGATGGGGATCTGGTGAGCCAGGATAGAACACATGCTAGCATGTTTCAGGCAGAACGGGACAACTTTTGTCACAGGTCTCTGTTTCCTAACTCTGTGCCCAAGCGAGAAGTAGGACTCACCCATGATAAGGTTTCTCTGTCCCACAGGTGATAGCTCCCATACCCTCACATGCAGACACACAGGACAGCAGTACATGCCGGGAAAGAGTTCAGAACCATTTTGCTAATTCAGACCGAACTATACTGTCAGTTTTCGGGTCGCCTCTCGCCAGGATATCATTGCCTACTTTTCTGTTTTTCATACTTGAACCTTTAAAAAAAATATCAGTTTTTAAATTATTTATTTAGTTAGAGTCACATGTGCACCCTATCATCTTATATATCCCACTGACGGTGGGACCCTCTGGATGAGGAACCCGTCAGGTTGCAGTGACATCCTCAGCGTGGTTATGTCTAAATGACACTAGCTACTTACTACTTGACCGCTCTGTTGCAAATGTCGGAGCGTTCCCATCTCTCTGTTTTCTGTGGCTAGTTGAGGGTCCGTGTCTATGGCTTCATGTTCTGGTGAGAGTACCTATTTTACCCTGCTCCCTCCTTCCCAGTCACTCCTGTCTTCCCGTCCAGGCTCTAAGGAGCCTGTTACATACACCCAGCATCTTGTAATTCTCAACAGCAAGACCTTACCAGAAGAGCCATGGCGAGCTCTCGCTTGCTGCTCTTTGCAGTTTACCCAGGTAGCATTAGCAGGGTTAGTCAGCCTCATGGAAATAGCTTACTTCTTTCATTAGATTCATCTTTAGAGTTCAGATAGAACATATGTACATATGTGTGTGTGTATATGTGTTTGTTTACATACATAAGCACACATTTATTATTTTTTTTTTTTAAAGAAAACTTGATAAATCTGTTAGGCCCTTTTCCCCCTGAGGTTATTTTATGATTTTCTCTCATTCATTCTTTTCTATCGGAGGTGTTTGCTTGTCCTTGCCAGGACTGGCTTTAGCCATTGCAGTACAACTTGAGTTATTTCTTTCCTCCCTTTTTCTCCTTCCTTTTTCTCTTCCAGTTCTTTTAGGTGATAATTCAGTATTCGCCCTAAGTTTGTCCCCCAGGCTTCACCCTTCCTCTCTTGATCTAAAAATAAATTCCTGATGAGATTTGACGAACCTCATTCACTGTATCATGGGTATTTTCTGGTGTGTTTTTCAAAGCAGTCCATTCTGGCTCTGCCATTACTAGTCACAATATCTTGTCCTTGACCAGTCAGTAGTTAATTATTGATCATTGAGACTAAGCATCTCGGTCTTCCCGTCTTCACACAGACATGCTCTCTGTCTGGGTCATCTTGTGTGAGGAGAACAAAACGGTCCACTTCTTTTGTTTTATTCTGTTCTAATCAAGATTCTAGAATGGGCCGGGCAGCGGTGGTGCACGCCTTCAATCCCAGCACTCAGGAGGCAGAGGCAGGCAGATTTCTGAGTTCGAGGCCAGCCTGGTCTACAGAGTGAGTTCCAGGACAGCCAGGGCTACACCAAGAAACCCTGTCTTGAAAAACCTAAAAAAAAAAAAAATGCTAGGATGAGTTCAGGTTTGATCTAAGCATCAGCTGGTCCTTTCTGTCCAGAGAGCTCCAGAGTAAAGTAAAATAAGCAGAAATCTCAAGGAATAAGCAGTACCCAATTCGACATGGCAGTCTCTAGAGCCTATTTATTGAAGAGGTTTTCCTCTTTCTGAAGGCATTGACGTCCCGAGGAAGCTAATTGTGTCTTTTTAACCTTGAGCTCATATGTTAATGTTGCTGTAGTGTAGTTGATGGTTCTAACTTTGGTATGTTTTATTTTGAGAGCAAAGCTGAAAACATAGAAGAATGTATCTCTAGCCACCGTGACTACGAGTCAGGGTGTTGAGAACAATTTTAGGTTAAATCTGAGTATTCCCATGATAGTTATGGGAAAAGTCAGATTTCCTGAACTAGTTGATTTTTTTTTTTTTTTAAGGAGATGCCCATGAGCAAAAGGATCATTGCATAGTGGAGAGTTTTATTAATAGAAAAATTCTATAAAAACATAAGATTAAAACTTCC
Organism: Grammomys surdaster; assembly: GCF_004785775.1. NCBI lineage: Eukaryota > Metazoa > Chordata > Mammalia > Rodentia > Muridae > Grammomys > Grammomys surdaster. Next base: position 315,506 of record NW_021621692.1, read on the forward strand.
ATATAGTAAAACATACACATTATCTAGGCTGTCTATCCCTCCCCACCTACCTCTCTACCTCCTCACAGTTAAACTTGTCTTTTCTCAGTAAGTAGATACTGGGTGGTTTTTTTTTTTTTTTTTGCCTTTCCCTTAACGTTTGAAAACCCTGCTCCTGATCGCCCTATGTGTCTGCTTGCATCTGGGTGCAGGTGTCTTGTTAGATCTGACTTGTCATGTGATCAGTACCCAGACTGCCCAGAACTTAGAGAGGAGGAGGGTGTTTTAGCTTGTTGTTGTTGTTCAGAGCATCACTGGTGTGTCTCTCACATCAATGGTGCCCAGAGTCCCCGTCATACAGTCTTCAGAGCATCCAGTACATCAGTCGTTTATATTTCTCTCTGCAACTTGACAGTGAGGCTGCTAAGTTCACACTTGGCCAGGTTTTATCCCCGTTTAATTAGCAAGTCCAAGGACACAGAAGGAGGGGATTTTTTTTTACTAAAGTTTAGCATCCTAATAAAAGATCAGGAAGTGGCATTATAGCATCAACTCTAAGCTAGAATATCAGGTCAAACAATTTTTTTTTTTTAAAGTTTTAGTATAGCATTCAGATATTTCGAACCTACTGAAAATACCTACTTTAGAGTCATCTTTAACGAAACCCTCATTGTTGAAAAAAAAAAAACAACTTTGTGTAAGGGAGATACATAATAGAAGACTCTAGACTTGTGAGCTGTTGTTATCTTCCAGCCCATTTATCCAGTGGTAAGCCTGAGCTTGAAATGAGTTTCAAGAGAAAGCCCACGGGTCCTAGGTTACAGCCATCAGTGTGGTAGACCAGACTTTACTTGCAATTGGTTCAACAGAGAGATTTTATTTTGATACAAATATTAAACATAAAGCATAGTAAGTTTTATATAATTCTATGAGTTCATTAAACAATATTATGAGATTTTCAGTATGTTTTTTGGGGGGGGGCTCTTTTTGGCTATTTCTACCTCATATGAGGTCTCTTCTGTACTTTATTTAGTATGCTAGCATGTGGTTGCCTGCCTTAGAATGATGTATGGGGAGGGAAATCAATATTACCTTTTAAGAAAATTTTGATTTTTATGGAATAATTGTTTTAATATTTTAATGTCTGAAACTGAAGGGGGGGTAAGGGTGGCAAATTATATGCAGTGGTAACTATTTACAAAACTATCATATATTAAGATTCTAGCATTGTGAGCAAGATCAAGATTTAAAAAAAAAAAAAAAAGGAAAAAAAAAAGTGATTGTGAAGCTGAAGCCGGCCTCAGTTTTCCGTGGATGGGTTGTTGAAGTATAGATTGCTGGACCCACTGCCAGGGTGGCCGCCACGTCCAAGGAGCGCACTTTGAAGACTGCTGGTCTAGAGAGAGTTGTGGGGGGGAGGGGCGTTCATCTCTTTACTCTTGGGTCATTTTAATCATCCTGGCACAAGTGGCCCTTTGGTGGAGAGAGCTCTCTCTGCCCTTGGGGTCTCATTAGGGTGCAGGGGCGCTTTCATTTCTAGAGTGAGTTTGTTGTTAGCGACGCAGCTGCCTGGCTGTTGTTTGGAAGCCGTGCTTTTGTGGGATGTGCTTAGAGTCGACCTCGATCCCTCCACGTGGAGACATAATTGTGGAAAGAAGCCATCGGATGCCCTGAGAGTGTACTTGCACTTGTCCAGGCTCTTCGTGCAGGAGTCCCGGTCCTGTGGTGGCAGTGACTTGGGGCATCTGACACATTAGATAGTCCCCAATTAATGGAGCCTATAGGTTTTCATCTTTTTTTTTTTTTTTCTTCTTCAGTATGTGTGTTGGGGCGAGGGCAAAGGATTTACCTTTGTGTTATATGTTTCTCAGGTTAACAAAGTTTTTTTGGGTTCTCTGCCACGCCTGCAGGCGTTAGGGAGAGCCTGGGTGTTGTATGTGGCAGGAAAAAAGCAATTGTTTCTTATTCCCTGGCTACCTTGAGTTTGCGGAAGTGTTGAGGGGAACACACCACCTCCATAGCATGAGTGACTCCTAAGTCATAGCAAACATGGGTGAGCACATTATTTTTGAGAAAGAAACTGCCTACAACATAATAAACCTGACAGGTCTTTGGGTATTTTTACATTTGTGTGTTGTGTTTAATGTTCAGCCTGGGCTACAGCTTGGTGGGTATTGGGCTCTGCTTTCTGGTTTCTAGTTTGGCTTTGAATTTACTGAGTTACTAGCAAGAAAACAAATCTGTTTTTAAGGTAATAGAATGTAGAACGGCGTAGGTGTAGAAGTATAATACACAGTGTCCATCATAGAATGCACAGCTTTCGAGTTCTTAGCCCCCAGGACTTCCCACATAAAAGGCCCGGGAAGCTTTGGCTGCGGGTTGCTGGTATGCTCGGTGCGCTCAGCACAGCCTTCCTCTATGCACTCCCAGCTTATAAGGGACTTTGGTTTATTTGCTATTTGCCTTGCATGATACCACTTTGTATCTTTCAGGAGGTCAGAGGGCTCTTCTGTCCAGGTTAAAGTCCCAAAGTGTCAGCAGTACCTAAGATTGTTTCTCAATGAAACCCCTTCCCTTCTCCCCCGCCTTCCCCCGAGGAAGGGTCCCTGATTTCCATGTATCAGGACCACGTCTGCTCCTCTCTACCCATGTGTATGACACTATGTACATCAAGTACTGTATCTGATTTCTGTGCCAGCCATCTGACCTGATTCTTTGAAACCCATAAAGGTACTGGTTCTATGTAATAGTTGGATCCCGGGAGAATAGAGTGGTAAATACTTTCTCTGAATTACAAAGCTAATGGGGTTTGCATTTTAGTAAAGAGTCCTAATTGTCAGTGATACAAGATCTTTCCTTTTAATTTTTTTTTTTAAATACAATTCTCTAATTGTGGTCAGCAATGTACAGGATCAGTCACATAGTCGGTTCATTCTGGGTCTTCTATTGGAAAAGCCTCCATAAGAGAGGCCGTATTAAAGCCGCCCTGGTCCGTTTACCTTACAAGCACCACTGGTGGAGCATCTAATTCAGCATAATCTATGGCAAAAGTAATAACAATGACTCTGTTTCTTTGCAGTATACCATACCTCGTCTGAGAGGCTCTAATACCTGGAGAGTTTATTCTTAAAAGTAAAGATGGTTTTGTATCATAAGATAACCCCTCAAAGCTATCCACCAAGGCTTTTCTTTTCTCCGTTCTTCCTCTTTCCTAACTTGGTTTTTGGAGTCCTCTTAGCTTATGCTACTTCCTTAGTACACTTTTTTATTTGAGCCCAGGAGTCTACGGTGTGATCCTTGTCAGTGAAGTTCTTTTGTTTTAAAAGATTCATGGTAACACAAAATGTATTTTACTGCTACAACTAAAATGTATTTATAATAAAAAATGCCTTTTTAATAATCTGGAGACTGTTTCTTTTGTTTGGACTCTTCGTTCTCAGCCCCCCTTCCCTCTAAGCTTAACGGCGCTGAAGAGGCTAGCACATGTTTAAGTTCATCACAGACATGGTGAGGCTCATGGGAGAGAGGGCCCAGTGTCAAGAAGCAAGGTTGAGACTTTACAGAGATCTGGGACATGAATCACCAACTTCAGCAGTAGCTAAAGCCTTAAGGCATAAGTCGCCTGGCAGGTGACAGGCAACAAATGGGGAGAAAATGAGTCCTCTTCCAGGCCTCATTCTCTGGGACGGAAGTTATTTATTTGTTTTAGCAAATGTTTTGAATTTCTCTCCACAAGTCTTGTAGTCATTAACAGTGGGCTTGGGTGGCTCAGAATTTGAGAGCTCGTTAATCCAGTACACACTGGTATATTAAGGTAGGGTTAGTACTGTACCCCACAATTGCACAGAGGATTGCCCGGGATCTATCATGTTTCTATTGGCAAAATGTTTGCACCTGTGACACTGCTGCCCTGAGAAGCACTAGCGGGTTTCAGGCAGCTTCCTGTGCCATATTTTATATTTAATGGCCTGTTAGTATGACACCATTAGTCCAGCTTGAATACACCGAGTTCGGGCTTGCTGTTGTGAATGAGATGAGATTTTTCCAGTGACAACAGCCTATAATCTGTGGCACTGGATCTATTCTTCATTATTTTTTAGATTACCTTTTATGTATGGGTGTTCTGACTGTTTGTATGTCTGTGCACTATGTGTGTCTGGTGACTGAGGAAGACAGAAGAGGGTATCGGATCCCTTGGAATTGGTGTTATGGATGGCTGTGAGCCCTGGGTGCTGGGATCTGATCCCAGATCCTCTGCAAGAGCAGCCAGTGCTCTAACCTCTGAACAGCTTCCTCTGCTGCAGGTAGACATTTTGCTTTGTGCTGTCTGGACAGGGTAGACATCTGCCTCTGGATTTTAAAAAGAAAAACAGTTTCTTCCATGTAAGTGTGGTGGATTCAGAGGCCCCTCGAGCTGTGTTCTCTGCTTTGCAGAAGTGACCACTGATCAGTGAAGAAGTGCAAGGCTGACTCTTAGGGGGCTTACCTTTAGTGGAGATTGTAACTGATTAATCAGAACACTGAGGTGGGAAATCCCCCAGGGCACAGTTGGAAGGCTGGGCTGGCAGGAAATGTTGTGGGGAATGGTGTTACTGCTCTTGGTAAGTCTAGAGTACTCAAGGAGTCCTTAGCCCATGGCTGACTACTGCTTGAATTACATGGTTTTGTCTTATCCAGTCAACCCCCATCAGATGAAAATCCTTAGGATATGAAGAACTGACCATTACATGGCCTTATTCATGTCTGTCCCACCAACTGCCTGAGCAATTCTCTGAAAACCCATGGTGGCTTCCCATCACCATCATTGCCCTTCTCTCTCTCTCCCTCCCTGTGTCCCTCCCTCTGTCCCTCCCTCCCTTCCTTATTTTTTTGAGAGACAAGGTTTCACTATAAAATGCTGTCTGGTTTGGGACTCAGTACCTACCCGGTTGGCCTTGAACTTGTAGAGATCTGCCTTTCAAGTGCAGAGGTTAAAGGCATGTGCCACCACATCTGATATTACAGATGTCCTACGTTTTTAAACTGGATGTTTGAAGAATCCAAATTCTTTTGCTTTAAATCTCTTTCTCTGCTTATGAGACAAAGAGTGTGTGAGAGTGCAGGTGTGTGTGTATGAGTGTGTGTATATATGAGTGTGTGTGTCCGTGTGTGTGTGTGTGTGTGTGTGCATGTGAGCATGCCACCTCACATGTGGCGCTCAGAGGACAACCTCAGCTGTCTGTGCTCACCTTCCACCTTGTTAGAGACAAACTTTGGTTCCTAGGTCACATGCCAAGCTAAACTCGCAGGACTTTCTGTCTGTGCTTCACATGTCATCGTATAAAGGACTGAGGTTACAGATGCATGCTAGATAGAGCATCCAGCTTTAAGTGGGTTCTGGGATCTGAACCCAGGTCCTCACTCTTCATGACAAGTATTTTACCCACTGAATTATCTCCTCAGCCTTAAAATATTTTTTTCTGGTTCGGGGGGGGGGGGGGTCTCACCCAGGGACTTGAGAATGCCACGAAAGCCCTCTACTAACTGACTCCCTGTGTTCAGATCCCAAGTCTCGATCTGAAGTAGGAAGCACCCCCAGGCTACACAGACTGCTTGGGACTGCTTAGTTCCCTGCTTGGTCTTGGACCCTGCCCTTTCAGCCCTACAACCACAGCCCCCAAGACTACTCTGGAATACTCTACTCACTAATCAGGACTAGGTAAATTCCGACTCTCTGTACTCCCCAGTTCGAATGACAGCCCCTTTCTCAGTGGTTTCAATGAAGCCTTGTCATTCTTTGTATTAAAGTTAAGAGTGCATGAGTTTTGGATGCCAGAGGTCTTGTCCTTCAGGAGTGGTTGCTAAGCCAGGCGTCAAGTAAGCTGGGTGGGAAGAATAATTTAAAGACACTCCCCCACTTCACTGACCATAGTGTGGCCAGGTGACAGACTCTCAGCAAGAGGGACGCCTGAGGGTGAAGGCATAGAAAGTGTGATGTCCCTACTCACTCCATGTAGCTTCTACATGGACAGCAGAAGCTCCCCACGTTATTTTCTGTCATACTGGGTGTCCCAGAATGTTTTCTTTCAGTGACATGGTGATTACATTAATTTTGATGGATGCTCCTTCCTTTAGCATGGCCTGTCCTGTGGTTACATGGTATATACCTATCAGAATCACGCAGCGTTCTGGAAACATGATGAAATCCCCCTTTTCTAAAGCTCTGGCTGATGGGAAATCTACAGAGGGAGGTAATTAACTTGGCTGGAAGCTGCAGCTTAGAAAACCCGTGTTCTAAGCTCACCTTCAGCTCATTAAACCTGATGCTCTGCCAGTCGATTTAAACGGTTTCAGGAGACTGCTTCTAATCCCCCAGTACAAAGTGGCACTGGCTGGTTGTGGGTAGATGATCCAGAGGAGCCAGTGATGGACTCTGAGGGTGGATGTGGCTGGCTGGGTACTCATAGGAAACCAGGGGAGAAGGCAACTTGTGTGGTGTTTGCTCCCTAATTAAAGAGTGCTGATGACAAGCTGTGGATATGGGTGAGTGCCCAAGGGTGTGGGTCATAGACCTTGCAGAGGAAACTCTAGGAATGTTCCAATTAGTACAGAAACCTCTCTCTCTCTCTCTCTCTCCCTCTCCTTCTCCCTCTCCCTCTCCCCCTCCCCCTCCCCCTCCCTCC
>NW_021621692.1:322246-337474 GCF_004785775.1 Grammomys surdaster
TCTCTCTCTCTCTCTCTCTCTCTCTCTCTCTCTCTCTCTCAACAGTGGTCCTGCTATGTAGCTCAGTCTAGTTGTCTGAGTCTCCGTCTGTTGCAAACAGAAGTTTCCATGATGAAGAATGAGAACTACACTTACTAGGATAGACCTCAGAGGAAGACGTGGGAAGTTTGGGTATGGAATAGGGGGGTGTAGGTGGTACAGAGAGTCCTATGGGTGGATGCCAGTAGGGTGGGAGCCTAAGGGTTTTCATTCTGCATTCTCTTTCACTTGGAGCAGGTTTCCTCTCAGACTCAATGTTAACATCTTTGGGGTGATCTCCTGCCATTGGCTGAGTGGATCAGGCAGCGACAGCTGCCACCACTTCTCCTACATTTCTACATGGGCATCGTGTGCTTTGGATTAATGGATCCTGTTTGCCCATTCTCTTTGACTACCCGCCCCCTCAGTGTGCTCTCCTGTGCATGCACATATGGAAGCCAGGGACAGATGCCAGGAGTCTTCCTCTAACTCTCCACCTTACTCCCTTGAGACAGGGTTCTTCACTCTGATCCTAGAGCTAGATGATTTGGCCAGACTAACCGGCCAGCAAGTTCCCATGATGCACCTGTTCTCTGCCTACCCAGTGCTTGCAGGTAACGCTTACTTTTAAGTGGTTGTGAGGGATCAAACTCAGGTTCTTGTGATTGCTTGGCAAGCTTGTTACCCACCAAGCCATCTTCCTAGACCCCTTCTATTTAGATGTCTTAACTAAGGGATAGACTGTCCACTCAGTTCCCAACCCCAAAGAAGGAGGGACTGTGCTGTCAATCCTGAATTCCTCAGCCAAGCTCCAGACACTTCGTTGAGCAGCTCCTGGAATGTTAGAGAAGAGTCTATAAACCCTACAGTAGCCACTATCCAGTTGTCTCCAGACCTACATGTCTTCCTTCTAGATTGTTCTTCTAGAATGAACACATGTCCTTTACCTCTTCTGTATCATTTACAGATGAGTTGGGGGTTAACGACCCCTGGAGATAGTTTAAATGTACTTTGTGTGATAAGGATATAAACCTTTGGGGGCCAGGGGAGAACGCTATGATTTGGACATCAAATGTGTCCCCAAGAGCTCATAAGGTTACGGCTTGGTCCACAGTGTGGCAACATTCAGCAGTGAGGCTTTGGGAGGTGACTGGATCATGAAGGCTCTGATCTCATCCATGGGTCAGTGCAGCTGTAGATGTAGAACTATTGGAATGGTAGACACTTCATGAGGTGGGGTCCAGTCAAAGGAAGCAGAACCTTAGGGAAGTGTCATCAAAAGACATATCCTGTCCCTGCTCCCTTCCTCTCTTTGTTTCCTGGCTGCCATGGAGTGAGCAGCTTTGCTTCAAGGTGTGTTCTCTCCCATGTTATTCTTTCTGTCTTACCACAAGCCAATAAGCAACAGAGCCAGGTGACTGGAGCAGGCCTTTGAAACTGAGCTCAAAATCAGTCCTTCCTCTTTTAGGTCATCTCGGGTGTTTTGGCAGTGACAGAAGCTAATGCAGGGATCAGCAAATATTTCCCAGGAAGGACCAGAAAGGGGAAAACCAGTGTCTGGGGTGATGGCTCAGTGGATAAGAACACTCACTGAGCAAGGACCTGAGACTAGATCCCAGCATCTATGAGCAGCTGGGCATGGCCACATGCACCTGTAACCCCGGTAGTGTTGAGTGTGAGACCGGAGGCCCTCTGAGACCTGTTGGCTATCAGCTCAGTTCTGGGGTCCTTAAAGGACCCCTGTGATGGCTTTGAACAAGAACTGTTTCCCACGTATTCATGTATTTAAACACTTGCTCTCTGATTGGTGGGACTCTTTGGGAAGTTTTAAAGTTCACTCTTTAGAATCTTTAGGAGGTGTTGCCTTGCTGGAGACAGTATGTTCCTGGGGGTGGGCTTTGGGAGGTTACAGCTTTGCTCCACTTCCAGTTTGTTCTTTCTGATTTGTGTTTTCGGTGACGTGACTGCTCTAGCTGCCATCCCTGACTACGGTCATGCCTCCCCTGCCATCACGGACTTTCTCTGGAACCAGAAGCTGAAATAAACTCCTGTCACCATGCCCAACATGAAAAGGAATGTTTTACTTTGCAGGTTGTGAGGGAAGCCTTGAACACCCTTTGGAACCGGTGTGCCTGTGTGCCAGTAGAACTTCATTTATGGGCCCTGGAGTTTGAATTACATATGATTTTCACATCATGAGATATTCTTCATATTCATGACAGGTTCTTCTGATGATGTCTTTCAAGCTGTAAAAACTACTCTATATTGCAGGCTGCACAAGAAGTGACAGGCCAGGTCTTTTCCACAGATGGCTGGGGTGTGGGTGTGGGGGGATGGTTTCTCTTGCCAAATGTGGTAGAATGCGCTCCACAAGGGACTCCAGTGTTCTCTGCAGGACTACAAAGGGTCCTCTCTGTCTGACAGTTAAGTCTGACTTCTGTTTCTGGAAGTTAAGTTCAGTACAGTAAGGGTCTGAGGAGACAGCAGTGTTTACATGATGGTGCTAAGTGTATGTGAAGCTCTTCTTCTTCTTCTTCTTCTTCTTCTTCTTCTTCTTCTTCTTCTTCTCCTCTCCTTCTCCTTCTTCTTCTTCCCCCTCTTCCTCCTCTCCCTCTTTCTCTTCCTCTCCCTCCTTCTCGTACTTCCCCTCCTCCTCCCTCACTTTCTTCCCCCCACCTTCCACCTCCACTTCTACCTCTTCTACTCAACAAGAATCTGGCACCAGAAGCTATGCTGAGACCATGGGGCTTCAGTGCTGAGAGGGGCTAAATGATTCTAGAAATAACTCCTCCTATTTTTAACACCCTTGTCCAAGCCACAAGGTTTTTAGTTTCATTCGAAACAATTCCAAGGCTCAGACGTTCAAGTTGGAATTCAGAACCTCTAAGCTAACCCTGTCTCTTCTCTAAAAGTCTTCAATACCTAGACAGTGGTTCTCAACCTTCCTGTTGCTGTGACTCTTTAATACAGTTCCTCATGTTGTGGTGACCCCCAACCATAGTATTATTTTCATTGCTACTTCATAACTGTAATTTTGTTACTGTTATGAATTATAATGTAACTATCTGATATACAGGATATCTGATATGCGAACCCTGTGAAAGGGGTCACAACCCACAGGTTGAAAACCACTAACTCAGAGGACACACATTCCTTTCCTTCTCCAGGGTCTAGGGTGCTGGGTAGCTTACGGCCAGGAAAATCAGCAATTGCTATGCAAGGCACATGGAAAAAAGGAAACGTTTCTGAAATCTTTTATTTCAAACCACAGATCCTATCCAGTTAAAAATGTCTCTTGGGAATTATGGAAGCCAAGGAGGAAAGTTCAGGGTCACGGAAGAGGGTTTCATATCATGGTGGAAGAGAGTGGGGGCGGAGCTGGCTCTGGACACTGATGATGCTCAGAACTGCAGAACGAGTACAGACTGTTCCTGGATGCTTTCTAAAGATGACCAGATCAGATCTTCAAAGACAACAGGCATGGTGGGCAAGCCTGAGCTGTGGCAGGCACAAAAGAGGACCCTTTCATATACCTGCTTGCCTGCTGGCCTGCTTCCTCTGACCCTGGGCAGGTCTGGGTTTGTGTCCATGTGCACTGTTTGTAGAGGAGCTCAGAGGGAGAGACATATAATAGACAAGAGGTCAGGGCAGATGTGAAACTCCCTCGTCACCTCTGAAAGACTCTGGCTTGACCTAGTGCTCGGGCTCAGCATCCATGCAAGATTCCCAGGGGTTCTGGGGCATCCGAGGCAGGGAGAAGAGCAGGAGGAACAGCCCACCGAGAAAGAGCAAGGTGAACGCGGCACACGCACAGGCGAAAGACCACGAATAGTAGTACTCTATCCAGACCGTGTCCTCGCTGTCAATCATACGCTTCACCGATTGCCTCATGACCTCCACAGAGACAATGAGGCACAGCCCTGGGGACAAAGCCAAGCGTCTCAGTGACTCCTGGTGCGTCTGCTGCCACCTCAGTCCTCCTCCAACCTCTGTTCCCTGCCTTTGACCTGGTCCTGACAGGATACTGCTTCTTGACTTGTTTTAACTAGGAATCTGCAAAAGTGATCCACGCCCACTGCTTCCCATGCTGCTGCAGTTCCCACCTCCTGTAGGAGGTTAGCCAGAGACCCACCGCTGCTGCCACCACATTTCCTTCCTTCTTTTTTTTTTTTTTTAATTGGATGATTTATTTACATTTCCTATGTTGTCCCCTTACCCCATCCCCCACCACCCCCTCGGAACCCCCAATCCCCTCGCCCCTCCTCCTTCTTCTCTGTGGATGTAACCTCTATCTACCCCCCCCCCACTCCCACCTCCCCACCCTCAAAATTCCCACCCCCTGGGGCATCCAGCCTTCATGAGGTCAAGGTTCTCTTCTTCCACCTATGCCCAGCAGGGCCCTCCACTCTTACATATTCAACTGAAGCCCTGGATCCCTCCCTAAGTGCTCCCAGGCTGGTGGTTTAGACCCTGGGAGCTGTGGTTGGTTGGTATTGTTGCTCTCCTCATGGTGCCATAAATCCTTTCAGCTCCTTCAGTCTTCACTCTAACTCCTCTATTGAGAACCCCATGATCAGTTCAATGGCTAGTTGTGAGCATCTGCCTCTGAATATGTCTGACTCTTGAAGGCCTCTGAGGAGATATCCATATCAGGCTCTTATCAGCATGCACTTCCTGTCTTCCACATCAGCATCTACCTTTGGTGATTGCACATGGGATAGATAGCCAGGAGCTGGAAAGAACCCAGATGTCCTTCAACTGAGGAATGGATTCAAAAAATGTGGTATATTTACACAATGGAGTATTACTCAGCTATTAAAAACAATGAATTCGAGAAATTCCTAGGTAAATGGATGGAACTAGAAATTATCATCCTGAGTGAGGTAAGCCAATCACAAAAGAACACACATGGTATTCACTCACTGATTATTGGATATTAGCCTAGAACCTTGAAATGCCCAAGATGCAACTCACAGGCCACATGAAGCTCATGAAGAAGGAAGACCAAGTGGGGGTGATTCGGTCCTTCTTAGAAGGAGCAACAAAATACTCAAGGGAGCAAATATGGAGACAAAGTGGGGGACAGAAACTGAAGGAGGGGCGGTCTCAAGACCATTTCCTTTCTTCTTTTGTTACTCGCTCACTGGGACGTTTCAGTCAGTGTCATTGAGGGAGAAAAAAGAAATGAACGAATCAAGCCTTCTCCCTCCCAACCCTCCTGGGGTCACCAGGGTTCTGACTGAATTTGTTCCTGTGTGGAACCTGAGTTCCCCTCCCACCCAGGCACTGCAGGACCCCACTCTACCTGCGAAGGCATAAAACATGGATGCTGGCCTCAGCAGGTAGTCACGCTTATTCCCGAAGGACAGACATGCGCAGATGGAGCCCACAATGATGAAGCCGAGGCTGAAGATGGCAATGGCCGCTGCTGAGATGCTGTACTCTGCAAAACAGAGGGAGGCTCAGAAAGAGAGCCTCTCCAGGCACCTCCTACGGTCAGGGTTCTTAGCGAGGTCCCGCATCCAGAATTCTCATTTCACACCCGAGCGAGGCTTACTCACTCAAAGTCCGGGTATTGGGAACGAGTGAGGCCAGGTGCTATCGATGGACTCATCCGTATCTTCCCAGGGCACTAAAGTGTATGGCTCTCTGAAACGGAGGCCTCAGAAGGAGCTAGGGATACCCCGTGGCTGGAGATGTTTCTAGAGCCAAAGGCCTCTTGAGTGACAGGCAGAAGGAGGCACTGAGCTGTAGGTGGTCTGTCTTAGATTGACATGGGGACTCTGGAAGATTGACAATGTGTGGGTGTGGATGTGTGTGGGCTGCCTAAGAATCCATCAGAGTGTATGCCTCTGTGTCTGCATGTGAGAATTTGTATGAGTGTGTGTGTGTGTGTGTGTGTGTGTGTATGTGTGTGTGTGAGAGAGAGAGAGACAGAGAGAGACAGAGAGAGAGAGAGAGAGAGAGAGAGAGAGAGAGAGAGAGAATCTGTCAGTATATGTGGATGCACTTGTATGCACCTCACATAGGAGGATCTGTGTGTGTGTGCTTGTGCGTATGTGCACGTGTAAGTGTTCGTTTTATTAGGCCTTTAGTGTATATACATTTTCCATGTATGAGGGTCTGTTAGTGTATGCACACATACATACATGCATGAGTCTTCCCTGTATTAAGCCTCTCGGTGTGTATGTGTGCCTTGTACATGAGGATCCATCCGGGTGTGCATGTGCGGACATGTGAGGGTCTGTAGCATGTGTACAAGTGTGTTTGTGTCAGCTCTTATACACTGTGGGGCTGCCCACTCCCCCAGAGGCCAGGCTGTACCTGCTAATGAGGTCTCTGAGTTCTATTGATGAAGGGTGGGATTATCATGTTTCCTCAGCTCAGGGAGCTATTAGTTAAAGTGTGGCCAGGACTCCTATGTCCCCACAGAGGCTCTCACCCATCCATCCACCCCAGAATCCTGCTCCAGCACTGTAGGTTGTAGAACCCGTCAAAGCTCCCTGGGCTCAGCTGGAATAGGTCCCTGCTGCAACTTGCAGCCTTCCGGCAAGTTCTTCACCCACCATCCCTAACACCAACAGATGTGCCCTGCAGCCTGGGCAGGGAACTACCCCTTGTGTGTAGGGATGTGACAGGACACAGCCTGCAGCTGCTTTTCATCCAGAGCAGGAGTCAGCAAGTTCCTGCCAAGTGACTCCTGGCAGCTCAGCAGCCTGTGACAGAAATTGCTTCCCACCGCCCCTGCTTCCAAGGGCCTCACCCTTCTGAGTGGTGAATTCAAAGATTTCCGAGCTCTCTCCTGGGTTGAAGTGCCTGAAGTAGGAGCAGTTCTTTTCTGTAAAGGAGCAGACAATCTGTGAGCTGGTAGAAAGGGCAGGTGTTTCTCCACAGGGCATGGAGGGGCCCTCTGGCTTTGGCTACCAGTCTCCTCCCACATTCTGAATCTGGGCCAAACAGTTCCCTGACTTTTAGCACAGTATTTCAGCAGATAAGGAATCACAAAGGAGGCTGGGGCAGCATCAGAGAGTAAAGGATTCTCAAGGCAGACAGTGTGCAAACCCTGAGCCCATTAGGCGGTTTGGGTAACTGAGACCTGGGCTCACGTTGTTCCCAAAGTAGGGGGCATACGTGCTTAGCAATCAACCAGTGATCTCAGCACATGGATCCATCTCCTGGGTGATGCCTAGAGGCTAAGGATTGTACCAAAACCCCTCAGCTCACAAGACAGCCTGCCACAGCAGAGTTAATCCAGTACAAAATATTAACAGTGATGAGGCTGAAGGACCTTGATCAAACAAGAACCGGACCCCAGGTCCACTCACAGTGAGACCTGGAGAGCAGCATTTTTCAAAAGCTTTCCAGGGTCTAGGGAGATGGCTCAGCTGTTAAAGTGTTTGCCACACAGCATGAAGATTCCCAGCACCCATGTAAAAAGTGGGGTAGAGTGATGTCTGTCTATAGTCCCAGTGCGGGCGGGGAGGTAGATCCCTAGAACTCACTGACCAGCAGACTGGCCAATTCCCGAAGTCCAGTTGAGTGATAGACCTAGTCTCAAAAAACAAGAAGGAGAGCAATCGAGGAAGATACAGATGTGAGCTTCTGGTCGGGGGGCGGGGAGAGAGAGAGAGAGAGAGAGAGAGAGAGAGAGAGAGAGAGAGAGAGAGAGAGAGAGAGAGAGAGAATGAAATTTATGGAAGATTCTGATGCTTATTCAGGTTGGCAACCTGGGTTTGCCCCACAAAGGGCTCTTCTGTATGCTACTTCCTCAGCCCCTCGCCACTTGAATCATGTGGACCCCAGACAAAACCTTCCCTAGCAAGCCTGTTGGCCACTGAGCATTGTCATGACAACCATAATTGTGGACAGTTAGATTTGAGACCTGGATGTTATGGGGCAGCAGGAGACAGGCTGAGAGGAAATGTCGTTGTGATGACCTTATTAAACCTAATTCCACTTCTAGTTTTCTCCTTTCTTTAGTCTCTCTCCCCCCAATGCCCCTCCACCCCCCAGTTTTTTGAGGCAAGGATTCTCTGTGTAGCCCTGGCTGTCCTGGAACTCACTCTGTAGATCAGGCTGGTGTTGAACTCAGAAATCCACCTGCTTCTGCCTCCTGAGTGCTGGGACTAAAGGTGTGTGCCACCCCTGCCCAGTCCTCGGTCTCTTTTACAACTAGATATGACACCGAAGTATAGTTGCAATCCTTGTGGAAGACATTCAATATTCTTTATCCATGAATTATTGAATTAAGAACTAGAAGAGTGGTTATTTTTAGTTCTTTCTCTTTTTTTCCCCTCCACTTTTTGGAGACAGGGTCCCACATAGCCCAGGATGGCTTTGTATTCACTGTATATCCAAATACAGCCAGTGATAATCTTGGAATTCTGATCCGCCTATGTCTACCAACCAAGTACTGGACCTACAAGTACTTCCATTACTTCTGGTTTCGAAGGTCTGGGGATGGAGCCTCGGGCTTTGCACATGCTCTCCCAACTGTGCTATACTCTATGCCCTATTTTCTGCTTCCTAAGAAAACTAAAGTTAAGCCGGGCAGTGGTGGCGCACGCCTTTAATCCCAGCACTTGGGAGGCAGAGGCAGGTGGATTTCTGAGTTCGAGGCCAGCCTGGTCTACAGAGTGAGTTCCAGGACAGCCAAGGCTGCACAGAAAAACTCTGTCTCGAAAAACCAAAAAAAAACAAAAAAAAACAAAAAAAAAAAAAAGAAAACTAAAGTTATGTTGCTTTTTATTTATGTGAGTCCTGTCTTGGTGTCTTTCCTGTGTTTCCGTCTCCCATAGCATAAAAAGACATCTCAGCCTTTAGTTTCAGTGGCATTGGGTGTGAATTCACGGCTTCACTTGCAGGCTACAGTTGAATGTTCATTCCAAAAGGACTGTGGTGCCCAGTTTCTTTTAGATATGTGCCTGGGACTGCCACCATCATGTGTTTGAACAAGATGAAGGTTCCTTCTATCTGGCCGTAACTATCAGGTTACTGTTGCTTAATCCTGTCCCTCCCACACCTCCAAAGTTCAATTGCTGCTTCTCCTAGGGTCGAGGACCAGGATGCCTGGAGATGGATCTGGCCTACCAGCAGTGACTGTTCCCGGCAGCAAGCTTCTATATTTAAATCAGTTTTCTTTTGAGCCGAGTTACCTGGGGTGTCTGGAGACCGGTTGTGATGTCAAACTCAACACTGTTCTTTTCTTTCAGCATCCAAGGCTATTTTAAAGCACAATGCACCTCTCTTATATTTATGAGAACAGTTGTCGTAGATCCTCTTGAATCAATGCCTCAGAACGGCTCACGCTCTGTGACATGTCTCCCCGGGTCTCCCTCCGGACAAAGGAACATTTCTGTTTCGTTCTTTAAGGGCCAATTTCAGTTGCCATTGAAAAACCCTCCAAGAAGAATTGACTGGATTCAAGTGTATTTCATGGTCAGCTGCTCTCCCAGCTACTCACTTCCTGTGAGTTAAGAGCCCTCAGAGTAAGGACTGTGAGGTTCAGGCAGCCTTGAGACTCTGGTGACTGCAGATAGTTAACTCTGGTGGGCTGTAGAGGTGACCCTTGTATAGCAGTGTTGGAGAGACAGCTACCACCAGATAAATGCCAGGCTCCACTCAGGTCTGACAACAATGTACAGACAGACATTCTGGGTATCAGGGCAGAGATGTCTGAGTTTGGGCACAATGGAGTAGGTTGCATTCCTGTGGGGACTAGGCAGGTGGCACTGGGGGACACCTTGAGTAGCAGATATAGTGTCTCCTCCTCTATTAAACACCTTCAACTGTGGGTGATGATAAGGAATGTTAGGAGTGCTGGAAGCCTCAGTTTCTCTCCAATATGCTCAACTCTGGTCCGGAGGACAGGCAGGTTGATCTACTTTTCTCTCTTGAATTTAGCACATGAAGAAGACCCATATTCTTGGCTTTTAACCTGTGAGAAATATATCTGCTCCCAGCCCACGTGGCTGCCTGATGGAGACCACGAGCCCTTTCACAGTTCCTGTTGGCTCCAAAGATGGAGTAGTCACATGAGACCAACCAAGCTAGCATCTTTAGCAGAGGGCAGGGGTCCTACCTGATGGGCATGTCTCATGTGACTTAGTTTTCTCCATATTTGTCCTTTTGAAGGATGGTAGTATTTGGGGAAACTGAGCTTCAAGGAAAGCCCAAAACAGTCATCTCGGTCAGTGAAGTGCTTCCCGTGCAAGTCTGAGGACCTACGGTTGATCCTCAGAACCTCTGGGGGTAGAATAGTGGTGGCCTGCACTTATGATCCCAGGCTGGAGGGACAGAGACAAGCAGATCTCTGGGCCTGGGGTCTCCAGCCTCCGTGGGAGACCCTGTCTCAAACACTAAGGTGAGGAATAACTGAGGCACCTCAGGTCTTTCATGCGAATTTGCACATACATGTGTACAAATATATGTGTGAGCATGCACTTGGGTGCACACGCATGAACACACACACACACCATCTGAAACAGGCTCTGAGTGGGCCACTTAGTCACAGGTAAAGTTGGAGAGGTGAGGTATGGGCTGGTCTTGTGCACGCTTGCAGATTGTGAAAATCCTGTTTCTGCCTCCCCAATGCCATTTCTTGTCTTCAATGCTAGGTATATCTCCCTTGTATAGATTTTGAGGCTCACACTCTGCCCTGGTGCCCTCTGTTCCTCCACTGTGCTGATGCCAACAGAGCTTCAGAGCAAGTAAGCAACTATCCCAGTGCCAAGCGAACCCAGGACCGTAGTTAGAGTCTCCGAGGTTAGAGCCATCTCTTTTGTCTCTGAAACTGGCTTATAATGATTCTAACGGTTCTCTTTCTACAAGACTCAGTGTTGTAAAAATGTAAACTGGGCTAGTTCTTAAAAATATACACAGTCATGTATGGTGGTGCAAGCCTTCTATCCTGGCACTTGGGAGGCAGAGGCAGATAGATCTCTGTGGGTTCCAGGCCAGTGTGGTCTACACAGTGAGTTTCAGGCCAGCCAGAGCTACATAGTGAAACCCTGTCTTAAAAGGAAACAAAACAAAAACTGAGTTCAGTTCAGAGTTGCCTGGAAACTGGGACAGGGGATGGCTGGCTAACCCCACAGTATGGTTCAGTCACCAGCTATGCAGAATCCAGGGTGGCAATTTCAAAGAACCAGAGTAGCAGGCATATGGAACTCCAAGGTGAAGCTGAGGTAACAGGGGACAGCTCTGCGTTATTACTGAGAAGATCCCCAGGATAGCAGATACCTGGTAGCACAGAATTAATATATGGAAAATAACTTGATATGTATAACCTCTTGGGAACTAGTGGGCTAGAACCAGGGATGAAGTTTCACTTGTGATGTTTGTATTTGCTTTTGGCAAGCTAATAAAGATGCTGTGTGCTCTCTTAACCGCCCCTGAAGAATTCCTAAGATTCCTAAGCTGGGGATATCCCAAGGCCTTCTGCAGAGCCTCATAGTGGTGTTCTTCTGTGGGGGAGTCTAGTTAAAGCTCTAGCCTCCAACATGAGTTCATGTGGGTAGAGGAGGGAGCCCTAGAGATTCCCCGGCTCAGTGACATCATGTTCTTCTTAACGCCCACAATCCTTGCACTGAGGAGAGATGTGGGCGTAGAGAAATGGGATGCTGGGGTTGCCCTAGAGAGGCAGGACCTGAAAGAAACAAAGGCAGAAAGAATGCTCCTTCTGGGGTTTACTGGCTGACACACAGTCTCCCCTATGAACTGGAAAAGCCCCTCCTCCCATTCAGGAGACATTGGAACCAAGCTTAGGTGTTGATCTTGGGCAGAGTGGTCCTTCTATGGCTCTTTGTGGACAGAGGAAAGTTCACACGAGGCAGCTGCTTGCCATCCTGTGAGGATGGCAGAGTGGGTTCTAGTGAAATCACCTTGTATCAGCTCTCGGTCTGGTGCCTCAGACTGTGTTATGTCCTATGCGGGGTTCCTCGTGGCCTCTTGTATTACCATGCTTCAGGAGCACAGTACATTGGAAGTTATGGGAAGCTCTAGAGAGCAAGCAGCATCAAGATTTAAAATGTGTGTGTTGAGCCTCTGCTTGCTTTCTGTTTTCTTCTTTGTCGAGCAAAAACCTGTATGATGCAGTAACTGAGTCGTCTCTCCAGCCTCAGGAAAAATTTCTTGATTAGTGGTGGACACTGCAGGGCCCAGACTACTGTGAGTGGTGTCACCCTTGGGCTTGTGGTCCTGGGTAGTAAGCCATGGCCAGTCAGCAAACAAATGTTTAGGGACAAATTCCTGTTCACTAACTACATAACCTCACTCAAATTATTCGTATTTTCTTAGTGTCACTTCCCTTATCTGTGATGTGGGATGACGTCACCTCCTTCATCTGTGACATGGGATGATGTGACTTCCCTCATCTGTGACATGGGATGATGTCACTTCCCTCGTCTGTGACGTGGGATGATGTGACTTCCCTCATCTGTGACATGGGATGATGTCACTTCCCTCATCTGTGACATGGGATGATGTCACTTTCCTCATCTGTGACGTGGGATGATGTCACTCTCCTCATCTGTGATGTGGGATGATGTCACTTCCCTCGTCTGTGATGTGGGATGATGTCACTTCCCTCGTCTGTGATGTGGGATGATGTCACTTCCCTCGTCTGTGATGTGGGATAATGTCACTTCCCTCATCTGTGACATGGGATGATGTCACTTTCCTCGTCTGTGATGTGGGATGATGTCACTTCCCTCATCTGTGACTTGGGATGATGACCGTATGAGTCTCCTGTATGTTTAGGTGAGATTAGACAAGTTGATGGAGTTGTGTATTGCTTAGCAGTGTGCATAGTTCCAAGCAATGCACCGTTAGGCAAATTTGTCATTGTGTAAACATTATGGAGTGTGCATGCACAAACTGGGATAACTGTGACATCATTAGGTGACATAATACCATGAGGCTATTCTTTTACACATGGTCCACCATTGACCCAAATATTGATATGTGGTAAACAGCCGCATACGTGTGGACTCCCTTTATCTCCAGGCTTCATGTGGTGTTCGGGAGAAAATAATCTGTTTATCTTATCA
The DNA here is from genome assembly GCF_004785775.1 of Grammomys surdaster. Classification (NCBI taxonomy): domain Eukaryota; kingdom Metazoa; phylum Chordata; class Mammalia; order Rodentia; family Muridae; genus Grammomys; species Grammomys surdaster. The sequence continues at coordinate 335,314 of NW_021621692.1, forward strand.
AGAATCTCATGTGTGTAATAAAAGGCTGTGCTGGTTGTTTTTTTGCCAACTTGACACAAGTTAGGGTCACCAGAAAAGAGAGAATCTTGATTGAGAAACTGCCTCCATCAGAATGACCTGTCCGTATATCTGTGGGGCGGCTTCTTTTAAAATATGTATTTTATGTGTCTGTGTGTGTGCATGAATGTATATATGTGCACCATGTGCATTCAATGGCAGAAGAGGTCAGGAGAGCATACTCTGAAAATCATACTCTGAAAGCATGGTAACAGACAGTTGTGAGCCACCACGTGAATGCTGGGAACCAAACTTAGGTCTTCGGCAAGAGTAGAATATGCTCCTAACCACTGAACCATCTCTCCAGCCCCAGGACCGTTTTCTTGATTAATGGTGGATGTTGCAGGGCCCAGGCTACTGTGGGGTGGTACCACCCCTGGGCATGTGGTCCTGTGTTGTATAAGAAAGCAAGCTGAGTAAGCAGTGAACTGGCCTCTGTTCAGTTCTTGCTTCTGTGTTGCTGCCTTGAGTTCCTGCCCTGGCTTCCGTCCATGATGGACTGTAACCAGGAAGCCGAAATTAACCCTTTCCTCCCCGAGTTGCTTCTGGCCAGTAGCAACAGAGAAGCAACCCAGGACAGTTGCTAATCTTAGTTCCATTTCCTGTTGCTGTGATAATTGCAGCTTCATAGCAGGGAAGTTGAAGGAGCAGGAATTTGAAACAGCTGGTCACATCCATAGCCAAGAGCAGGGAGCAACCAAGTAATCTTTCATAAGCATGCCAGAGACCAACCTAATGTAGATAACTCCTCATTGAGGCATTCTGGTAATTCTAAATTGCGTCAAGTTGACAAATAAGCCGTCAGAATTGCATCTAGCTTTCTGTTTTCAGCATTCCCTGCACCTTCTGCCAATTTGGATGTGATGTATTGAGGTATGGATTTATTTAAATTTACACTACTCAGAATTCATTGAGCTATTTGTAGGTTCATGTTTTTCATCCAGTTTGGGATGCTTTTAGCCATTATTTCTCTCCTCTTTCTCTTCTTCTGGAGACTCCTATGATGTATATGATGGTGTCTCACATGTGTCTGAGACATTGCCCCCTTTCCCCTGCTTGTTACCCTGCCTGCAGAACCTCAGTGGACATTTTTTAAAGGTCATGGACGTTTTCTTTTGCCTGTTCAGATCTGCCTTTGAATCCCTCTAGTGAACTTTCTACTTTAATTATTGCCTTCTGCGAAAGGATTTCTATCAGATGCTTGAGAATCAATTTCTGTCTCTTGATTGGTGTCTATTTCATGAGACGGCCTCCCCCTCTTTCATTCTTTAGATATGATTTCTGGCTGATTTAAAATCTTCGTCTAACTAGGGCTGATGAGGTGGCTCAGCAGGTCACTTGCTGGCCAGCTGACTTGAGTGTGATCTTCCAGAACCCACACCGGTGGAAGGAGAGAACCGACTCAGGTCGTCCGCTGACACTCCTCCAGAAACAAATGAAAACCCAGATAGACAAATGTAAAAAGTCTTTGTCTACATCTAGACACCCTAAAGGCTCATTCAAGTTCACTCTAGTTTCTGGCTCTCCTCTTTATGCACCACACAAAATATCTTAGTTCTTCACATGGCTTCTTTTCTGTTTTGTTTTTGTTTGCTTGCTTTTGAGGGAGGGTCTCACGATGTAGCTTGACTATCCTAAAATTCCCACTGTAGCCCAGGCTGGCCTCAAAGACACAAATATCCACCTGCCTCTGCCTCCCCAGTGCTGGGATCAAAGATGGATACCACCATGCCCTTCTTAACGGCTTGTATTTGTTAAACATACACACAACATGGCAACTCGGGAAGCCTGCTTCTCCTTGATGCTTGCTCCTGTTGCTGTGATTGAGCTAATTTTGTGATGTCTATATTCTTGAGTATAAAACCTCTGTTCGCCGGGCGGTGGTGGCGCACGCCTTTAATTCCAGCACTTGGGAGGCAGAGGCAGGCGGATTTCTGAGTTTGAGAGTTCGAGGCTAGCCTGGTCTACAGAGTGAGTTCCAGGACAGCCAGGGCTACACAGAGAAACCCTGTCTCGAAAAAACCAAACCAAAAAAAAAAAAAAAAAAAAAAAAAAAAAAAAAAAAAAAAAAAAAAAAAAAAAAAAAAAAAAAAAAAAAAAAAAA
>NW_021621692.1:337484-405880 GCF_004785775.1 Grammomys surdaster
AAAAAAAAAAAAAAAAAAAAAAAAAAAAAAAAAAAAAAAAAAAAAAACCTCTGTTCTATTAACTTGACCATCAGTTGACAGAGATGCTCTAACACGTATGGAACCATTTATCCCCCAGTCACAGACTTTTGCAAGATGACAAAAAAAAAAAAAATCCACGTAATGGCAGTGTTTTGGGAGAGGGACTCTGTAAGAGGCCCAACTTGTTCTGTTTCCTCTAGTGTCCGACAGACTGCTCTTAGCTTTGTCTTGTTTTACTGAGATAGTAGTTTTCACGGAGAAAATTAAAGCACCTTAAAATTGACTTTCTCCCAACTTGCCTACTTTTCTTGAATAAGCACTTGCCAGGTGGCTATAAGATTTTGGTTAATTTCCAGAGTTCTGAAAATAAAGAGTCTGTTTCTTTTGCCGTCCTCTCTGAATTCTCATTGCTGTTGATGAGAGAAAAGATTCAGTGTATGTGTGTGTGTGTGGGGGGGGTGAGGTTTATTTTTCCCTCAATCATTTTTTTTTCTTGTATTGCCCAAAGTTTATATACACAAAGCCCTCAGCACAGAGCCCTATGTGGATGTGTTGTTACTACAGTTGTTGATAAATACAAGCACACTGTATGAGCCCTCTTACAGAAAAGACAGGTCCTAGGAACACAGAAAAGGGAGATGTGGAAGGAAATTGATGTCCATTTGGATGCAGGAACAGGCTTTGGAAGACAACTGGGGAGGTTAGGGTCAGAGTTGCAAGTGCGGGCATCGTGATTCACAGCCGATGAAGGCGAGAAGGCAGACAAACAGATTCTGCTTAGGCTCAAGGGCAAGCAAGCCTCGCCTGTTGGTCCCCTGAGGCTGCTGTTCTCGTCAGCTTGTCTCTCTCTGTGTAGACATCTGCTCTGACTTTAAAAGGCACAAGGATCTAAGGACAGGCAGACAGAACCAGAATGTCCCTCCTCACGCACGATCCTGAGGAAGCTGCCCCACCCTGTTCTGCCCTGCCCTGCCCAGGGAGTCCGCCAGATGATGCATCTGTTTACGAGTGTGTAGAGTGGCCAAGGGGTGTGGCCATCAGGTTATATGATATCCTTCAAGCACATGGTAGTACCATCCATGCCCTCTATCCTGAGACTCTTTGTTTCCAAGATAGCTGAGTGCTTACAAATCTCTGGATTCCCAGCAGTGGTGAGTGACACCTGGGTTTCCTGAAGCAAGAGCTAAGAAAGAGGAGGGCGGAGAAGGATGGGAGGGTCTGCTCTGCACTCCACATGCAGACTGCTGGGTCTTTAGGGATCAGGACTGAGCACTTGAACTGCAAGCATCAGGCAGGGGGACAGAAGGAGTCATTCTGCACGTCAGGATGGAGGCCACACATGCTGTGACCCACTGAGGCTTTAGAGACACTGTAGGCTCTAGAAGTGCTCCTACCTCTTTATACAGGTGAAACAGAGGCTGAGATAGACCTTGTCCTCTCTGACTAGTCCTTCCTAGGCCTAGGGTATAGCTCAATTGGTAGAGTTCTTGCCTAGCATTCACAAAGCTCTGGGTTCAATCCCCAGCATTGCATAAACTGTCTAGATCTATAGCTAGTTGGAGACCTTGTCCAGCTAGGAACAAAGAAAAGTCCTTAAGAGGGCGATGGATAGCTGTGGCTCCAGCCTGAGCCTCTTTTCTCTCTGGCATGTTGTTTCCTACCATGTATGCTCTGTTTGCCCTGAATCCCAGGTCCTCTACACTGACAGAATAGAGATGCGTCACACTAATGCCCGAGCTCCTCGGCAAGGAACCTGCCTGTAAGATGTGGGCAGGGAATGGAAGAATACCTTTCAATCACTACAGAGGGAAATGTCGAGAATCTGAGCAATGCAAACCAAGGAAGAAAACGTAGTAGGACCACAGGCTTAACAAAGCATCCACACTACCCTCTGCTTCATTGTCATGCGGCAGCTTTGCCTCGCCCCGACCCCCAAGGAGCCCATGCTTGGTCCATGCTTTGCCTTCTCCAACTTGAAGTTCTCGGTACATAAGGACTCAGAACAAGGAGCCTGATATTTTCTTCTTACATAGCCTGACAAACTCAGTAGGAAGCATCCTGCCTGTACTTTTTCCTAGAGCAGTGGTCTCAACCTCCCTAACACTGAGACCCTCTAATACAGTTCCTCATGTCATGGTGACCCCCAACAATAAAATTATTTCATTGCTACTTCATAACTGTAATTTTGCTGCTGTTATGAATCGTAAATATCTGATGTGCAGGGTAACTGATATGAGAACCCCAAAGGGGTTTGTGCCCCACAGGCTGAGAATGGCTGGCCTAGAGGCTAAAGAAGGAGCCAGCCTGCCCCATAGTTTCCTCTAGCCTGAGATCTTAGGGTCACTAGCCTGTCTGTGTAGGGAGAGAATGGACCTAAGGACCTCGGTATTTCTGAATGTCTGCTGCTGGGGCCAGAAGTCCCTGGTCTGGTAGACCAGAAGTTTCTGGAGTCTCACTGGTCCAGCAATGTGCACTGGATGAAGAACACAGGCCTTACAAGACAGAGCTGGAGACAAGTACCCTCGTTTTCTACCTTAGCTCTGGCCATACACAGACCCCAGGCTGTTTCCATCTTGATCCTTTGCAGAAAAGTCTGGCAACAACTCTGTTCCCACAGGCAACTTATCTTGGGGTCTTGGAAGGGCAAGAAATGGAAAGAAGTAGAGAAAACGGGTACCTTACCCCCTGATGGCATGATGTGTTCACAACTCTTGTCTTTGTTTTGCAAGGCAACCCGAGTGGTGCAGATCCTCCAGAGGCCGAAGTGGGCTGCCTCACACGTCTCATTGTGGTGCTCCAGGTGTGGACTCAGCACAGCCCAGTGGTCAGTCACCACGGCCACCATGGCCAGCACTCCACCCACCAGGATGAAGAAGAGGGTCACACGAACCTTTGCCGTTTTGGTCTGTGACATGGCGGTGGCTGAGGTGTGGGTACTCTGGTCAGGGGCAGCAGCAGTGTCTCCCAGGCGTCTTGATGGTGGCAGTGGCTATGGAGTTGGGGGTGGAAGCTAAGTTTAGGGTGCCTGACTGAGCCAGAATGGGCTGGCCTTGGGGCTGAGAGACACTGGGCAGTCAGTCGGAGCAGCTGCTCAGACGTGTCATGGGCCTGAGGAAGGCTTCTATTAATGCTTGTCACTAGGTGTGGCACTGAAGATTCCTTCTGCTCAGGTTTCAGAGCTTTTTTTTTTCTTTCCCATCTGGGGGCTAGAAATATCCTCTGCCCAGGGTGAGGGAGAGAGAGAGAGAGTAGATACGGATGGTGGTGGGTATCCAATGGTCTACTCTCAAGCTCTAGATAGTGGCCTAAGAGATCTACAGAGTAGGCTTAGGTTTTGTGTGTGTGTGTGTGTGTGTGTGTATGTGTGTGTGTGTATGTGTGTGTGTGTATATGTGAGTGTATATGTGTGTATGTGTGTGTATGTGTGTGTTTGTACGTGTGTGTGTATGTGTATGTGTGTGTATGTGAGTGTATATGTGTGTATGTGTATGTGTGTATGTGTGTGTGTATGTGTGTGTGTGTATGTGTGTATGTGTGTGTGTATGTGTGTGTGTGTATGTGTGTGAGTGCTCAGAATGAAAAGGCACTACCAGGTAAGGAGAACCCCAAGAATTCCTGACTGCAACTTTCCTGTCTCACGCTGCCAAGGCAGCTACCAACACAAGTGTATGTGAGGAACTCAGGAAAATGTCTGCAGGAGAGCAGAAGGCGCTCCCACAGAGCCCACCTCCCAAGCAAGCACAAGCACTTTAGCGGCAAGTCCTACCTCATTCCCCGAGTCCCAGGAACATTCCATCTGGTCCCCAGGCCTGAGCCTAGCTTAACAGGTCACTTTTTTTTTCCTATTGTCATCTACCTGCAACTGGGCCCAGAAGAGCAGCTCCGCTCGTGAGATTCACAGACTTTTCAGACGTTTGCGAACAGCTCTCGGCAGCATGCAGAACAGCCTTGACGGTGATGAGGCCAGGAACTAACTGGACTGGGGCTGTTGCTTTACACTGTTTTCAGAGACAGGCAATAAAGATTGTTCCCCCCTCACCTCACATGTAGCCTCTCATGTAGCTCAGGCTGGTCTCAAACTTGTTATGTAGCCAAAGAGTCCTTTTTGCCTCCACCACCCAAGCGCTGGGATTACTGCTGTGTGCCACCATGTCCAGTTTATGTGGTACTGGGGTCTCAAGCCAGGGCCTTGTGCATGCCCGGCAGGCACGCTACTGACTGGACTATGTCTCAGGGCCATTTCATTTTCAAACAAGGATAGAAGGAGGTTGATTCATAGGTGATTCATAAGGAGCAAACAGGATACAGATAGAGCAGGGAACGTGGGAAGATTTGGGACCCTGTCTGATGGCCTTGTGATTCCCAGCCCAGCTCCTGAGGGTCTGCTGTCTACCACTGTCTCAGCTCAGCAGGTGACCCTTTTCGGTGAATCTACGAGGTTGACACATGACTGGAGGTAGAAGCCAACTAGAGCCTGGCAGGGCACTGAGCCTCAACGTCCTGGCCTCAGGTTTATGACCATTTTGGGAAGGCTCTTGCCAGATGTGAGAAGCATTCAGTTGCTGAAATCACGGAGTGCCCCACTGAGAACAGTTCCTGTAGCTTCTCCTCAGGGAGTGCTTGCTGTCTAAGTGGCCCTCCACTGGAGACCTGCCTTCCGGTTGGTTGCCCTGAGTGTGGGAGGCGTGGCTAGTGAAGGTCACTGGAGGAAGGCTCTCGAGAGCTATGATGAGAAGCTACAGAGGCCCAGCCTGCTTCCAGCGAGTCCTCTGACTTCTGATATGCTAAGATGCAACAGGTCAGGCCACAAAGGCTGCCATTGCTTTCACCGAGCCCCAGCTGATGTGCCGTCCTCACCATGTTAGACTGAGCTCTCTCAACTGTGAGCCAAAGAAATCCTTCTCCCTTAAGTCACTCCCGAGAGCTCTTCTGCCACAGACAAGAGCAGGCTGTCAAGTTAATCTTCAAACTAATCCACAAGGTGAGTATAGCCGTCACTCTCACTTTACAGATAAGGGCACACAGACTCAGACACAAGGTGTCATTTGTCCACACCACAGGGACATGGGAAAGCCGGGTGTCATAATTTCATACCCTGCACTCTGAGCCAATGGCTGGAGCTGGGAGAAACTTTTAAAGAGTCCTGGAGCAGATGAGAAATCTGCGGCCCAGAGATGTGCAGTAAGCAGAGACTATCTGGATAGGCTACGGGGGTAAATTGAGACCTTCCATCTGCATGCAGGGGCTTGTGTTACTGTGAATCCATTGGGACTGTCCCTTTTACAAGACAGCCCCGCTCCTGGGGCATAATCTCCTAAGAGCTCCTCTACAAACCTCTCTGTCTCTGCTTCTTCTTCTCCCTGTCCCCACCTATGTATTCTCAATTGAGTATCAAATGTGGCTGACCTATGGCCGAACGCTTTGCTGACACTAGCTGTTGTCCCCGCTCCATCCTTTCCATGGAGATCTCTGAGGGGCTGAAACTTGGCAGAGCCTTTGAGCCCTTTTAGGTGTCCCATGCTTAGGGGACAAAGGGTGGCTTCAGATATAGCTAGTATGAGTCTGATATCCAATGAAGCAGTGTTTGGGGAACTAGACACACCTGGTATTTGAAGATAAAGTGTCTAGAAAAAAATTACTTAATTTTAGCAATTGTGGGCTTGTGAAAGTGTACAAATACATCTTTAATTTCTGGGCATTGGGGTACCCTTTGCCCTCCCATACTACCTCTGGGGGGTGTCTTAGAATGGGGTAGAGCTCAGGGGTACATTTAGTGTCATCCAGGATGCCACTGTACAGCCATCAAGGAAGCCAGGCACTTAGCAACGTCTTTCTGCATTTCCCTCTGCAGGGGGGAGGAATGTGCCCGAGTCCTCCACCCTGGAGAGAGGCGGCATTAAAGATTGATGACCTCTTCTTTTTGAAGCTAGTTTTGTGTGAAGCATGCCGCTTGGCTGACAGCTCTAGCAGCTAAGGATAAGTCAGGTTTTTTGTTTGTTTGTTTGTTTTCTGTGCTAAATCTCTCCAGATCCACCATTTTCTGCTCAAAGGCTACTCACAAGCTTCCAGGTCAACTCACCAAAGGCCTTGCTAGGTCAGGAAGGGGCTCAAAAGCTAGACTTTTGCTGGGAGCCAGGCCTGGTGACCTCCACATTGTCTGCCCACTTTGGGTGCTTCCTGGAGTGCCAGGCAGGGAGCATCTCCCACAGGTAGCAGGAGAGTGGGCAGAAGTTTACTGGGGACAGAGCCAGTGGCCCTGGGATCACACCCCACTGGGCCAGTCTCCAGCTGTGTGGTTTCCAGCAGGACCTGAGCCTCTTTAAGCTGCCCTTCCGTCCTCTGTGAACGTGGGGCAATGGGCCTGGAGGGAGCGGGTATAGAGATTAAGATGACGGGTTTACCAGCTTAGCCCGTGACAGATGCTCTGAGCTGAATTATGGCTCCTATAATTCACATCTAGAAGTCCTAAGCGTGACAGCGATGATATTTGAATGGATGAGGTCTGAGGCGAGAATTAGGTTTAGGCAGAGTCCCCCTGATGAAACTGTAAGATGAGGTCACGGCTGTCTCAACCTCTCAGTCATGTGAGGACACCAAGAGAAGACAGCTGCCTGCAAGCCAAGGAATCTGAACTCTCTGAAAAGTCCACCATGCTGGCATCAGAACTGTGAGGCAATACATTTCTGCTTATTTAAGCCACCCAGTCTGTGGCATTTTCTTATATCAACAGCAGTCAGAGCAGACTAATACAGCAAGCAGTTGATTCAGAGTAGTGCTATTTGTAGACTACAGATGTATCTATTTTCCTGGACGAGTGAGAAACTTCTAGAAGGCAAGTGCTGAGGCAACACTAGGTACTCATTCTAGATTTCCTCCAATGACTCAATCTAGATTTGAACCCATGGAGCCATCTTCATAAGTGGTTACTGAGCGACTGTTGGATGGATGGGTGGGTGGGTGGGTGGGTGGGTGGATGGATGGATGGATGGGTGGATGGATGGATGGGTGGATGGGTGGGTGGGTGGGTGGATGGATGGGTGGGTGGATGGATGGATGGATGGATGGATGGATGGGTGGGTGGATGGATGGATGGATGGATGGATGGGTGGGTGGATGGATGGATGGATGGGTGGGTGGGTGGATGGATGGGTGGATGGATGGATGGGTGGATGGATGGGTGGATGGATGGATGGATGGGTGGATGGACTAAGAGAAAGGGACAGTAGATTATATACTCTAATCCACTAGATAGCCCAAAGGAAAAATCCATGTGTGTAAGGTCACAAGGACTTAGAAATAGCAATAGCAGCCGATCTGGTTGCACTTGGATAATTTACCTCTAGTTTCTGAGGGATGTTTTGCACAATGGCAGCAGGCAAGCATGGGGATAGTGTTGAAACTTGGAGTGGAATTTGGTTTGGGCAATGTGCATACTCCTGTTCTAACAATGTGCCTTGCAACCCAGGACCTCACCTGCACTGAGGTCTGCACCATACTTACTTACGCCTGACCTCATCAACGAGTAAGTTTCTCCTCCCTTAGTGACTTCTTGCTAACTTCCCCTTTTGTGGTTGTTTCCTATTCAAAGTACTCCAGGGCATGTCAGGGAACGAGAGACAAGGTGCCCATCCTGACAGGACTGCTCTTGGCTGCATGTGCAGTAAGGCAGACTGTGTTTTGAGTGAATTTTTAGGGAAACACCCCTATTTACCATCTTATGAATATGCAAAATGAGCATGCATATAATTAAAAATCACCAGCATCATGGGAAGGGATAGGTGCCTTGCCCCTGACCTTGCCAGTATAACTCATGCTAGATACTAAAATACTAAGGCCGTTTACACTAGCGTCACATCCTTATTTGACCTTAAGAAGAAATCCTGAACATGAAGTCTCAGGAGCTGTCCTGACTGGCAGGAGTTCGTATATGTAGTGACACACGATATTACACTTGACCTCATTACTTTGCTGTGCAAGGTCAGCTGAAAGTCCGCACCTGGTCTTGTCTAAACTCTGCTGTGTGGACCCTTTTCTTTTGCTAATTTGAATCTTCATCCTTAAAGATGAAATGGTAAATTAATTTAAAACACTAAATGAAGCAAACAGTCACGCTCAAGGTAAAAGATTTTTCATTCTGTGAGTTTTTGTGAGCCTCGGAGGTCATTTGAGGGATAGCTCACCCTGGACGTACAAAGGCAGGAATAGCGACACTGGTCAAGGTGGATCAAGAGAGAGTTGAAGAGTGGATTGAAAGATGAGAGGCCACTGGGAAGAAAAGGGCTCAGATTTTAAAAATTGCATGTAGTTTATAAAAGGAAAATAAAGGGAAAGAGGTCATCAGGGTCAGACCTTGCAGGGCCCTAGAAACCATGTAAAATGACAGAATGTTCCAGAGTCATAGTCATAAGAATGTTGAGAATGGTTGAAGTGTTTTCCCTCTTGTTATTTACTTTGTAATTATTATTTTTTATTGGATCAGGCATAGAGGCACATGGTTTTAATACCAACACTTGGGAGACAAAGGCAGGTGGATCTCTGTAAGTCTGAGGTCAGCGCCTGGTCTACAGAGCAAGTTCCAGGACAGCCAGAGCTACACAGAGAAGCCCTGTGACAAAACAACAGCATCAAAACTTTTTTAAATATTTATTTATTTATTTGTGTATTTATTTATTTATTTATTTATTGCATATGAGTACATTGTAGCTGTCTTCAGACACACCAGAAGAGGGCATCTGATCCCATTACAGATGGTTGTGAGCCACCATGTGGTTGCTGGGAAGGACCTCTAGAAGAGCAGTCAGTGCTCTTAATCACTGAGCCACCTCTCCAGATGCTCCCTCACCCCCCTCCCCGATTTTTAATTATGCTACATGTATGATGGGGGCAGGGGAAGCCTCGTGACATGCATGTGGAGGTCAGAAGACAGCTGTGTTAGTTTGTTCTCTCCTACCCTTTATGTGACTTCTGGGAAAACTCAAGTGGCCAAGCTCTCTTGAGATGCTTTACCTGCTCAACCATCTTTCCAGCTTGTCTCTTGTTCTTTTAAGACAGGATCCCATTCAAGGTCCCTTAACTCACTCTGTAACCAGGCAGGCCTTGAATCTGTAATCTTCCTGCCTTAATTTCCTGAGTTGTGGTCACAGGCCTGAGCCACAAGGCTTGCTTTGATGAAAGAGTTTTGAGCAAAGTAACTATATATCTTACTGTCTTAATTACTTTTCTATTGCCATGAAAAGACATCTTGACCAAGGCAACTTACAGAACAGAAGTTCTTAACCTGTGGGTAGAGACTCCTTTGAGGGTTGAATGATCTTTTCACAGGTAATGCCTAAGACCATTGGAAAACACAGATATTTACATTACAACTCATAACAGCAACAAAATTACAGCTATGAAGTAGCATTGAAAATAATTTTATGGTTGGGGGTCACCACAGCATGAGGAACTGTATTAAAGGGTTGCCATAACCTTAGGAAGGTTGAGAACCACTGCTCTAAAAGGAAGAATTTATTGGGGTTTACAGTTGTAGAGGGTTTGAGTCCATGACCATCATGGCGGGGAGCATGGCAGTAGGCAGGCATGGCGGTGGAGCAGTAGGTGAGAGTTCATGTTTTAAAACAACAACTACCAGGCAGAGATAGATAGATAGATAGATAGATAGATAGATAGATAGATAGATAGATAGCTCATAATGGCATAAGCTTTTTAAACCTCAAGGCCCACCCCCAATGACACATTTCCTCCAACAAGGCCACACCTCCTAATCCTTCTCAAACAGTTCCACCAACCCAACTGGGGACCAAGTGTTCCAGTGTATGAACTCTTATGAGGTCAATTGCATTCAAACCAACACACTTGTATCAAGGCTGTTTGTCTGCAAAGTGATGGAAGAGAGTGAAATGGTAGGAGCAGCAGTCACTAAGTGAACCAAGGCAGGTGCCAAGAAGGAAAGGGTCTGTTTGGAAAACCCCCAGCTGTAGAACAAAAGGATTTGGTGAGATATTGACTATGGGAAAGAGAGAAGACTGGGGTCATGAAGGCTGTGGTGGTTTGAATATGCCTGGCCCAGGAAGTGGTACTATTAGGAAGTGTGGCCTTATTGGAAGGGGTGTGGTCTTGTTGGAGGAAGTGTGTCACTTTGTAGGTGGGTCTTGAAGCCTCCTATGCTTAGGCTCCACCCATTGTGGAAGAGACCCTCCTCCCGGCTGCCTGCAGAAGAGAGTCTCTTCCTGGCTGCCTTTGGATCAAAATGTAGAACTCTTGGTTCCTTCTCCATCACTAAGTCTACCTGCATGATGTCATGCTTCCCACCATGATGATAGTGGACTGAACCTCTGAAATTGTAAGCCAGTCCCAATTAAATGTTTGCCTTTATAAGAGTTGTCTTGGTCATGGTGTCTCTTCAAGCAATGGAAAACCTAACTAAGACAGAGGCTTTGGTAGGCAGTGATGTCGTTGACTAGAACATGATACCCAAGGAAGAAACTGGGTTTTAGGTTCCTTGCTCTAGTCTGCTGTTATAATCAGGAGCCTCAAAGGAAATGGCTTTGTTTGGTAGTACACCTCCTTTTCAAGTTACAGTCTAGATCGTAAAATGGGTGACCATTTTCATCCAGGAAACCATGCACCCAGAAATCTGCCCTCTTACTGCTCTGCCATGCAAATTGTTCTCACTTGTGAGGCTAAAGCTGGTTCATTGTTGTCATAGAAGGCTCAAGGAGGAAAGAGTTTGCCAGTTCAAGTCAAATGTTCCAAATATACAATGAGGACACAAGTTGGGCAACGCTCCTGAATTGGCAAGAACTTAAACTCTGTTGCCAATGGAATGCCGGGTCTATCCCTCCAGGGAGATTGCAATTCCCTGAGAGTCAGCAATTTTGAGCTTAAGGTGAGGTGTGACAAAGGTCCCGATGGAAAAGTGCCCACTGATTTTTAACAGCCAACAGGCAATAAAGCAATGCCACAAATAATTTATGATTATAGCTGAAGAATAGATGGCAGCTAAGGAAGGACAAACAGCTTGCATAGGGCATTCCTAGGACATGCTTAGCTTAGAAAGGAAGGCCACGGGGGGGGGGGGGGGAGCAAAGACCCGAAGAGCTTGTAGGCTAGAAGAAGATCAATTTGCTGTTTTAAGAGCTAAATGGAATGTGTTTACACCCTTGATCCAAGAGGAGGGCCAGCAAGATGGCTCAGAAGTGAGGTGAAAGTGCTGGCAGCCTAATTGTACAGCCTGTGGGCCTGGGTTCAAGTCCCAGAACCCACATAAAGATGGAAGACAAGAACTGATTCCATAGAGCTGTCCCCTAACCTCCACCTACGTGCCATAACACGACTCCATCATTGTACATACACAGAATGGTATTAATAATTAATAAAAAGTTTTTAAAAAAGCAAACCAAGAAAAAAGAAAAGATTCCAGAGGGGGAGGTAGGGACAACTGGTTCAGATGGAAAGGCTGGCATCAGATAGGAAGAGGAGAGCTAGTTATCTCTTCTGTCATGGTGGGGTGTGGGGAAAATTTAAAAAAGGCCGCCACGGCGGTACAAGCTTGCGCCGCCGTGGCAGGTCCCACATCAGGGAGGAGGATTCTTATGGTTCCAGCGGCCTGAGGGCCTTGGCGGCGGCAGGCCCCAGTAACACGAGGAAGTCCTTGGTTCCAAAAAGGTTTATTGACATGATGGATAATAGATGGATCTAGGCATACCCCCCAAAAACTCAGGGCCGTCCCGAGTTATATAGGGAGGGAGAAAGGGGGAGGATTAGGGGAGGATCTGGGGGAGGAATGTTTAATTTGCTCTGCCCTCTGGCCTTCATTAGTATGTAAATCTCTAGGGCCTGAGGCCTAAAACCTGGCCTATGTGACTCTATGGAAATGTGGCTGTTTTCAGGATCCTAGATGATGGGAGGTACCGAACTCCTGCCGGTTCTCACGCAGAATTCCACGGAGAATCTCGGGGTTCTAAGTACCTGCTCAACCATGACCCAGGATACCCTTATACAGTCCCACATCTCCTCCCTTTACTTTTTTTAAAAAAGGGGGGTCATTGTGAAAGAGGAGCATCATGGGACAGATTAGTGTGTAGGCAGTAGAGAGATGGGAGTTGTTAGCTTCTGAAGCCTCCGATTTCCTTGGTGACCTAAGAGATCAAGTCAAGCGCTGAGCCTAGAAGTATAGGGAGGGTCCAGGGAGCTGGGAAAGTCAATGCAGCCGTTGTGAGGATTAGGTAACAGCTTAGATGGGGCACTCAGAATGGTTGCTGGGAGTCGGCGAGTTGCTGAGGGCATGGCCAGGACCCCGTACTCATTTTCTGCTGCTTTAAGAACTGTCACACACTCACTGGTTCGAACACTCCACATGTATTGATTCACAGTTCAGGCAGCTTCACCGGGCTAAAAGGAGGATGTGCATGGGCTGTGTCCCTCCTGAAGTTCTGTGGGAAGCAAATAAACCCTCGGTGCATGCGTCTCTGCCCCTGGCCCAGTCCATCTTCAAAGACAGCAACCCTGCCAGTCTGACCTCTGCTTCCAGCACATTCCTGGATCTTCTGCCTCTCTCTTTCCTTTATGAGGACTTCTGTGATAGTGCTAGGACCACGTGGGTAATCCATGGTAATCTCCCCAGCACAAAATACTTAATGTTTTAAAAGTGACTTACTGGATTATTCATTTATGTGTCCATGTATGTATCAGCATAGGAAAGAGGCTCAGAGAGCTGAGAGTCAGTCATTTGGAGTGACTTACCTCATGACTTTCTTTCGTGTGATGTGGGTGGGTCTTGGGCATAAAGGAAGTCTGTCACCAGCGGTACTATCTCTGACACACGTGCGGGAGTAGTGGAGAGGAGTTAGGGGATGACGGTGATAGGAAAGGATTGGGATGCCCATTCATGCCTGCAGAGAAGGTTTCTTGTCTGGGGGAAGGCTTTGGAGCTACCCACACTTGGCACTGGATACCTTCTCTTGTAACTCTAAGTCTGGGAGTACATGACACTCACTTTCCTGTCTTCTGTTCCTGAGATCATCTTGCTGGTTTTGTTGGAAGCTGCACATCTCAGGAATCTCTCTTCCGGCATCTTTCCGAACCCTATGGGTCCTCAGAGTTCCCCTTTCCCTTACCATATGCCTTCTGGGGCTGGACAGCCAAGTGTGCTATATTGGGAAGCTGGGCAGGAGCCTTTCTAGGGTGGGTAGCTTTCTTCAGAGAGGCTTGGGGGAGGCGGGGTCATTATAGGAAGGCGTGGAATCCTTGCTCCAGGTGGATGGAAAAGGAGCTCAGTGGAGGGATTTGAAGATGTATGGAGTTCTGGAGAGCATTGTGGAAATGGGGGATGGGTAGGAGGTGGAAGGGGAGCTAGAGCTAGGGCAGATGCCCAGAGACAGGCCGTCTTGAAAGCAACCACAGGAGAATCCTTGCTACCTCATCTTCTGCAGCCTCCATTCCTAGTCAAGAGCAGGAATATTTTCTCTTGAGCTCAGAAAGGGTTTTTCATCTTCTGAGACTTCCATTTTTCTTTCTTGCCATCAGGACACTTGTCCTTGGATCTGGATGCTATGCTGAGGGGTTTTCTTGCCATGAGGGAGGCGTTTGTCATGTTGATTCCTCTGTCAGATCTTTGAGGAAGCAAGTTTCCAGGTGACTCTAGATTCAGCCATGGAGCCTCCAGTAGGGGGTCTAGGTTATCAAACAGAGAAACCAACAGGCTCTGACACTGTTGAACTAACTAAGAACTTTTCAGTGCATTTAACACGTGTGTGTGTGTGTGTGTGTGTGTGTGTGTGGTCTTCTGAGAGTTGCTTCCCTACCTGATGTAAAATCCCAGGGATTGAAGTCAGGTCATCCCTCAGGCTTGGTGGCAAATGCCTCTACTCACTGAGCCGTGTTGTCAGTCCTCCAGCCTGAATTTAGTTGCAGTTTGATGTTCCTAGGTTTGGAGTGATTTCCCCTTCAGCTCTGTTAGCTGACGGGCTGTATGATGGGGGAGATGCACTTGGGAGTGGCTGAGGACAGGCAAGAGTGTGGTCTGCTGGGCTGAAGCATCTTAGGATATAGAATTACCTAGGAGTAAAGCCTCTAGGCGTGTCTGGGAAGGATCATCTAGACTAGATGAGTCACTGGGTGTGTCTGTGAGCCATCATCTACATTAAGCTGGCCTCTGAGGATGTCTGTGAAGGATCGTCTAGCTCGGTGGTTCTCAACCTTTCTAATGCTAGGGCCCTTTAATTCAGTTCCTTATGTTGTGATGACCCGAACTCCAGTCATAAAATTATTTTCGTTGCTCTTTCATAACTGTAATTTTGTTACTGTTACGAATTGTAATGTGAATATCTGTTTTCTGATGCTCTCGGGTGACCCCTGTGAAAGGGCCTTTCGACATCCAAAGGGCTGTGACCCACAGGTTGAGAACCACTCGTCTAGTTTATTCTAATTGAGATGAGAAGTCCCCTCCTGAATGTGGGTGGCATCATCCAACTGCCTGGGATCCTGGGCTGAACAGAAAGGAGAGAGCGCATGAAGTCCCATCACCTCTCTCTACTTCCTGATCATGGATGTAAGGTGGCCAGCTGCCTCAAGCTCCTGCCGCCATGATGGACCACGTCCTCAAACCGAGCATTAAAAGAAAACCTTTCTTCCTTACATTGGCTTTGTCAGATCTTTTTTTCATAACAGGGAGGAAAAAAATAACTAACATAAAAAATAACTAAGCACAAGGTTTTCGTCAGCCTCAGGGTTGAGAATGGAAGTCCTGACTGAGAGGTCACCACCAAGTATAGTATGAGAATCCTGGGTCTTGGCTCCATTCAGGTGCCATTTGCCAGTAAGCAAATAGCAATGTTCAGCAATAGCACACCACTCAAATATCTATCTCTCTATTGTTTGTAGCCACTAAATATTGGTTTTTATGTTGGGCTCACAGCTCAGTGGTGAAGGTCATGTTTAACATGTTTGAGGCCCTGGGTTTTATTCCCAGCACAGCAAAGCAAAATGATAGTTTTGAAGAATACTTAAAGATATAGCTAGGGGGCTGGGTATTTGCATAGTATGCATAGAATATTTGCATAGTATGCATAGAGCTCTGAATTCAAACCCCACCCCCACATATATATAACTTGGATGTGGTGGTATATACCTGCAATGCCAACACTTGAGAGGTGGAGGCAGAAGAATCAGAAGTTTGAAGTTATCATGCATCTTTTCCAAGCCAGCCAGGGACACACGAGGTCTTGTCAAAACAACAACAACAACAAACTGCTGTGGGAAGAGTCTTGTGATCAAAACCAGCAAATAGAGACAGAGGCATCTCCTCAAGCCACAGCTCTGGAGGCGCTCTCTCTCTCTCTCTCTCTCTCTCTCTCTCTCTCTCTCTCTCTCTCTCTCTCTGTCTACATGCATGCTCACATGTGTGTTTTAATCTCTGTGTAGTGTATTTGTGTATGTGTGTGTGTGTATGTGTGTGTGTACTCATGCATGTGTCCTTGCATATGAATGCAGAGGTCAGAGGTCAGCCCTGAGTGTCTTCCTCTAGCACGTTCCATCTTCATTTGAGACAAGGTCTCTCACTGAACCTGAAGCTCATTGATTTATTCAGAGTGGCTGGCTGTCAAGATCCGTAAGGTGTACCTGACTCTGCCCATCCCGGCACTGGGGTACGGATGTGTGTTGCCATGCATACCTGGCTTTTTATATGAGTTCTGGGGGATCCAAAACCTCAGGTCTACTAACTGGATAACCCCTTATAATTTTTTATTCTTTGAAGGTAAATTATTAACTATAAACATTTTTTTTGTTTTCATTTTGGCTTTTCAAGACAGGCTTTCTCTGTGTAGCCCTACCTGTCCTGGACTCTCTGTAGACCAGACTGGCCTCAAACTCACAAAGATCCACCTGCTTCTGCCTCCTGGGTGCTGAGATTAAAGGAGAAGCCACCATTGCCCAGCTTAGCCATAGAAAAATTGAAACTGAAATATATGTATATTATATGTATATGTATATTATATGTATATATGGATTTGGTTATTACAATTTTATTTGTAGGTTTGGGGTATGCCACCTGGGCTGGAGTGTCCCCTGGAATGCTAATCAGGGGACAAAGGACAGAAAGGACAAACACTTCCCCTTCAGGCTGAAGTACCAGGTGGGATCCTTCCTTGACTTCAGTGTTCGGTCTCTGAGGTTCCTTCAGCAGTTTTGATGAAAGCTGAAAGTTTAGACATATCTCTGTGGAGAGTATGTCTTCCACTCCCCTCTGGACTCTAAGTCCCTGAATGGCCCCACCCTTCCTCCCTCACAGCAGCCAGGTGCTGTATCTGGGACCCACAGAGGGACCTGAAGTCAAGTGGTCCATCCTGGGCTCTCCTCCCATCCCTGAAGCCAGCTCCAGTGGCTCCACTTTGGTTACACAGGACAGGTCCTCTACTGGTATAGGTAGGTTTCTGAGGCCCCTGGGCTTTTTCAGCCCCGTGCATGAGCTTTATGAAGTCAGAAATTCCCCAGGAGGAGTAGAGGTTGATGGATGAGACTTGCAAGTATCCTAGCCATTACTATCGACAAGTCTGGGGCACATGAAAGGCGAAGTGGTTGTCAGTGGAAGGAACTGGCCATAGGAAGGTTCTACCAGATGTAGGTATGCTGTCCAAGAGCAGTGGGCATGGCCGGGTCTGGTTCTCAAGAGCTGTTCTAGAACAATCCAACACTGGAAACTCCTTGAGAGCTTCCAGTAAACACTCTTGAACATTCAAATTCAATCTTTAAGAAAGATTTGCATTTATTATCTCAATTATATATAAGGTAGATGTTTATGACTGCATGTGGGTATATATACCTGAGCGCAGGTACCTGCAGAGGCCGGAGGCATCCACTCCCTAGAGCTGGAGTTACAGTTAGCTGTGAACCGTCTGATGTGGATGCTGGAGACTGAACTTAGGTCCTCAATAACCATTGAGCCATCTCTCCAGCCCCTCCTTGTTTAAAATCTAATTTATTCTCTCAAAGACCCTGGTGGCCAGCCTCCTCATCTGATAGCAGGGATGGGGCTGTGACAGGCGATGGCTGCCCATTGCTGCTGCCTTAGGGAGAGGGGCTGGGATTTACCACGGCCTTTCCTGGCCCTTGGCCACATCACTGCAGCTGCCAGATGTGGGCAGACAGGGAAGACACCACCGAGCTGTGTGCCCATGTGTCACTCTGGCCAATGCTTCTGACCTTGTTCAATCTAGTAAGCATTCTGTTTCCAAAATCCGGGGACAAAGACTTCAAGGAGGCTCACTATCCTTCATCCCCTGACAGGAGGCATTTCCCCTTTCCTTTCTTAACCCCTAATTTCTATTTTGGAAATGCAAGGCTCAACAATCAAGAGGAAAAAAAGTGTCAGAAATCCTACCACGTGGCAGGAAAAAGGAACAAGGAGAATTAGAAAAGTAAATGTCTTAGGTTCGTTGTCTAGACACAAGTCCCCTGCAGCTGTAGGGTGGCCTTGCATGAGTGACCACCCCATTCTGTGCCTTGATTCTCCTCTCTGCAGCCAGGCTAATGTGGGGCTCTTTGCCTCGGCTTTACTGATGTTTGGAACAGACCGTTCTGAGGGTGAGAGGCTATTCTGGGCACTGCACAAGATTTAGAAGCATCCTTTGTGCTCCCAGAAGACCCACATGCATCCACTTCAAGGAGAAATGTCTCAGGCGTTGGTAAGTGCCCACTGCCGTGCAGAATCTCTTTTCCCACCGGAGAGTCACTGGGCAGGACGCCTTTCTCCCTTTTAGTGGTTATGAAATTAAAAAGGTTGCCTTCCTTTCTTTCATCTCTTGTACACACTCTCTCCATCTTTGAAATTGATTCCTCTATGATGAGCAGGTAGACTAGCCCAGGCCGGGCCAGCTAGTCATGTGCTCAACGGTGTTGTGTCCATGTGTGATAAAGGCATGGGCTTAAACCTGTTCCTCACTTGGGAAGAGGGTGACATGGGCCCTTCTTATACAAAGGACTGGAACAGAGTCTTCTGCTCCTATATCCAGAGCGAAGATATGGCCAGATACCATGTGGGACTCAAAGAGGGGCTCAGGACACATAGAGGTCGGTACTATCACAGGCAAAGACTTTACTTTTAAGTGAGCATGCATCACAAGGTTTGGGAGTAGAAATGCAAGAACAGGTTCCAAAGATGTCTGCCTGGGGCAGAGCCTGGCCAGCTATCCTCAAAACTCTTTCCTCCTCCTATAGGTCACAGCCCTACTTTCTCTTGAGCTTGGATATAGTGATGTGATTGCATTCTGCCTGACAGCGTGCGAAAAGGAGCTCACAACTTTCTGGTCCATTCAAATCCCACATCACCCGCTCTCAACATCCACCTGCCACAGGGCAGTCTCCACAGCCTGGGCGTGAGCCTCTGTATGACAACAAAGACCAGGGCTTGCCTGTCTCCACAACCTACTGGGTGGGCTTCATACGGGAAATGAAGTTCTTTTATCTTCACCATTAACACTTGGGGCTGTTGAGCATATAGTTGGCCTTCTCTTATGTAATACACTGAAGGCTAGAATGGAAGCTACTGAGCTCGCCCAGGGCTGGGCGGGGAGTGTTCGTGTTTTCTTCTTTTTAGAATGGATGCACGCTGGGCATGGTGGGATGTGTCTTTAATCTCAGCACTTGGCAGGCAGAGGCAGAGGGATCTCTGTGAGTTTGAGGCCAGTTGGGTCTACAAAGTGAGTTTCAGGATAGCCAGGACTGTTACACAAAGAAACCCTGACCCCAAAAGCCACAAATAAAAACCAACCAGGCAGCCAAACAAACAAATAAAACAAATGTCTGTGTGTGGGGGGGAGTAGTGGTTCAAATGTGTGCATGTACACACAGATACCATCCTCAGAAACCCTGTCTCCGTCCTTTGAAGCAGGGTCTTTCATTGACCTTGGAGAGCATCTGATTGGCCAGAGAGAGCACCAGGGATACTCCCGTCTCTGCCTTCCCAATACTGAGATTGTGGACACCCACCCCTTTAGGTTTGAGACCTTTAAGTGAGTTCTGGGGATCAGACTTAGGTCCTCATGCTTTCAAGGAAGGCACTTTACTGACTGAGCCACCCACCACCTCCAGCCCCAACACTTATTTTCATTAAAGAACTATAGCATTGGTTTCTGTGTTGGTTCTAACAGACCCATCTCTGCAAATTATGGAGGCAGAACTTTCAGCTCAGCTGAACATGTGACCACATGACTGCAGTCGGTGGTGGCAAGTCCCTAAATGCAGCCTGGCACGAGAGTCAGCCCAGGATGACTGCACAGCTTCTGCTGAGACAGGGTTTCCTCCAGGCTAAGAATAAACAGTGGACTTGGGCATTTTGGCGCAAGATGCTAACTCCAGGCAGAACTAGGTCCAGGCTAGCGACATAGCTAGTCTACACTATGGTCACTGGTGGGACCTAGCAAAAGCCTCAACTCCCCAGGCTGTGGGACCTGATGGCTCAGCATACTTGGGGACATGTGTATGAAAGAGGGATAAGAAGCCAGGACAGATTTCAGACAGGCTGGGAGAGGGCAGAGGTATAGGGACCACAGACCTCAGTCTCTAGCTTGGTGCTCTTCCCTGGGACCAGGATGTAAGAAGCCTTTGAAGAAGGAAGGAGAGTAGAGTTTCAGAGAGGCCAGCAGAGCCAGCCCATCACTCTTGGGAAGAATTTTCCAGATCACAGTCCTACGAGACAGGAATGGTAGCGCGGGATGGTGAGGTCCCTGAGGTGTGGAGTGGGCAGAACTAAGGGAAATCAGTAATATTTTTTCTCCAGGCCTCTGATACCCAGCAAAGGCCACGCGAGGGAGAAGCTAGTGACTCATAGCAGTTGTCGGAGCCGGTGCAACCTGCCAAGTATAGCTTGAGTAGATGGGTCAACCTGGCACTTCTCTCCCTTTCTTACCCTGCCCTGTGGCAGGGGCAGTGGCAGCTGGCTGCCCTGACTGTCCTGACTGTGTTGTATGTAGGGGTGTGGAGGCAGTCCAGTCCTTTATCAGAATAGGAGAGCCTGCTGGCCATTTATCTCAGCTAGTGTCTCTCCTTCAAGAAGGCTTCTTGCATTCGGGTTCTAGGAAAGGGCACCAAACTAGGAGACTGAGTCCTGTTGTCCGCATATCTCTGCCCAGTCCACCTAAACTCTGTCCTGGTTACCCAGCCCCCTTTCTTCTCATCTTAGATGGATATCTAGGAAAAAGTGTCCCTGGGAAATCCTGAGCTACCAGTTCCCACGGCCCAGGGGAGTTCAGGGCTTTGCCAAGCTCCACCATTTGCTCAGCTGCTCCCAGCTTACCCATGGTAAAGCATCTCAATGGCAAAGCACTTCCAGGCTAAGCTTAGCCTGGTCCTCAGATTCAAGACAGAGACACCAGTCTTGTCCACAGGGTATCCACCCTTACCACCTCACCCTTTCTCTTGGATGCCCCACCTGAGACACTAGGACTCAAAGGACCTCAAAGGAGCATGCCCCTCACCTCCCCACATCAAAAATAGAACATTTTAAAAATGTTTTTATTTAATTAAAAAAAAGACAGAACTAACAATCCCAAACCATGGATGGGTACAGGGTCACAGGGACTTAACTGGTGAAACACACAGGGGAGGGGTTGGGACAGAGGAAGGATAGGAAGGTGGGCTCAGGCCGAATGTCCTTTCAGAGAAGGAGCCAGATCTGAGCCTGTCAGCAGTAGGGTCCAGCTCTACTCCCTTTGTCCCACAGGGAGGGGGAAGCTGGAGACCAGGGTCCCCAGAATGAGGCCAGCAGTCAGTGGGAGACAGGCTGTGAGGGCTGGGGTCGCTGAGGCCTTCTCCCTGTGCTCTACCCCCATCTCTTTTCTTCCTAACTCCTTCTTGGTCCCTGGAGTGGGCCTGTGCACTCTGCCTGGAACCGGACAAGAGGTAGGAGCCATCGGAACACCTTTCTTATGTGGAATCATGGAAACTTCTGGAATCACAGTTGGGGTGGTGGTGGCTTGCGTGGAAGTTTACCACCAGGCTGCTCTATTGCCAGAAGAGACATCAGACAGGTCCTGGGTCTCCCTGGGGGCTGGGGCTTTCCTTCAGCCTCATCAGATGTAATAATGGTGGTAGAGGAGAGGGGAGGGTGGGTAGGAGGAAGGCAGGGAGAAGGCCTGCAGCAGGGACAGGCCACACATGTCTTGACATTGGCGCTCACTGTTGCACATGCTTTGTCACATACTGAGGAGCCAACCTGGCCAGGAGGGAATGGTTTTGAGCAAGCGCAAAGGAGCCTTGGCATGCCCACGACTCAGCTCACCAGCTCATAGGCCATTGTTGGAGCTATGGTATAGGTTGTCTTCTTCCAGTGGTGGTGGTGGAGGGGGCAGGAAAGGACAAATGGACCTGCATCTGAACTCCGAGTTAGCCTAGGGGTGGGGAGGCTCCATGAGCAGGTGACTGAGGTAAGAATTGGCTGGTCACTTCTAAGTGAGACAGTTACCAGGGTCACAGAAGACTGTTCAAAATCGGATTAAGAAGTCTCAAAAAGTAAGAAACGATTGATCCTTAGAAAGCACGCGTGTTATAGAAAAGAGGGTGAGTTTCACTTTCTGGAGAGTTCTTTCTAACCTGGACACACTCGTATGTTTTTTTTTTTTGTTGTTGTTGTTGTTGTTGTTGTTCACCTCAAGAGGAAGAGGGGGATCAGTTGGACAAACTGTCGGACACAGAACTCATCCTTGGATTCAGGCAAAGATAGAAAGCCCAGCATGGCCCCTCAAGTCAAATGTTCACCGAGTCCTGGTTTGGGCAAAATAAGTTACAAAGGCAGGAGCCGGGGGAGATGTTGTTGCTCTTTTTTAGGATAAAGAGGTGAGTACAGCTTGCTCTTGTGCTGATATTCTTCAGTATGCCACGATTCATAATCACCTGGAAATGGATGCTCTTTCTTCCTTCTTTTTGGTCTCTACCCACTCTCAAGTTTCCCTTTCTTGCACTGAAGCTTGTGTATCTGTTTGAGAACACGAGTTTGGAGGTGGAGGAATGGTTCCAAGACGCAGCAGGGCCCTCTGATGCTCAGGGCACAGAGTGGTTCCTCAGGCCAGTGTGGAGGGACAGAGCTAAAGGCCACATACCCACCTTCCCTCAGATCCATGGCATCCTCCAGACCTCCCAAGATTAGTCAGTATGTCCTGTACGTTCTGAGCTCAGCAGAAGCTTCCAGAAGCATGTAGGAAAGCCTGCAGAGCCTCTGAATTTGCCCTGGATTTCTGGTCTCCTGATATGGAAAGAAGCCGGCCCCAGGACAGCTCGAGGCCGAAGCACCAGTTAGCCATAGAGCTTTCTCTTCAGGATGGATGATATTTACAACCACCAGCTCCACCAGGGTGCCAGACAGAGGCCGAGGGAGACACAGAGGGGACTGGAACAAACTTAGGCTCATTTTGGGCTCCAGGACATAGGAACTTCTGGGCAGGAAACAGCCGATGGGAGCCCAGAGGTCCCAGTGGAAGAAGCCTTCCTGTGGCCCAGTGAAGGGGGACACGTTTGACATCTGGCATGACTGGTTTCTTGGCTCCCAAGAGGCAGGCTGATGCAGCTTCTGGAAAATTCTTGGGCCTCTTGAGAAGTTTCAAAACCTAGAGGGCAGCAAAACATCCTGTCTTGGGAGAAAGTCAGCCTTTAGTTTCTACCTTGTCCCTGATTCCAATCTCCCAACTTCCCTCACTCTGACCTGGCCCATGGCATCTTCTGGAGGCCAGGGAGGATCGCACTCAGCTCCAGTTCACTGTCTGTAATCTTAAGGGTCACCCTGTTCTGTGTCACACAAACAGCCACCTTGGGGGAGGCCTGTGCTGAGAGGGGTGGGTAGGTCACACGGGAGTTGTCCGCCGGTTCAGCATGCTGACGTGGAAACCCTCCTTTAGGTCCTGCTGGAAGAAGTCATGCATCTGCAGGAAGCCAGCATCTTGGTCTGGACTGTAGCTGGCAGCTGTGGTCACCTTGAGGGGTTCTCTGGATAGTGTGTACATGGACAGCTCACCCATGGGAATGGCCCCGGTGATCTTCAGGCCTACGGGAGATGCATCCCTGGAGGGCGAAGCCTCCGTGGACCTTGAACTGGACCTGGACCGCCGTCGCCGGTACCTGTAGCTCGGCATCCTGGCGTAAGGAGAGGAGGAAGAGGCCTTAAGGAATTCCCGTTTGGTCTTAAACCTCAACTCTTTATTTTTCTCAATGTAAATGTTTACAGCCAGGACGCCCACGGTCTCCGCCACAATGAACGACAGGGCTCCAAAGTAAAAAGACCAGCCGTAGTTGTAATGGTTCTTTTTGTCTTCGTCACGTTTGTCACTGGGGTCGCCCGTGTTGCTGGAAATGTAGACAATGATGCCGATGATATTACTGAGGCCTGAAAGAAAGCAGGACAGGGAGAGAGATAGAGGTTAGACTCACAGCAGGAATGAGAGAATGGAGAACAGGCTGCTGAACTTGGGATGGTGACCAGTCTTCTCCTCAATGAATATTTATGTATTATGGTCGTCTATCTATTTTTATTTTTTTTAGATAGCATCTAATGTAGCCCAGGCTTGCCCTGCATTTATGTAACTGAGGATGACCTTGAATTTCCACTTAATCCCCCACCTCCCAAGTGCTGGGATTACAAGCATACACTATCTCAGCTGGCTGGGTAACTAATTCTTTTTCCTTTCTACCCTCTTTTCATCCCTCCCTCCCTCCTTTTTTCTTCCCTCTCTTTCCTTTTGAGAGGGTGTCATGTAGCTCAGGCTGGCTCAGACACCCCTAGGTATCTGAGGATGGCTTTGAACTCCTGATCCTCTGTTTAAAATACTTATCTTATGTACATGTGTATTGGTGTTTTGCCCGCATGTCTGTGTACCACTTGTCTGCCTGGAAAGGCAGGAAGAGGAGGGCATCAGATCCTCTAGAACTGGGTCTGTTGTAAGCCACCATGTGTGTATTGGGAATCAAACTCCTGACCTCTATAAGAGCAGCTAGTGTCCTTAACCAGTGAGCCACCTCTCCCAGTCTGGAACTCTTTTGCCTTTACCTCCCAGGGCCTGGGATTAGAACTGTGCACTACTGCAGCCAGCTTGGTAGCTAGGTTTCCCCCTCTAAGTCCAGTCACCCTTGGGTGTTCGTGAGAGATGCAACTCTCAGCAGAACCTGAAATCTGTGATGACCACCTCCCTTAGTGTAGTGCAGCATTTGGCTGTAACCCACCCAACTCCCCAATATACTTGAACTCATCTCAAGATAGCCTGGAACAGCCAACACAAATCTATGCTAAGAAATGGATGCTAGTCCGTTCTTCCTCTTCCAGGCTCCCACCCTATCTTTACAGCAAACTCCCTTGGGTCTTGGCATCCCATGAGGCTTCATGTTCTTTCCTCATATCCAACCCCACCAGCTCCTAACCCTGTTATAGGTTTGGAAAGCACCCAGCACCCCATTGCCTGGGTTGTCTTTTGCATACCTGACTATTTGATATGAGGTGCAATTTTGAACGCCATCAAATTAACCTCTCTAAAGGACACAATCCAGTGGCATGATCCTTTACGATGTGTGAAATCCCATTTGTCCCAGTCTTATACACCTGGCCTCTTCAGGTTAACCATGCGCTATGATTTCAGACTGCCCTCCCACCAGGATGCACGTTCCTGGCATCGGAGACCACGAGTTCAAGGGCTCCACTATACCCTCAGCTCCTGTCTGGAGGGGCAGCCCCCGCATACCTGCGGCCACAAAGAGGATTCCTGCGCTGAGGACAATATTGTTCTTGCTGCTGTAGATCCTCCCAGCGCCAATGCAGAGCCCTCCAAGCAGAAGCAGAATGGTGCTGAGGATGGGAAAGACACTGGAGGCTCGCACAATGCCTAGGCCAAGGAGGGAACAAAGCAGACATGGAGTGAGTCCAGCCAGCACCCCTCCCATGGCCATACGCATCTCTCCCAGGAGTCCTGCTAATGGATCTGGGCAAAAAAATGGCTCTAGGTTGGCTGTTTACTTTCTCAGATGCCAACTGACCTGTAATCACACCTGCCTGCGGGTCACTGGGCCTCTTTTTGGGTGTGGGTTGCATTTCCTTCAGATGAGAGGGATCAGAGTCCCTCAGTGGCACTGGGGAGGCCACAGTAACTACTATTCTGAACAGTATGGGATTGATACAAGAGCTCGCAGCCCACTAAGCTCTCTCCTGAATGGTCCCGTAGGAGCAGCAGAAGGTTGGGAAGTGGTGTGCTCTAGAGCTAGCTCTGATCAACGGTTGGAGGAACAGGCTTTAGAACAGTAAGTGGGGCTAGGTGTGAGACCTGCTCTGTCGTCACACGCTGTGGTCACCAGGTCACCAGGCTCGTGCGCATGACAAGTGCCTTTACCTGGAGCCATCTTGCCAGCCCACCACGATAAAATCTAATTGACAAATCAGGTATAGCAAGTGACTGACAGCAGCTAATAATAAAATAGGATCATGGCAACAATACACTGTAATAAAAGTTAATTTAAAAACCAACGGGTTCTTTATTTCTGGCATTTTCCATTTTGTAAGTTTAAATTGCTGTTGACTAAAATCTCAGAAATTAAAGTCATGAATTAGTGGAGATCACTGTGCTGTGGTTGGTTTTGTCCTTGTGGGGCAATTAGCACAAGGCTGGCTGCAGTATGTATTTTCTAAGTGGCTACTTATGTTCAGCAAGTCACCACTGAGCCTGGTGACACATGAAGATATACAAGCTCACAATGTGTGTGAGTCACAGAAGAGGCAGCAGGGCAGGGCACAATAAGAAGCTGTCCATCACACTGGCCAGCAAAACCATGTCTGACTCCTTGTTCTACCTCTGACCAGCATGGCTGGCGGCAGGGCCATGAAGTTCAGTGGCTGCCTGAGTTCACTGTTTGATAACTTGGCCACAGTAAATGATATCAAGCTGGAAAGGTTGGCTGTGTCCTTTCCCTGTGGATGTGGCTGCCTATGGGAAAAAGTATTACATATGTGTTTAGGGACCTTAGGGGCCTCAAGATGAGACCATTCTGAATGAACCCAGGTCTCAATTTCTGTTGCTTTCAGTCATGTGGTTCATGATGGTTTGTTATAGCCCCTTAGGAAATGAATGCCCACCAAAGCACATAGTAGGCTTCTGGTCCTCACCCTGAGCGTCTGAATAGACAACAAGGTCAGAAGAAGAGAACAGATTCATGGGAGATGCTCAGAGCTTGGCCTCCTCTGTCCTTGCAATCCTAGAGAAATCCAGTTGCGTGGGCCTTGGAGAACTGAGTCAGGAAACGCGGGCAGGTGCCCCTCCTGAGCCAGCTGACTGGCTTGGGGCCTTCCAGCCTCTGAAGGCGGTGTTTGTCTCCTTTCTGTACACCCACAGTGTGAGCCCCTGCTCCACAGAGAAGGGATTGTGTGGGGGCATTAAATGAAAAGTCCTCTCTCTGCCACTTCCTCCCGATTCCTCTTAGCTTTTTTGTCATCGCAGGCTCTGGGAGGAGGCTTCCTGTGTGCTTCTCAAATGGGCCTCTGAGCCGAGATGGCCAGACTCATGTCATGACCCTGCCCTGCCTTCTGCAGACCAGTCAGATGGTCCAGAGTGGACACTGGAGCCCTGTGGCACAGAGACACCCATCCAGGTGAGTCCTGCCAGCACCTGTCTCTTGCTACATGGACTCAGATGCTCAAGTGTCTTGCCACAGGGACTGTGAGAAGCTGGAGTCAGCCATGCCCCAGTGACCACATCCAGCCATGGGGGATGATGTGTATCTGGAGAATGGACACTATCTTGTAACTTTAAGCCCCACTGTGGAGTCACAGTTGCCTGGACACCAGCATTGTTGCTTGGCACAGGTATCAGCCATTTAACTGGAAATCTCGAACCTAGGAGGGAGATGCCAGACCTGAGACAAGACAAGCAGAGACTATGGGCACAAGACACACCCAAGAAAGAGACTCTCTGAAGGGTGTGAGGTAGTGACTCCCTCATATCCCAAGCTGTGAGTGTGCAACACACATAGGCCTCCAAGGACCAAATGTAATTCAAAATGCAAGTCTAGCCTCTCTTAGGAATGTGAGGCTCAGAGTTGACTTGTTTCTTGAATTTGTTTCTTGAACTTTCTAAGAGTGAGGAGCTGCCTAGCCTCAGGCCTGCTAGACTGCTGTCTCACAGGCCTTCCTTTGCTATAGAACCTTCTGTGCTCTTCAGACTCCTGTGTTCTGACACCACACGGAGGCCAGAGGCCAGACCTGGAGGCCAGAGCTATTTCCATGCCCCTTTATCCCACGTGCTCGGAATGGTGATAAGTCTATGACAGAGTTACATTAAATGAATGAAGAAATAGATGACATCATTCTGTGAGCCCCCAGAGACCTCTCTCCAGGGATCCTCTACACAGAGACCAGAGGGCTGCATACTGAGAATAGGGGTAGCCTGGAAGACACAGGCCTCATGGCCACGGGGACTATGACTTTCACAGGTCTTGAAGTTGGCCTGCAGCTGGCTCCAGGTTTCCCTGTGTCCTAGGGGAAGTTGGAAATCAGTTTTTAGGGACCTATCTCTACAGCTATTCCTGGACACACAGTAGCTTATTATGAACCAGTAGGTCTCCATGGGGATCTGGTACATTTGAGAACACATCCTTTGTGGGAGAGACAACTGCCATATCCACGCTATCACTCTGAGGTACTCCCAGACGCCTGGCTACCCAGGGGACACTGCTGGTGGGAGGACCTGTAGCATCAGGGCCAAAGCTTCTGGCCATGTGCTTTGTGTGACTCCAGACTTTTACTCTGTCTTTCTCTGTCCCATCCTGGACCCCAGGAGGCTGACTGTATGGACCAAACCTTCAAGGCTCCCAACTCTGGCTTTTGGAGGGCAGTATCTCTGATGGAGATATTTCCCAAGCCTTCTCTCTGCCAAACTGCAAAATGAAGGAGGCTGCCATACTCTTGCCTAAGGATCTCGGCTCTTGTCAGTCAGCTCTGTCCTTCCAGCTCCCTTTTGAGAGCTCTGCATTGCAGAACCGGAAGGCTGTCACTCACACTGTCATCTATGCAAGCGGCATTTCTTGAGTTGTGCAGTGCGCAATCTCCCTCATCTATGGCTACCCTAAGGGGACCTCATTTACCACGTAGAGTGTGGGCCTCCAGTATGTCGAATCAGAGGACAGGAAGGTGAAAGGGGAGAACATAGGGAGGTGGGTTGGAGGCAGGGCTCTGGTCATATTATTTCAGGTTCTGGGCCTGGCTGGAGCAGCCTGACATGGGCTCCAAGGGAGCCTCAGCTCCAAGGGAACCGCACACTGTTCTATTTCATCCGATGACTCATGATCCAAATCCTTTCTTGTAGGGGAAAAAAAAAGACCCATAATCAGGTGCACGGTGAATTATCTCTCTCTAAGGACACACTGGTATCGATTCTCTATGTGTGAGGCTGGGCCTGAGCCCCAGGGTGCTGCAAGCAGCAGCTTTGTGTCTTTTGGCTGATGAGGAGGAGGGAACGACACAGAAAGCCTAGCATCCATCTCTAGCCCCTCTCTGGCTGTGTCTCCCTCTTTTCTGGAGGAGAGGGGTCCAGAGGTCCACGGATGAACTCTGGACAGACTTTGGGAGCAGGGGTAGCCCATCCTTTGGGATTCAGCACATACTGTGGGTACGAATGGGCAGGCATAACTCAGTCCCAGGATCAGACGGGAGGAAGAGCTTAAGGGCAGTCCATAGGCAGAGGCAGTGGCTGCATTAGTTGGGGCTGAAGTGACTTAGGGCCTCCTGTCAGAGGTGGCCAGGAGGCCCTGCCAGCTTCATCACCAACTGTAGGATTCTTTTTAAAATTTTTTAATTACTTTGTTCATTTACATCCCAGGCATTATCCCCTCCCAAGTCCCCCCTCACATGTGTTCCACCCCCAACACACCTCCCCCTTCCCTGGGGCCTCAAGTCTCTGAAGGATCAAGCTCATCTTTCTCCCAGTAAGGTCAGACCAGGCAGACCTCTGCTCTATGTGTGTATGCTCCTGGTCGGTGGCTCAGTCTCTGGGAGCTCCCTGGAGTCTGGGTTGGTTGAGACTGCTGGTTTTCCTATAGTGTCGTTCTTCCCTTCAGCTTCTTCACTGACAAGATTCCTCACAGAAGAAGTCTGGTGAGGTAATCCCTACACAGTGTGCCTCAGATGCTCCACCCCTCAGGAAGGTGTGTCCCGGGCAGAGCTATTTTTAGCTTTTATCAGGACTGGGCCTTAGAGAGCTCAGGCTGGCCTCAAAGTCACTACACAGCAGAGGAGGAGCTTGGCCTCCTGGTCCTTTTGCCTCTTCCTCTTGAGTGCTGATATTATTAGTCTGAATAATCACACGGGGCTCAGAGAGCTCGTATCTTTTCTTTTTGTAAAACTGGAGACGGGGTCTAGACTAACAGACAGGGTCTAATCTAGACTCAAACTTACTACACAGCAGGAGATGACCTCGAATTCCTGATCCCCTACACCTCTGCAGTGCTGAGATTACAGCCTGTGCCACCAAGCTGGATTTACGCTGTGCTGGGCGGGGATGGAACTCAGAGCCTTATGCATGCTAGGCAAGCACTCTGCCAACTGAGCTCCATCCCCAGTGGAAGTTCCTACCCCCCCCCCTTTTTTTAAAAAATTTTTCTTTTTCCAGATGTTTCTTTCTAATGAATTGACCATTACATTTTTAAATTTCTAAAATGGCCAACAGGCCATAGAAAGACATTTATTTAGGCACCTGCTTGACACCAACAGCTTCAGCAAACTGCTGGCCTTGATTCAGGGCCAAGAAGTTCCTACCCTTCACTTCCGCTTGCTCCACCAGCCTTCCCTTGAAGCTGTTCTTTCCTGATTGGGCTTCCGTGTTTGTGGGCCTCAGCCTTTGATCCACTGTACCTACCCTCAAATACACAGCATGTCAGGCCACTCCTACACTAAGCCCACCCTCTGAGCTCGGGACTTCTAAACGAAAATGCTCACAAGCCCCCAGGGCAAAGAACTGGGGGGCCAAGTCCACAGAGCTCACCTCTCTAGCCCCTCCCTTCCTCTCCCCTCCTCAATACAAAGCAGCTGAGGTACTTGTCACTCACGGAGGAGGTACTCGGAGCTGTCATGGTCGTAATCGTTATCCTCTGGAAAGTGGTTGATCCGGAAGCAGTGCCCTTTATAGATGCCTAGAGGAACCAAAGGGAAACACAGGCTGTGAACGTCCCATGGCATAGGACAACCATTCACTCCAGACATGGAAGCTTTAGGCAGGTCACAGGGGCAGAGACATGAGAGGTTGCGTCTGAAGTCCCCACTGCTCAGTGTCCCATAGGGACGCGCACTCACACAGAGGTCTTGCACATTGAGATGAGCCTCAGTCAGAACTATATCATTTCTGGTTAAGCCTCGACATCCTCAAGGATGAAACAACACACCTCACTGTCAGGACAAAAGGCCCCACACCGCAGGCGGGATGCCCAGACCTGGGGGACTCTAGCATTGCCGCTTGAAAAATGAGCCGGAGTTTGTTCCTCTCGAATGGTCAGAGGGACAGGCAGACTCACAGAGGGACAGGTCGGATGGTGCTTATACAGTAGAGTGAACTCCTCCCTCCAAGTGCTAAAATGGACTCAGATTCCAATCCTCTCAATCCGATAGAAGGTAGAGAGCCAAGAAACTTCCAGAAGGGTACAACTATCTCCTGCCCGGCTTGGAGAAGTACTGTCCCCACCCACTATGGTCTTTGCAGTGCAGAAAAGCAGAATTCCTGGTTTAACTCAAGGACAAGACAGTTCTCTCTTCCAGAATCTTCCATCCATTTTTCTCCCAATCATCTGTCACCCTGCAGCCTGAGAATGCCAATCACTAAACATACCAGCAGAGAGGGAGTCACATGGGGAAGAGGGGGAGGTCATGCCGCTACGTGCCTGTGCCTGCCAACTCCTCATACCTACTCAGTCACATGACTCCAGCAGCCGATGGCCAGAGCCCTTCCTCCCTAACCCCTTAACTGGTCAGAGCTGGTCTATTCCCAGCTGTCACCAGTTCTCTTGAAGCTTCTGCCAAGCATCCTGCTGGCTTCCAGCAGCCCAGCCTGGCCTCATAGTGGGTGGGAACAGTACTGGAGGCTGGAAGTATGCCAGGGGCACATCTGTCTTCCCGTGTGTCCAACTAAGGTCTCCCTGCTGAGCTGGGGCTTGTCACTCTCCTACCTGGTGACACTCGAGCTGCTGACCAGGTGCCCGACTCCAGGCTCTCCCTCCACCTCCCTTCAGCTGCTGCTCCAAAGACCTGTGTGCACAGTAGCATCTGTACTTCCCCGGACCCCTGGTCAGAGGTGCAGGGGACAGACAGAGAGTCTCAGAGGAGGTATCTTGGGTGGGGTGTGTTTTCTGTGAGAACTCAGTTAACCTTGAGTTCCCTTGCCTACTCGGTGGCAATAACCTCAGCTCTCATCCCTAATATCAGTTCTCAGGTCCCTTAGAACTACAGATGATACCGGTGAGGCTATGAGGTGGTTCTTGGCCACCTCATAGCCAAGATTCACGGCTGAATCGGGGAGATTCACGGCTGCTGGGCCCTGAGCTGCCCGTCTTCTACTTCACGTGTCCCTGAGTGGTTGAGTCAGTGAGCAAATGCAGGAGCTATGAAGAAGCAGGACTATCGGAATGGGTGGGGCCCAGGATAGCTGCAGGTAGGTAGACTGGCAGAGAGTCAAGTGGGCCAGCTGCAGCTCCCCCCACCTGGTTCATTCCTAGGACCTGTTCCCCAGGATTTAAAACTGTTCCCGCAGACCCAGAACCAGCCTTTAAAGAAGTAGGGGAGCAGAGCTCTCTAGCACTGCCCACCCCCAACACTTCCCTTTTTTTTTCCTTTTTTTTTTTTTTTTTGCCACTTCACAGGTCTAGAGAAAATCACCAAGTCGCACATGCTTGTTGGAACAAGTCAAATAATAAGAGATTGAGAAAGAAAAAACCAATCTCTTCAGCTCGACAATCCTGCAGCTGACTTGTCTTTGTGGACCGTCTCCCCCACTCTCCCATGCACAAGCATACAGGTAGGGGTCTCCCCTAGTTTTAAGGGGTGCTGCAAGCTGAACCCAAGTCCTTGCTTATACTAAGTACATATTCTACTCCTGGACTCTTCTGCCTCTATTTTTTTTAAGCACCTTATTTTTAATTACTGTAGATTCATATGCTCATGTAAGATATAATGAGAGACGGTTCAGTGGGAAAGTGCTCGCCACTCAAGCATGAGGACCGACTTTGACTCCTTAGCACCCATGTGCAAGGCCTGGTATGGTGGTATTCTGTAACCTCACAGTGCAGGGTGGGGAGGTGGACAGAGAGAAGAGGATCTTGGGAACACCAGCCAACCAGCAAACTCTAGCCAATCAGAAAGCTCCAGGTTCCGAAGGTAGAGAAGGCTAGGGTTACAGCACGAAAGTGTGAGGACCAGAGTTCAGATCCCATGAGAGGATGCCAAAGTCTGATGGGTGAGGAGGGCTGCCTGTAACCCGGGGTGGTGTGCCTATAACCCAGAGTGGTGTGCCTGTAACCCAGGGTTGTGTGCCTGTAACCCAGGGTAGTGTGCCTGTAACCCAGGGTAGTGTGCCTGTAACCCCCAGGTGGTGTGCCTGTAACCCTAGGCTGGTGTGCTTATAACCCCAAGGTGGTGGTGTGCTTGAGGGTTGGTGGGGGAGAAGATACAGGGAGTTCAGAGCAAGCTGGCTATTGAAGATAGCTCAAACAGTGAGATCTGGTTTCAGCTAGAAACTGCCTCAATACATAAGGTAACAATGAGGGAGGACCCAACAGCAGCTCAGGCACATACACACATGTGCACACATACATATACATGTGCACCCATACATACACATATACATGTGCACCCCCACCCATGAACAGACACGCACATATACACATGTACTCACACACATGCATGTATGTCTACACATACACACATACATGTGTACCCACATAATGCACCTATACATACATGTGCACTCACATGCATGCATGCACACATATACATGTGTACCCATACACATGCATCTATACACATACACGTGCCCCCCCACATGTACCCATACATATACATGTGTACCCATACAAACACACATACATGTGCACCCACACACATGAACACATATACACATGCATGCACTCACACACGCACACACACAAATAAGCATGATAATAAAACAATTAAGAGCCATTTCAAAGTCAACTTCTGGCCTCCACACATGCCCATGCTGGTGACCACACATGTAACTACACCCACACATACATAGAGAGGGAAAAGTGATATGACATGGGATGACCTTCACTCTGTTTCCTGGTAACACCTGAGAAAACTAGCATGATGACACATTCAGGGTGGTGACACTGATCTCATGTGTGATCCAGAACCTTCCATCACAGGATCACCTCCAAGTGCCCTTCGTGTTTAGCCACAACCTACCTTTCTGTCTACCCCAGTCTCTCCTGAACCCACAGCAATCACCATGGGGTTCTCAGTTGTGCTAGCTTTGCCCTTTAAAATGTCAACACATGGGCTGCACGGCACAGTAACCTTTAGGGGGTGGCCTTTTGTACTCGACAGAGTTCTGAGATTCTCTCCCGTTTGTGTGTTGGTGGTTTGTGCCTTCCATGGCTGGGCAGTGTTCTACAGCACAGAAACCTTGTCTTCTGCGAAATCATGACCCCTGAGGGAGTTCCACTGTTTCCAGCAATACTGCTGTGGCTGTTCATGTTCAGGTCTTGGGAAAAAATGTTTATTACCATTCTGAAACAATTGCCCAGGGGTGCAATTGTTGGGTCATATGACAGGGACACTCTTAGTGTTAATAGAGACTGCCCTGAAACTCACTCTGTAGATCAGGCTGGCCTTAACGCAAAGATCCACCTTCCCCTGCCTCTTGAGTACTGGGATTAAAGGTGTCTACCACTTCTGCCCAGGAAAGTGTTCTTTTCTAATTGGAAAAACAGTAAATCAATATTAATCCAAACGATGCTTAGAAAAGTCCTCAAAGGAAGCCACAGGGAAGAGAGAGCTGTAAGAGCCCCGCCCTGCCCAGCACTGAGGGAAAGGGCTTTAGCCTTCATAAGGGTATCCTGTAGTTGTTCAAACTCAACTTATGAGTTGATTTTTATGGCACTGTGGATGGAGCCTAGGGCTCCCAGCATGCTAAGCAAGTGCTGTTACTGAACTATGTCCCATGCCGTTAATTTATTTTAGATAGACTTGTAGA
This sequence comes from Grammomys surdaster, assembly GCF_004785775.1. Classification (NCBI taxonomy): domain Eukaryota; kingdom Metazoa; phylum Chordata; class Mammalia; order Rodentia; family Muridae; genus Grammomys; species Grammomys surdaster. Next base: position 371,717 of record NW_021621692.1, read on the forward strand.
CAAGATTTTGTAGTACATCTATCAGTTTTCATAGCTTTTGTTTGTTTGTTTTGAGACAGGGTATCACTATGTAGCCTTGGCTGGCCTGATCTTACAAGGTAGACTAGGCTGGCCTTGAATGCATATCTAGGCTGGCCTTGAATGCATACCTGTCTACCTGTCTCTGCCTCCCAAGTGCGGGAATTAACACCACCAGGCCAGGATTGTGACTCTGTTTTTGAAGTGCTGGCTATCCATTATAGCCTGTTAACTCAGTGTGTGTGTGTGATGAGTGTGTGGTGTGTATGTATATGTGTGTGGTGTATGTGTGTTGGGGTGTGTGTATGGTATGTATATGTGTGTGTGTGGTGCGGTGTATGTGTGGTGTTTGTATGATATGGTGTGTGTGTATGATGAGTGTGTGGGGTGTGTACATGTGTGCATAGTGTGTGTATATGGTGTGTATATGTGAGTGTGGTGTGTATGCACACATGGGTACACACGAGTGTAAATGAATACACATGTACATGTGTAGAGGCCAGAAGTCAACTTTGGGTATCCTTCCTCAGGGACTACTGATCTCGATTTTTGAGGCAGGGTCTCTCACTAACCTGAAATGTGTCAAGTAGCCTAGGCTGGCTGGCCTCTGGAAATCTCTGCTTTTCCAGAGCTGGAACTGCAAGCACCTGTCAACACTCTTGGCGTTTTACTTGGGCGTTGGGGACTGAACTCAGGAATTTATGCTTGGGTAGCATTTTAGCAGCGGACTTCTCTCCCCAGTGGTTCGTTCTTAAGCACATGATTTGCAGTGGCTGCAGGAATGTCTACATGTCTAAATCTCTCAGTTATTTCTTGGGGGCTCTGTTCAGACATGGTGGGTCCCACCGTTTATGGGGTAATGATCAAAGGGTGTCTGAATGCATGTACTCCACAGTAGTTTTCCTGCCCCTCTCTGCTCCTCCCCTTTGCTCCTTCCCTCTCCCCCTTTCCTTTTCCTTCTCTCTTCTTCCTCATACACCAGAGAGACTCCCACAGACTAGAGAGATGGGCAGCGTTGTGGTTAAGCTTTGCTGTCCTCAAAGCCATCCTACAGTCTAACCTGCAGTAGCTATGAATGTACCTATGGCAGTTAGCTTTCCACCACTGTGACATGACATGGGAGATGACCCATGTCGAGAGAGGACAGGCTCATTTTGACTCCCAGTCAAGGCTCTAGTCTGAGGTTCTTTGAGTCTGTGGTATGGTATTTAGTAGGACATTGTGATGACAGCTGGAGGCCGTGAGGCCCCATTCACTTCATGGTGCCTGGGAGCAAAGAAAAAGGAGCCAAGATTTCCATCTCCTACATGGGCACACCCCCAATCAAACAAGCTTGTTCCAACCAGCCCGCCTCTTAAGGACCCCACTGCCTCCCAAGAGAGCCACAGGCTGGGGACCGAGCTTTAAAAGCTGGGCCACTGTGGAACATTCTGGATTTCCAATATAGCAGATCCTTATTTTAAATGAGGGTCCTGCAGGTCATTCAGGGTTTTGAGGGGCCTACCCTAATTCCCAGGTGGGAAGCTAGAGCCACTACAATCAATTCTACCCCATCATTGTCTGAGGAGGAAGTAGACCATGGGGCAGGTTGTCACTCACTGGTTTTGCCCCTATTGATCAAAAAGAGAAAGAGATTACTCCTTTACCTCGGAGCTAAGAATTTGAGATATTTCCCCTAAATGTCCAGTTTGGTCAGACATTTTTAGCTATTCTTTTCATGATAGCTCCAAGAGTCTTCTTCATTCCCCCTCCCCGTTAGGGACAGCTGAGGATACTCCATGTCCTGAAGCATAGCAACTCAAAGTTGAATTGTGGCCGCCACATATGTACCCATTACATATGTGTGGGTCCATGGGCACACGCACGCGCGCGCACACACACACACACACACTCATAGCCTAGTCTACATAGCAAGTTCAGGCCAGCCAACGCTATCTAGTGAGACCTTGTCTCAAAATAAACAAATTAACATCCAGGCTGTATCCTCCTTCTCCAGACTTGCTTCCATTAATGGGACCTAGCATTCCCATTGCCTCAGTTTCCCTGGGAGTTTTTCCCACAAGAGTCACCTGTTTACATGAAGCTCAACAGTTTCAGGCCTGCAGACCTCACATTTATCTCTGTCAAGTTTAATTTTGTTAGCATTGGCTTGAGACACTTAACAAGGAGAAAATTAACAGCCGGGGAGAGAAGCAGGAGAGAAAGCTGTTTCTAACTCCTTTTCAGCAAGACAGAACGCTGCTGTGCTGTCAACTAAGTGACACTGAGCTTCTTTTTAGTGCGTGGTTCATTCCGGGACCCTGGACTGACCCCTCTACAATAATACAGATGCACTAGGAGCAGGGTGCTCACAGGAACACAGCGGGCCTCTGGAAGACCAGGAAGCTACTGGTGTAAGAGTCTGTGAATCATGTGACCCCAGGTGAGTTTAAGTCCTCATCTGTAAGACTCAGGAAGGGGCCAGAGGGGCGGCTCCTGCTTGATTTTCATGGCTTTCTGTGGAGATGCACATACATGTCACCATGTACATAGGCATCCACTTGTCTCCTTCCACCACGAGCCACTTTTCCTAAAGGTGCATGCATGTATGTCTGTCTGTATGTCTGTCTGCCTATATGTCTGCATATGTGTGTGTATATGTATATATGTATGTGTATGAAGCTGGTAAACCAGGCTAGAACTGTGGTGGTGGCAAGTGTGTGTGTGTGTGTGTGTGTGTGTGTGTGCGCGCGCACAGTGGGATGGGGTAGCCTGTCCTTCCATGATCCTTCGGAAGGTCATACCTCAGGGATGTGCCATCACAGAGAGCCTGCGTACCCCATCCCCTGGACTCAAGGGATTCCAGAGACAAGACTTTCAGTGTAAAATCTGGGAAGTTAGTCATTCTTTGAGTCATTTGAAGGATGTTGGCACCTGACACCATCTTGGTGAGAGGCACCTTAGCAGCTCATTCTAATTAAGGAAATCCCAGGGGAAAGAACGCCAGCTGCTGCCTTAATAATAACACTGATTGTTCACGCAATCCTTTACCTCCTGCATGGCCTTTCCAGAGCAGCACACCACTGGAGTCCCGCAAGCATCAACAGCCGTGAGGAGCACCTACCAGGAGCATACAGACATCCTCCTGCCTCACGTCTGCTGGAGCCGTCAGCCTCCTGCATACGTCCCATGTCCATTCCTCGACTCAGCCGCACCAAGTATTTCTTGCCTTTTGCTCACAGCAATGGGTAGGTTGCCGGGGGAACAGCTCTGCCAGCATTCCTAGTTACCCGCCCTGTAAACTTTGTTCACGGGAGGACAGGATGGGAGCAGGCCGAGAAACATTTCCAGTCTCAGTCCCACGGGTACTAGTTCTGTGGTCCATTCTAAATGACTTCTGGATAGTTGGGGCCAGGGCTTCCTACTTCTTCAAGTCTAGTCCTCTAGGATGGCCACCTTTAGGACACATACAACTTGTAGACAAAGCTGGGCTTGGGCTTAGGTCAAGGCTGATGAGCTGTGTGGATTCTGTACACCAGTCTGTTGCATCTCTATAACAAGGCTCCTTTGGAGATGGAGGGAGGTCCCTTGGAGGGGTCTAAAGGTGTTCTCGCACAAGCCCACTATAGTGCCCAAGGGTGGAGCCACTAGGCATTTATACACACATTTTATCAGATGTTGGAAAGCTGGTGAGGAGAGTGAGGCCTGCTGTGTGCTTGGCAGAGTAGCTGCATGGATCCAGCATCTCTTTGCTGACTCAGCACCTTGTCGAATGCTCCACCCCACTACCCTGAAGTCGTCCCCTTCTACAGGGAGGGTAAGCAGCATGGGTACCAGGCTAGCTTCCTGACTGTGAAGCCGGGGGTGGGGGCAGAGTCTTGGGATGAAAGTCAGCTTCATATTTGCCAGGGAGGGTGGGGCAGGGTTGAGGAGCAGCACTAAGGCTCAGTGTGTAAATGGCAGAAGAGGCCACTAGGGGATGGTGTTCTGTGGGACGTCTCTGTTCATTCGCAAACCATTTGTTCACCCCTCCTCAACACACATTCATTCCTTCATCTTATTCATTCCTCAGTGATATTTTCATTTGTTTGCCCATTACCCACTCATTCATTCAATCATTTCTCAGCAGGGGTGTGTGCATATATATGTATATATATGGTATATTCAGAGGTGTGTATATATGTATGTATGTGCATGTATGTACATATGTGTGATATTCAGAGGTGTGTGTATGTTTGTATGTATATATGTGATATATTCAAAGCTATGTGTATGTATGTATGTGTATGTATGTATATATGTGGTATATTTGAAGGTATGTGTGCAGTTTATTTATGTGGTATATTCAAAAGTGTGTGAGTATGTGTGCACAGTGTTTTTATGTAGTATATTCAAAGATGTGTATGTGAGTGTGTGCACAGTGTATATATGTTGTATATTCGAAGGTGTGTGTGTGCAGTGTACATATGTAATATATTTGAAGGTGTGTGTGTTTGTGTGTGCAGTGTATATATGTAGTATATTCGAAGGTGTGTGTGTTTGTGTGTGTGCAGTGTATATATGTAGTATATTCGAAGGTGTGTGTGCAGTGTATATATGTGGTATATTCATAGGTGTGTGTGTGTGCATGTGCACGCGCATTCTTATCCACCCTTATGTGTGCACACAGGCTGAAGGACTACATTTGGTGTCCCGCTCTAGCAGGCTTTGCCTTGTTCCCTGAGGCAGGTTTCTTACTGAACTTGGAGCTAGGCCTGGAGCCATCATGCCCCAGACCCTCTTTTGTGTCTGTCCCCCAGCAGCTCTGGGGTTACAGGCACCCACACGGCCACCTCCGGAATTTTATGTGCATGCTAGTATCCGAGCTCAGGTCCTCAGGCTTGTGTGGCAAGTGTGTTACTCCACTGAGCCATGCTCCAGTCTCCTCAGCTGTATTTTTGTGGAGTGTGTAAAGATTACCAAGAACACTGCTAGGTGCTGGAGAGGATGCACTCCTACAGACCTCCTGTCGTGAGGATGAATTGAGACCCAAGAAGATATAATAAACGGCCATCTATATCATTTAACATGTGACATGGACAAGGAGATTGGCAGACAGCAGCAGACAAAAGAGGGTTTTAGCCATAGACTATTGTCTAGAGATTGAAGCTGAATTCAGGGCTGGATGGTGGTAGAGAGACCACATCCAGGGAAAGACTCCTGCAGAGGCCCCCTACCCTCCAGAGTCAAGTCTGGAAGACTGGAAAAGAGCCCCAGATGTCATCCCAAAGAAACAGTAAGTGGTGGTGGTGGGAACGAATATTCCAATCACCCAAATAATATTCCAATCACCCAAATGTCATCCTCTGGCCTGTGTGCATGCATAAGAGTGGATGCACTTGTGTACAAGCGTATGCACATGTGTGTGTGCACACACACGCCTTCATACCACATATATACACAGATAGAGACAGAGAACCAAATGAGCAAAAAAGAAGGAGGAGGAGGAGGAGGAGGAGAGAGAGAGAGAGAGAGAGAGAGAGAGAGAGAGAGAGAGAGAGAGAGGGAGGGAGAGAGAGAGAGGAGAGAGACAGGCATAGATAGAGAATGCCCAGACCAGTCAAGTCAAGGCAAGGGCAAAGACCACACCTGGTGCGACATCCTGCCACCTGTGTCTGAGTTATTTTATCAACTGCAAGCTTCACATCTTATGAATTTTGCAAACATTTCCTACTTAGGCAATCTCCAAATTAGTCCAAATTAGAGAGAGTTCACTGGTGGAGCACCGTGATGCGGTGACAATGTGGCTCACAGCTCTGGTACACAAGTCAAATGGTCCAAGTCTTTATCTCAGAGCAGGGTATCCTGGGTCTCTTCACCCCCCCACCATGCCTCTCTCTACTGCCACAGCTTCCTAGAGCTGTTCGCCCATGGGCTAGCCTCCATCCCATTCCCAGCAGGAAGGGAAGAAACAGTGTAGCAGCCCTGGGCAGTTTCCATGCCTTAAGTCACCCCAATCAGGAGCAAATCTGGGACTCTGTGGGTCATGTAGAGATCGGAGAGGGTGGGTGGCTTCCGCAAAGCTGAGAGGCAGGAGGTAGTGGCAGTATTTCCTCATGACAGGTTTTTATAGGAGTGCGACCCTTGGCATCACTTAGCACCCATGTATGCTAGGCCCTGTTTGAAGCATCTATGCTTTATCAACACAGCCTTGATACTAATCCCGGGTGGACAGGATGACCACCACCCTGTGCTGCCACCTACCTACCTGGGATTTGATCCAGTCCACTAGGCATCAGAGACCAGGCCTTCATACGTAGGCAGTACATACTCAACACAATGCTTTTCTTCATTGTGTACACATGGGCACAAGCTACATTACACCACTGGAAGTCAAACGACAGCTTTTGGGAGTCAGGTCCCTCTTTCCACTGTGCGTGCATGTGTCCTGAGGATCAAACTCAGGTTATCAGGATTGGCAGCAAGCACCTTTACTAGCTGAGCCATCTCGCCAGCCCCTCAGACCCCGGGTAACCTTTCTAAAGACTATCTCTAAACAAGATCACATTCTGAGGTACTCCAGGGATGATGTCAATGCAAGATTTGGGGGCTGGGGAGTCCTTTAACCTTGAACATAGATTTGGGAGAGGGTGCAGTGGCCAGGCATGCCAGTCAACAAACCCGAAGTGCCAGACTGATCTCCTTTTAGGCCCTGTATCCTGCCTTGCTGCCCACTCAGAGGTCCTCTTCATAATCCCTCCGCTTCCACGCCCATCTCCAAAGAAACTCCCTAATGACTGTGATTTCCCAATTGGCATGTTCTGGTCTCCTGCGGGCTGGCTGCTCTCCAGTGGTAGCAGGCAGGCTGCTGGGAAACCTTTCCTCGGGTTCCTACAGGGAAATGCCAGGCTCCGAGAGGCAGCGGGCTGGGCTGCACTCCCCTAGATTCTTGGCCTTCAGTGACACTTTGAGACCCCATTAAATAACCACAGACTTCACTGTCTTCATGCAACTTCTATTTCCTGAGCGCTTGCTATTTTCGAGGCAATGGCTTCTTGGAGATGTTGCTGAGTCTTCTCATTATACTTGCTTTACTTTCACTGGGCACATGGGCCATGGGGCAGGTGACCTTGTCATCCTTTGGACTGTTCACCAGTGATACATGCCATGTCTGAGACAGGCTCTGGAGCAGGAAGTGTACCCATTTATCTCCATCTTGCCCCGCCCTTTCCATTCCCAAGCCTTGGAAGAGAGACAAGATGCCTTTCCACACGTGGTGGATGCTGTCCTCTAACAGGACGACTCCCGTTAGACTGCTAACTCAGCAGGTGACCTGCTATTGTGCCGGCTGCTTTCCACACCCCGGAGTATTTCTTCTGTAGTAAAACTCAATGACGAGAGAGATTAAGACATGCATGGCTTCTGCCCTTGCGGAGCTTTCTATTGGCAGTTCCTAAATGGTGATGAAGGAAAGGGAGACTCTCTACATGAGAGTCCAGGGCCTCATAGAACGCAGGACTGAGGAACTTGGCCAAGGCCGTGGTGCTGAGGTCAGAAAAGCTGTGTTTTTATCCCAACATCATGTGAAGGAGAAGGAGGAGAGGAAGGTACTCAGGGAACACCTTCAGATCAGACTGGTTTAAGTTGTTTGTTTGTTTGTTTTGTTTTTGTCTTGACTGGATAGCTTAACGAAGAAATGCCTATGTCCTTTCCAAGTACAGCTTGAAGACTGGAAAGCTTCTTCAGCTAAAGAGCGACCCTAAGACCCACACCTGCAGAAGACCTCACACCGCAATCCCTCCTACTCTGTAAAATTTTAAGTTGAAGAAGAGCATTTAAGACAGGGTCCCTGTAGCCCAGGTTGAACTCAAACTCCCAAGGTCATCTGAGGACGACCTCCTGACTCTGATTCTCCTGTGTCCACCTCCAGAGTGCTGGGATTACAGGTGTGCTTCACCACGCTCACTTCATGCAGGGCTGAGGATCGAACCCAGGACTTTGTGTACACTGAGTGTTCTGCTCTCTCTATTACATGCCCAGTTCTTTTGTGTCTTTCCATAGCCTTAACTTAGCACCAGGGCGGCCCTTGTCCTTCTGTGACCTTTAGGGATTTCCTATTAGATGGGGTTCATCCATTCCATCCCTTTCTCATTCTTTTCTTTAATCCAGTGTTCCCATACTGATGCCAGGCCCCGTGGGAGCGAAAAGGCTGTAGATCCTGTCTGGAAGGACAAATGCCTTGGATGGAGAGGTGGATGGACATCTTTCCTGAAACAATGAGGCAGGGGGCAGGTCTATGGGGGGACAGAGAAGTTCAGCACTGGATGGGGCTTATGGAGGAGGCGCCAGCAGCTGAGCGCCTAGCAGTACTGGACAAATGGCAGCTCAGAGAGGAGGCCCAGGAGACTCAGAGGTTTGGGCTTTTGGAAGAGAAAAATAGGGGGACTGAGACTGAAAAAGTAGGCCAAGACTCACTTACAAAGGCAGCCGGAGGTTCCCTACAAGGGGGCTGCATTTAAGGCGACCTGCTCCAGCGTGCTACGATGAGATCGTATTGTTGGAAGGGAGAGTGACTGGCAGCTAGAAAAACCCCTCCTGACTCATGCTCTGGGAGCGCTAGTCTCTGGGGATTCTGGATGTCTCTGGTGCTATTCCCAGCCTGGATGGGCATCATTTGGCCTGTTAGGGTTTGCCCTACCCTAAGGCTCTTGAGTGTCTGCCTCTAGTCCCCGAGGAGCTCAGCTGCCTGGGAGATGACAGGCTTCGCTCGCCCAGCACTAACAAGCTCTCTCTTCATCATGTCTTCTCACATTGGAGCCCCTTGTAAGGACACATTTAATCCTGACTCTAAGTCAGCAGCTTCCGCCAGCTGCTCGAGGACCTTGGGCAGCCTCTTGGCGGCTGCTGTCAGAGCAAGGGGCAGGATGAGAATGGGGGAGGCATGTGGATGGGTAGGTGTGGGTGCTTCAGAAACACCCCATTTCTCCCCTCACTGGCTGTCAGTACCGTGAGAAGCATTGGACCACAAATTTCACTGTTTGCAAATCCGACAGAAAAGAAGAGGGGCTACAGGGACTTGGGCCCGGGAAGAAGGCATCCGCCGCGGCGTCCCCACCGTCATGTGTTGGGAGCATTGGTTCCTGGTACAGTGATGTACATAGAGAAGTGATGGGCTATCCAGATACAGTGGGATGCACCTATGCTCTCAACACTCGGGATGGGCAGGAAGGAGGGTCACAGCAAACTGGAAAAAAAGAGGAGAGAGCCTGAATGGAGACTGCCACTACAGAGGTGACCTGTTCCTAAACGGCCGGCCGGGGGAAGTGGTTTCTCAGGTTCAGCAGTCGAGGCACACAGCGGTCACTACAGCTGTCGTAGAAGGGGACCCACACTGCATCTTCAGCTGGCCTCAGAACCTGGCAGTGTCACGTAGCAGCTTGTGTTCTCATGCTAATTATGTCGCCCCCAAAAAACCCGGTTTGCAGTGTCCAGCACTTAGGTTAAAGGAAGCCTGCCCCCAGTTGGCTCTGATTGGGAAATAAAGTTGCCAGCGGCCAATGGCTGGGCAGAGAGACAGAGGCGGGACTTTTAGGATTTCCAGGCAAGAAATGAAGGGGCGGGGCAAAAGAGGGAAGTCCGCCATGAGATGGGCCCCTGCAGGAAGGTGCAGGAGGGAGAGATAGCTGAAATGTAGGTACCAAGGGGAAAGTGGCCCCAGAAGGGCTGCCCAGAAGGGTCTATGGGCAACAAAGATAAAATATAGATTTAGTAAGTATTAACTTACGAATATCAAAGGGGAGTGTGTTAGTCACATGGAGGTTCAAGAGCGGCACAGCCATTGAGCTTGTTAAGGCATATTAAAATATAAAGTAAGTGTGTGTGTGTGTGTGTGTGTGTGTGTATGTGTGTGTCTTTTCATCTGGGATCTAGAACATTGTGGTGGGTGGTGAGGATCCACACACACTCACTGGGAGTTTAGAGCGGGTTCAAAATATTACCACTCCAGTGTTATCCACATGAGGCTGGTCTTGCAGGCATTCAAAAGCCAGAGATAGAATGTTGTAGAAGCTTGTATCAATGTTCCAGAAAGTTTCCCAGGTCAGCTTTCCTGCAAGGAAGCCCCAAGGCACCATTTCCTGAAGTGGGGGAATAAAGCATCAGTTGCAGTAGCAACTCTGGGATGTTGGAGATGCCAGGACCCAAGGACTTCTGTGGAGGCAAGATGGAGGTGTGGGGCAGAGTCAGCCAAGAGACGGGCTATGTGTGCTGTCCAAAACAGCCAGAGACGTTGAGCTACTCAGTGCCTTTTTGTACTTGGATGCTAATACCTCAAGCTCCAGATGCTGGACGTGGAACATCCGGTCTTTTCCCTGCTGGGTATGTCTTTCATTGACTCAATCTTTCCCTGCTGTTCTTCTCATATCCTCCTTTTGGAATGGGAATATTTACTCGATACCATCAAATGCTGGAAGAATGCATCAGGGATTCAGCGTGACAGGAGTGTTGAAACTGTTGCAATCATGGGAAGGTCTGAGGCTGGAAAGAATGCATTCTGCATTACGAGATGACCACAGACCTACTGGGGCCAGCGGCAGAATGTGATAAACTGCAAAGGATGAGCCTGGGTGGCAAGGTGGCAAGGAGTGACCGTGTCACACTTACCCGCCATGTCTGTGAGGTCGTAAGTGGGCAGACCCGCTCTGAGCATGGATGGCATCAGCCCATGGCTGGAGCTCTGGACTGAGTAAAAAGAAAAGCCAACCACTGGATCATCGCTCTGTGCTCCCTGACAGCAGATCCAACATGAACGAACAGCTGCTTCCTAGGCCTGCTGCCATTCCTCTATTGTGATGGACAGCACCCTCCAAGTCGGAGCCAAAATAAACCTACACTCCCTTAAGTTGTGTCTGTCAGGCATTTTGCCATAGTGACAAGAAAATAATGAATGCAGGTACTCACAAGCCCCTCCCCTTCAGAGCTGGAATCTATCTTCCTTCCTTCCTTCCTTCCTTCCTTCCTTCCTTCCTTCCTTCCTTCCTCCCTCCCTCCCTTCCTTCCTTCCTTCCTTTTTTTTTTGAGGCAGGGCTTCACTGTGTAGCCCTGGCTGTTCTGAAACTCACTCTGTAGACCAGGCTGGTTTTAAGTGCAGAGATCCACCTGCCTCTGCCTCCCAAGTGCTGGGATTAAAGGTGCCCAGCCAGAAGTGGGATTCTTTGAATCAATATTGACATCCAAACCAAGGTGTCTCTTTAGGGTCTTATGCCATGAATAGTTTAGATACAAGGGCAAAGAAATAGGTGAGTCACCTGTTGTATGACTTCTTCCTCTGAGAATAAGGCTCTTGCACAGAACCACCCACAGTGGCCATATTACCAACAAGATGATCCCTCATGAATATAGATCACAGTCAGAGGAGACCTAGGAGATACTGGGGAATTCATAAATGGGGTATACTTGGCTCATGATAGAGGTCTATGGCTCTTCTCTCCCTTGGTCTTGACTGAACCCTTCCTTACACCCTATAGGACACTTTACATTCTACCCCTAAAGCCACTGTATACCCATGCAATCAAGAGGACCCTAGCTTCCTGCAAGCTGCACCTTAGTTTGTGGGGAGGATTTGTCAACCTGGTCCTGGCCAGCTTGGAAGCCTGGGCTCTACTACTCCACGGGGAAGGTCGGCAACACTGTTCTGAGACGTGAAAATAAGTGTGGGTGCCCAAGAGATCACAGGCCTAGGGGACAGGAAGGAAAACTGAATCAGAAAACAGTGGAGCATGCCATCACAGAGAACATGTGACATGTGTCTCTCAGTCATCAGCCCAGCCAATCACCTTCCCACAAGCACCTCCGAGTTCCATCTCTGAAATAGGGTTACTCACAGACCCCATGAAGTTGCTGTAATGACATCACATGTAGTGAGTTCAAGAGAAGAGGAGTCTCGTAAGTGGCAGGGTTTCTATCACTGATCTGAGCCCTCAGCTTCCTTCCTCAGGGCTACCTTTTCAGGAAACCCCAGCCCACATGAGGACTGTCTTAGTTGGGTTTCCTGTCGCTGTGATAAAACACCCTGGCAAAAGCAACTTAGGGGAGAATGTTTAGCTCACAATTCCAGTTACAGCCAGTCATTGCTAGAAAGTCACAACAGCAGGAGCGTGGGAGGGAGAACTGGTCACATGACATCACAGTCAAGAGCAGGGAGCAATGAATACATGCACCTGTCTAGTGCTAAGCTGGCTCTCTCCTCTCCATTCAGTCCAGGGTCCATCCCACGAAATGCTACCTCCCCCACTCAGGGTGGGTTTTCCCACTTCAATTAACCCAATTAAAAAATCCTTCCCAGGCATAGGCACAAACCAATCTAACGTAGATAATTCCTCATTGTGACTTCCCAGCTGACTCTAGACCATGCCAAGGTGACTATTAAAACTAGTTATCACAGGGGCCTCAGAGGAGACTCTGGGCATGATGTTCAATGGCCCATCTTCTGATCACAGGCATCAGGTTTTCTCCATCCCTTCTGGGCTCAGCGAGTCCTTCAAGGGCAGCATAGCTCCAGTCTTGCTTCCTCCAGTGCAGTGCTGCAGAACTGTTGGGATTCTCCAGGCTTCCTGCCGAGATTCATAATTGAACCGAGCCAGAGAGATTTCCCCGACCAATAGCTGTCTTCTCCCCCAGCACCAGGGAATGGTGTTCTCTGTGATTTCTCTACTTGTATCTGCTCCGGAACTACTGCCTGGATGAAAGCTCGGTTGCCAAGGGTTGGGCTTTTTTTTTTTCTTCTTTCCTCTTTGCTCCTTCTTTCTTTTTAATGAGGAACAAATATGGGGCTCAGAGGGGGCAAAACAGCTCTCTGCAGAATCCGGACTTTTTCCGTAGCTTTGATTCTGCAGATCTCTGGAAAGTTATGCCCCAATAACCTGAGAGTTTTAATTGGAGGGCTTGCATGGGGGAGGGAGAATCATAGTGGAGACGTAGATATTTCTAAAAGGAGCTCTAGGGATGGGCACCTTCATCTCCTCACTTTACACATTAGGATCCTGAGACCTGGAAAGGTGAACGACCATTTCTATGGTGACAGGCTAGCTGGTGGAATGGCCACACCTAGATCACGAATCCCTGGACTCTCAAGCTGAGCATCTTTTGGCTCAGCCCACAGCTGCCTGCCCTCAACACATGATTCTACCTTTCCAGTGTTCCTGCTATCTACAGGACAAGGGCAGTGTCGCTGCTGAACATTCTGCAAGACACTGACCTCCCACTCCAACAAAGGCCAATGTAATCCTAAAGGTCAAAAGCGGCTGTATTGGCGATGAGTCAGGGAGCTTAAGTGACCACCCCCATGGTAGACGTGGCTAACCCACTGCAGTGTGATTTACTTGGTCACAGCACTCCATACACCGGCGGCTGGTAGAGACGCTAGCTGTTCTGCTGAACGACACAGGGGTGGTGGCTTCAGAAGCCACTCTCTAGGGGTTGCCATCTTGGCGCTGTTGCCATCGACCAGCTGGGTGATGTAGGTTCTAATTAACCTCCCCATTCCTCATTTTTCCCACCTGTGAAAGGGGGATCCTAAACAGAGGTAACCTCAGAGGTGTGTCACCCTCAAGGTGACACAAGGGTTTAGCAAGGTCACTGAGCCTGGCATACAGCAAGTGCATCAAACATGCTATGAGCTGCCATAACCAGGAGACCAGGAGGCAGCTGTTCTACCAGAGAGCCAAGCTTGCCTGCATCCTCCTCAGGACTGCCATGAAGTCCTCCTTGTCCTCACATGGTCATGACACTGTGACTTTTCAAACAAGCAGTTTGCCTGACTCTTAGGAGGCCTCACGCAATGACAATTTTTCCTCTAGCCCCACTGTTAATGGATTAACAAGAGCAGGCTGCAGCTGAACACTAAACCTTGCAAAGAGCCCTTTGCTAAGCTCTTCCAAATTTCTCATTTAAGCCTTAAAAATGCCCGAAGAGGCAGGTGCTCCCGTGGCTGGGGATGTAGCTTAGTGGTAAAGGGCTTGCCTGACATGTGCAAAAGCCCTGGGTTCGATTCCTAATAAGTCCCCCAAAGAAGTAGGAACTCCTGTAAACCTGTTACACACAAAGAAGGTTCAGAGAGGGCAGGTAATTTGTTAGCACAGTCCCATGGAGCCAACCCAGAATTCTCTAGAACCATAGTTCCTGGCCTCTATGCTATCCTGAAGAATTCTCCAGAAGAGGAAGGAGATAGAGGGGGCAGCGTTAGAGGGAGGGCACATACCTGGCAAGTCACTGGTGCCTTTCAGCAGCCAAGCAAAACGGAGATAGCTTGGATCTGTTCACTGAGTACACCTGGGGCCCGGGGCAGCAATTTCAGCCAAAGAGAAGCCGAATTCAAACATGATTTTCAATGCCTGCTCCCCACACCTGTGGTCCAGAGTGCCAAGTAGACAGAGTTATCAGCTGGAGCCTGGTTGCCTACCTGTCCTTTGGAGGGGAGCCACCAGCTTCATTGGCTTGGATGAGACCTCAGGGCTCTGGGCTCATCAGCCACACCTGATGCCCATGTCCTCTGTCCTGGCCTCCTGGGAACCCCATGTCCTGCCAGTGTCAGTCCATTGGCTGTTTTCCGGAAAAGAGTCATTATTTTTGGCCCTTCTACGTTCTATTCCCTACAGCAGCAGAGAAAAATGTCTCCTTATCTTGCCCAGGATGGGTCCCCCAACATGGAAGAGCAGATGTCCATTCAGTCATGAACTCAGCCTTTAATTCAAGTCAATATTTACATGACTATATGTACCATGTCATGTACCAAGTACCTGGCTCTGTGTGTGTATGTGTGTGTGTGTGTGTGTGTGTGTGTGTGTGTGAATGCCTCAGCTTGGCACTGACTTGGTGACTTGGACAGCCTGTGGCCAAGCCAAGGAAGCCACTGGGAGAAACTGACATCACAGCTGAGCCTCAAGAAGAGTCAGCAAGCCAAAGACTAGGTAGCTGTTTCAGGCACAGGGAACACATGGTAGAGCTCAGGGCCAGAGGACGGTATGCCTGAGCAGGTAAAAGGTTGCTATGGACATAGAAAGGTGTGGAGAGGTGATAGAGGTGGCTTGAAGGCTTTGTAAACCCGGGAGCCATGGCAGCTTTTTGTTCTCCAGAGTCAGGTACAGAGAAGCAGAGGGGCCAGACAGAATCCAGATTCTGGGACAGGTTTTTGTGGAAGCTCACCTGCTGATTTGGGACAGAGAGAGGATTCCCTAAGAGCAATGAGTCTACCCAGCTCTGTGCATTATCTAACTACCCATCCCCCACTTCCAATACTCTTGGCTTAAGGCCCCAGTAGCTTTCCTGGACTACCTCTTCCAGACTGTACCCATGCTCAAGCCTTCAACGCCCCTCTCTTCCACAGTTTGTCCTTAAGGCCAATATACCCCAGGCTCCCTGTTGGCAGTGCCAGACCAGGTGTTGATGTTTGCGGTCCCCTTCCATGGTCATTCACCCCCAGTCTTAGCTCCTTCTGCCTCAGTTTCTTCTAGGAAGTTTGGAGCTAAGACTTGGGGCTTTTGCTTGCCCAAAGAGAAAAATGTATAGAGACTATAAAAGCCAGCTTCCCTCCTTCCACACACAGGCACAGCAGGCCTATGAGCTGCAGGCTGAGAAGGCAGAGAAGACAGGCTGGCTGGGAGCCAGGCTGCAGAGAAACCCCTGGGATCAGAACAGAACAATTGCCATTGTGAGTTAAGCAGGCCATTTATGGGGAGGATAAAAGTTAATGAGAAGCTGTACTTCAGCCCCCACCATTAAGCAAGAGCAAATGCTGGCAAATAAACCACACAAAGGCGTGGATGCTCTGCAGCAGCTTGCTCAGCAGAGGGCGGTGCAACGGCAGCCTGCTGGCGTGGGGGTGGGGCAGGGGAGCCACAGCCATCACCTGATTAGGAAGGTGGTCAAGGTTTGGACATCGCCAATTTCATCTAAATTTGCCAGGTGACTTCCTAATCTAATACCCAGTGTCCCCTTACTAGGGACAGTGGAAGCTGGTCAGAGAAGGAGGTGAGGGCTCTTCATTAATTCATTCAGATTAGCTGTTCTCAACCCGTGGGTCTCCACCCCTTTGGGGTTGCACATCAGATATCTTGCATATCAGACATTTATTTACGAGTCACAGCAGTAGCAAAATTACAGTTAGAAGTGGCAACGAGCATAGTTTATAGTTGGGGGTCACCACAACATGAGGGAGTGTATTAAAGGGTCCTAGCATTAGGAAGGTGGAGAAGCACTGAGTTAGATAAAGTTTGTTCAGTCTCTGTCTCATTGGACAGCGCAAACTTAAAGCCTCTAACAGTTTGCACTAGTCCAGGCTTCTTCTCACTACCTTCAGAGTCGAGCAAGAGGCACGGAACCAAAGCCTGAGGTGATGTGGGCGTTGAGTGTTGCTCTGAGGACACTGGCAATGAGTTACTGGCAGCTGGCATCTCGTGGTGATGTCACTTCTGTCTTAATTCTTTTGGACCTTGTTGTGATCCCCAAGTTACAAAAGGAGAAACTGAGGCCTCCTGGAGGTTCAGTACATGTACGGTGATGTTTAGAGCCATAGTGCTTAGACCAACCACACTGCTCTACCCTCTCTGGGAGCATAAGTTGACAATACTCAGTATGTAAGACGGGACATTCCATATCAGGAGTAAGATTCTGAACCTTCAGTCAGATTCTGAAACACACTAGGTGCCCAAGAACCAAAGAGGAACCCTGGGTCTCTTTGGAAATGTATTTCTTAAAAAAATACGTCATCATCATCATTGTTGGTGTTGTTTGAGTGTGTGTGTGTGTGTGTATGTGTGTGTGTTTGCTTATTTGCTTTCTTTGTTTTTCTGTTTCTTTAATTTGTTGAGTCAGCATTTCATGTATTCCAGGTTGGCCTGTATTTACTATACAATCAAAAATAACTACAAACCTCTCTGATCATTTTGTCTCCATCTCTCAAGTTCTGGGATAACAGGCACGCACACACATGTCTCCCCTAACTCCCAGAGGCGTAGTATTTCCTCGGGGACTCTCCCCTTTGTCTATCCATTTTTATATCCCAATGCCACCTCCTTCCCAGTCTCCTCCTGGCCACACTGCCCTGCCCCATTTTGGGTGTGTGACTTTTAACTGGTGTCCTCGAATGAAATCACCTGCCAGGGTGGTTGGATGACACAGGACTTCAATGCTGTGCTTGGCTTCCCAGTTCCTGCAGTAGCAGATGTGGGTATGCCAGGCTTCCCCCTGCCCTCCCGTCCTGCTGTGGGCACCACCCTCTAACCACACAGCATAGGCACAGTCCTCATCACACACTAAACTTTTCCCAAGCACATTCTGTTTTTCTTGACCCCTGTCACCACATCTTGCAGACTTTTGAAGGTCATCAGGGAGGGTGCCACACCTTTTAAGATCCCTCCTGGGTTCTGTCCCTTCTCCCTTTTCCTATATCCAACCCTCTGTATCTACGAGTTCTGCATCAATAGAGTCAGTCAACTGTAGGTCAAAAATATGGAGGGGAAAAAGTGCATCTGTACCGAACATATACAGACGCTCACCACTACTGCCTAAATAAATTACATATGTAATACATATGTGTTAAATAATACAATATATATCATATTAGGAATTATAAGCTGAGAGTGACCTAGCACACAAAGAAGGCTTTGTGCAAATGATATGCAAATACCTAGCTATTCTGCATGAAGGACTTGAGCATCCTGGACTCGGTGTCCGTGGTTGGTTAGGATGTTGAGGGCAGGGAGAATCTATCCTTTCGGCACACCTCTCACCACTGGAGCCTTTTGTGTCGCATATATTTTAATTATCTTTCAATCCCTAAGCTAGAGGCCTTGGTCTGTCATAACTGGTCTTTGAGTCTCTGCTTGACTTGTGATGGTGTGAACTCGTGATGGTATGAACCAGAGGCTGCTTGTGAAGCAGGGGATATAGGAAGCACTGATCTTTCCTGAGCCCCTGCTTCTGTGCTCATATGCAAAAGGCAGAAAGAAATGCTCACAGTACACTCCTCTCCCTTTTGCCCCCTGCCGTGAGCAAAATAGCTCAGGACCCAGAATACCAAACCTGGACAGAGAAAGCCACAGAGAGGTTCAGTGTCTGTGCTCACGAACGGAGTTGCTTGCCATTGGCCTTTCTGCTGAGTCCACTGATCAATGCTGGAAGCCCAAGCAGATTGTAACATGATAAATACATGTTCTGGAGGTGAACCGCAGGATTCAATGTGATTGTATGGGTACAATAATAACCAGCTTTTTATGTGCGCATGTTCATGGGTGCACATGTCTGCTCACACATGCAGAGGCCGGAGGTCAATCTAGGGTTTCATTCCTTAAGAACTCCACCTTGTTTTTGTGAGGCAGTGTCTCTCACTGGGCCTTTGGGCTTGCTGATTTGGTTAGGCAGTGAGCTCAGGGGACACATAGGCCTGTCTCCATCTCTCCAGTTCTGGGATTACAAGCACAAGGCACCATGCCTGGCTTTTAACATGGCTCTGGGCATGGAACTCAGGTCATGATGCTTGTAACACTAAATACTTTGTACATACTGAGCTATGTCACCAGCCTTCATTTTAACTGATTTTAATGTCAAAATGAAATAACCACCATTAAGTAGGCTGGATAGATCGCTCCAAGAACAAAACCCAGAAACACCAGAGATCAGTCTGCATCCTGTTTTCCACACGTCTTGTCCCAGTCCCTGCAGTCTGGCTGTTCCTGGAGCGATACAGGTCAACCCAAGATGGTGGCAGGCTGCAGGTGGATCCCTGCCGGTTCTTCTATTCTGCATCTTTTCATGCCTGCTTTTGCTTGGCTGGAGCTCAAAAGCCAGACTCCTCAGGCATGGAGAGAAGCCACCTTGTGACCGCAAAGCCTTCATTATTCATTAAGCCATTTTCCCTCCCGCTTGAAATCCGGGTTTAGCCTCACGGTCCACGCATCTTCTCTCGCAGCCCTCTCTGGGTCATGGACAGAAGGCAGCGCTTCAGACATCAGCTGCAAACATGCAGTTTGCCAAGGTGCTGCAAAGCAGGTCAGCAGCCCGAGCGCTGTGGCTGGGAGCCAGAGCCTCCGTGTCCACTGAGGCCTGAATATTTTACACCTAGTAACTCCGAGTTATAGGATTTAAGAGTTTCAGACACCAGATTAAACTTGATTTGGAACAGGCCCTGGAGGACATTTGTTAAAGAAAAATAAAGATGCAAGATGTTAGATAGAGTCTCATGTCCTCTGTAAGGTGGCTTGGCCTACCTACAGTCTAAGGCTGTGTACTTCTGGAAATATCCAGGTGCCAGCTTGTGCCTTCTCCACCTTATGCTTGCCCTGGTAATCTGCCCTCTTCCTCTCCATCGGCCTCTAAATAAGTGCCGCAGTAATGTCGGCAACCCGTGCCCTCCCCTGCCGTATTCTTTTTATGTGTCTCCGTGTGGTGTGCATGCATGCTTGCACAGGTATGGTACATGTAGGTGCACATGCATGTGGAGGAGGCCAGAGCTCAATATCAAGACTCTTAATCGAACTTTCATCTTATTCATCGAGGCAGGGTCTCTCAATCAAACCCAGAGCTCACCAAAAAGACTAACTGCGGGCTCCAGGGATTCCATCTCAGCTGGTAGAGACTGGCATTATAAACGGGCTGCCACGCCCACCTGGCATTTGCTTGTGCAACAAGTACTTTAGCCTCTGAGCCATGTCCCCAAGCACCCCTACCCCACCCCAAACTGCCAACTTTGTACTGTCACAATAATCTGTTGATTTATACCAATGGATCCAATAAATCTGGGAGATGGGTGCTATTGTTTCATTTTACAGAGGAGGCAACTGAGGCTCCAGAAGTGATCAAATGAACATGTATAGAGAGCTGGGTTTAAAACTGCTTCTACTTGGCTCCAAAGTACATGCTGCGTTCTCACATGGCACCCAGCTTGTGGTTACTGATGGCCAGAAGAGGGTTACTGGGAGACAGACTCAGTCTGGCTGAGGCTGTCCATGGCAACTGGGTAACCTCCTGCCTAGACTCCATGCTTCACTTCCCTGTTTCTGAGCAGTCAGGATATCAGAATCTCCTTGAGGTTGTGGGTTTCCAACACATAGCCCCGATGAGACTCCTGGGTGAGCAGACTGAGGAGCAGGCACTGGTCATCTGTAGCCCTACCACTCCAAAGCTTTTGTCCTTGAGGGGCAGGGTGGGCTGACTTCTCAAGCATGGGGTGAGAGTGGGCTCTGGCTGGCATAGCATCGGGGGCTTAGGCAGATGAATACCCACCCACAGGTGGGGTGCTGCTTTCACCCCCATATGTATGATCTTGGCTTTGGGAAAGTGTGGCTCACAGCAGCAACTGCAGCAGCAGGGACAGGGCTGGCTCAGCTGAAGAAAAAGAGCCTAGAAGCTGGGTCTTGTCTGCCCAGCCTCTCAGAGGCCAAGCCTCCAGCTGGGCCCTAATTCGCAAGGCTGCTGCCAGAGCTCATTCATAAATGATGAAAAAGCTCTCAGCAAATGCCGAGCTATGTGAGCTATGCATCGGCCCCCAAGGCCCCTGCTGGGGACCTGAGTGCCAAGCTGACTGAGTCCCAGGCACTCTGGGGACTGGCAACTACCCTACCTTGTGTCAACTCTGAGGTCCACTACAGCCAGTGTCTCCCTGGACAAGTGAACAGGGCTGGCTGCTGACATTCAACTGGGGTTGGGTACACTCGGGACTTCCCTCCAGGACCTCAGAACAGCAAGCTTTGGAGGTTTCTGTCTGCTGACAGGGCTTATGACAGCTGGTGTTGGAAAGGGCAGCCAGAGGAACATGTTTTCTGATAGTCTGGGGAGGTAGAGACCAGAGGAAGGCAAGGAAGCACAGGCCGATAGCTCTTATTGGAGAAGCAGACTTAGCCTTTGGAATTAAAGCCAGTTCCATCCAGTCCCCAACCTTACTTCTGGAAACCCACTATGCTTAAGTCCTAGAAGCCTACTGTCCCCATCCTCAGAAAGAAACTCAAAGGGGGAAAGGTAGCCACACCCAGAGGTGAGCATTTCCACAGTGGGCCTCCATACTATTTCCTAAAGTACCCCACAGAGCAACCTCACTCTGATGAGAGGCCCTTCTTGGGTGATGTGTTTAAAGTCTACCCAAGGGCAGATCAAGATTTTACAGGCCCTTAAATTTGTGTAACTGGGCAGGTTCTCTTACAAAAAACAAAACCACCCAATAAATGCTGAGCTGGACTGCGCCTTGGTGGGGCTGGGGCTAGGGCTGCCTCTGCAGCTGTTGAGGCTACCATGGGGTGGGCCCCAGGCCACAGGACCTATGGTGTATGCAGAAGCCGCATGAACACAACAGCCCTCCCTACTTGCTCAGGAAGCCCCTCACCTGGTAGGTGGGCTCTTAATCAGAGTCTGGGGAACTTTAAGACTTACAGGTTTCTGCCTGACACTCCCTATATTTCATCCCCCACCCCCCTCGCTCCTGCCCTCCCCCCTGCAATTTCCCATCCAATCCAACCCAGGCGGGACTGCTTTGGGCTATGTAAACACAACTTTCTCTGTCTGAGAAACGTGGGCAGAGTTGGGATACTTTGAATGCTATTGGGAAGGTTTTTTTTAAGATTCATTTTTAATTTGAAATGTGTGTGTATGTGTGTGTGTGTGTGTGTGTGTGTGTGTGTGTATGTGTGTGTGTGTCTGAATGTGAATACTGGTACCCTTGGAGGTGTGAATCATTGGATTCCTCTGAAGCTGGAGTCATAAGCAATCACGAGCCATCTAATAAGGGCATTGGGAACTGACCTCCCAGTCTCTGTAAGAGCAATTCATTGGTCTTAAGCCTGAGCCTTCTCTTCAGCCCCCTGGAAGCTTTTTATTGCTACATGCTGGGTACCTGGGAATGGCCAGGGTTAGACTGAATAAATGACAGACAGATGGATGAGTGGGAGATGGGGGCTTGTAAGTCATAGACTCTACCTGTCTTAAACTTTACAACTTCACATATGAACTCTTTGATCGACCCAATGTGGGGTTCCAGGTGATTAGCACAGATAGCCTTTTGAAGCTCAGAATTCTTTGACTATGGATTAACAACTGAAAGATACAATTATACATTATATATTAATATTGAATATACTATATACTATATAGTATACACTATATAGTATATTATTACTATGTAATATACTATAGTATATAGTATGTAATATACTATATACTATATAATATGTGTATGTATAGATGTACAGATGGTTTTCTTATTATTCCATAAGCATTACAGCAAAACAATGAAATATGAAATATAAATATGGCATTTCTATTGCTTTAGGTATTGTCAGTCATCCAAAGATGATTTGAAGTACTCAGGAGACCGTGTGAAGGTTATATGCAAATATCACCATTTTATACAAAGGATCTGAATATTCTCAGGTGTCTGGAGCCATACTTATGGATAACCAGGGTCTACTGAACAATAGAGAATGATGACCATAGGACTCCCTGCTCCTGTTTTCTTTCCAGATCCATCGGACACATTCATTCACCCAGCAAACATCCGCTTAGGCCACTGACTCAGATGCTCTGAAATTGTGAGTGGAGGCCACTGTCCCCGACCTCTAGGAACCATAAGCAGCTATCTGGTGACATGGCAGATACACTGTGCCCAAGTCTAGGCTCTGACTGGGAACTCTGAGAGCAGAGAGAGGAAGTGTCACCATAACTAGAGATAGTGGTCACTTGTAAGTTACTTTCTGATGGATGCATGGAGTGGGTGGGCAGTCACCTTCCTGAAAGAGTCCATTTCAGCAGGCAAGATGGCAGTGTGGCTGAAAAGTAGACAAGGATTTCAAACCACAATTCTACTTTGAAATGGGAAAGCAAGCTCCGCCTTCAGATCTGTTACTTCCTTCAGATCTTTTGCTTCCGTGTACTTGGACATCGTGCCCTGAGATATACATAGTCTCTGGCCATCATCAGCTAGAGACCTTGGACATAGTGCCCTGAGATGAACATGGTCTCTGGCCATCAGCTAGAGTCAACTTGGTTGATTACAAGCAAGAATGTTAAGTGTGTTGTTGGCAGTTATTGGTTCGTATCCTGGGTTCACAGTTGGGGGATGAGTGGGGGGAATTATTTCCTCTCTGGATGGGTTTTCACCAGGAATGGGATACCCCCAGGCTAGGATCCTTACCCAGGATCAGGGGACACTGAGAGTCCAACACAGGAGCAAAGATGCCACTGACTAGTTGGTATTATACATCCCTTGATTCAGCACCAGGAAGTGACCAGGAGAGAGGGTCACATCCTCTGGGCTCTGGATTCTGAGAAGGGGAGTTCCAGTTCATCACACGGGAACAAGTGCTTGTAGACTGAGGATCTCAACTCATCTTCTCTCTCTCCAAGCAAAGCTACTGTGGTTCGCACCACTGGGAGAGACAAAAGGGTGTTGAAAATTGTATGATTATTTAAGGTGAATCCCGCCCAAAACCAGACTCTCATAGGCTTTCAGGTTCTGGGACCTGGTGTCTTCTGTGTGACCCACTGAGCTGATGTTTTGTAAGATCTGTTTGCACAGAGGAGAGGGAGCATCTAGCAACTGCCTGGGTTTGTGGTTGAGCTGACCTAATCCCCACAATAGCCCTTTAAGTCTGGTATTATCACCTTCCCTTTATAAAGACGGATACTCAGGTTTAAGGAGTACTGAAGCAAATTCCCCCAGATCAGGCTCCTAATCAGGAACAAAGGCAGAAATCAAAGTCAAGTGCACCTGCCTGGAAGTCACCCTTTGTAATAAAACCCCTCCATCTCTGGCAGGCAAATCCTAAGGTGGCCCCAAGATATCTCTGGGAGGGTGGGTGGAACCTGGGAATATGTTAATGGGGTTATGTAATATAGATTTCACATGCAGGCTGGAAAAGAGGAAGCCATGGATATGTGTGCCCTCAGTTCCCAGCCTGGAAGCAAGCAAAGGGCCTTGCTTTTGAGAGCTGTCAGTGGGGTCACAGAGCGAGCCTCCTGACTGATGGAGAGTGGGTTGGCAGGCCTCCGACAGACAACCACAACTATTTTCTGCCAGCAATCAGCAAACTTGTAGAGGGCTCTACACTCCAGGACAGAATGTGTCCCATCCCACACCTCATCTGTATCCTTGGGACATTTGAGCAGAGGGCTTACGGAACATGTCCCCATTCCCAAGCCATGGAAATGGTGAGATGATGTCTGTGCTCTTTGAAGCCACGGAAATATTCGTGATGAGTTATAGTATTTTTTTTTAAATGAGTATGTGTTCCACAGAAAGAGTTCTTCTTTCCTTCGGAGCTCAAACCAGCCTTGAGTTGTAGTTCCAGGACTCAGCTCGTGTCCCTTTTGGGAAACTGTTTCATCTAAGACTTAAGACAACAACTTAAATGGACCCATGGTCAAGACTTACATCACAAGGTTGGCTGTAGGGAGCAATGAATAGATCACAGTGTGCATTCTTAGATGCCACAGTGAACTGTGTGTGCATGTGTGTGTCCGTGTTCATGTGTATACGAGCACCCTCATATACACAGGCCAGGGAACAACTCTGTGTGCTCTTCAATTGCTGTCTGCTTACTTTGTTTTTGAGACGGGCTTTCTTACTAGCTTAGAACTTCCCAAGTAGACTAACTCCAGGGATCCACCTGCCTTCACTTCCCTACCCTGTGATTATAAGCAGGAGCTACTATGCCTGGTTATTTTTGTTTCTTTTTTGTGTTTTTAAAAGATGGGTTCTGAGGATTGAACTCAGGTCCTTGTGCATCCAAGACAAGTACTTTTCTGAGCTATGCCCCCCAAACCCAGGTCTTCCACAGTGAACTACCAAGGCTCAATGGTTAACCGAACTGTGCATGTTGTATTCTCTTGGAGAGTGGTACACAGCTCTCCAAGACTATGACTCTGGCAGTCAGATGTGAGGCAGAATTCATCTTAGATTCACTTCCTGGGGGCTGCTAGCATTAAGTCCCATACATTGGGTGGTTGGCCTCAAACAGTTGATAATATTCTCTCTAGGACTTGGGAAGCTTGAGGCATGGACTGAGCCATGCTCTCTGGTTCAAAGGAAGAACCTGTCCTATGCCCTCTCCTCTCCCCTGTCTCCTCTGTTCTCATAGGCACCCCGGATATTGGACTCTGGCCACCTCAACAGAGCATGACCCTAACTTGGTAACATTCAATTTTTAAGATACCACTTGGAAGTTAGGACTAATATATTGTTAGGGGGCACAATACAGTCTACAACTGCCCCCCTCAAATGCTACATATGATGTTACTAAAAGGCATCCTTCCTGCCCCTTTCAGATGACATGATATTCGATACCTCTGCCAATGATTTCTGGAACTTTCTGGCCCCTGATGTCTCATATCCCTCCTGGCTTCTAGAGCACGACGGATACCAGGAGACAAGGGATAAATGAATGTCCAAGGTAAGCAATGGGAAATGCCAGCAGGTGAGGTGGGGCAGAGACATGAGTGTGTGGCGAGGCAGAGTGAGGGCTACAGCAGGTAGCACCGTTGGTGCCCGGGTAAGATTTTGAAGCAAAATAAAGAAAGTTGCCTCATAGCTTCAAAGCAACACTGGCACTGCAGATAACCAGGGCCCCCTCCTCTTCCCCGGCTCCTCTGGCCTCTCTCTCATTAGCATCGGTGTGGAGGAGGAAGATCTATCTGCAGGGTGGCTCACACAACAGAATGGCCAGGTCACAGGATAACCTGGGAGGATGTAGGAGAGTCTTGACGCCCATGCCCTAGCCTGGGGTGTTCTGCTACCCCACCTGAGTGTGGGTGACAGGATCCAGGCAAACAAGAGTTTCAGGCACCATCTGAGGGACACCTGTACTCTCTGGTGGTCTGGCCAGGTTGGAGACTGTCAGGATAGTGGCTTTGCAGCCATGCAGTTCCATATGTACGAAAAGGATGTACAGGTATGAGATATATGCACATGTATGCATACTGCAATTGCTTTCCCCCCTGGGTGGACCTCTGTGACCTGCACACACTAGGACCTTGTGTGATCTGAGGTATGCCACCATGTACCAACTGGCACCAATAGGAAATGCCAATAGGAGAATGCCAATAGGAGAAGACCAATAGGAAATGCCGCTCACCTGTCACCTGTCTACTGAGATTCCTTGCACTCCAAGAGACTGCACTTCCCAGCTTCCCTTGCCTCTGGTTTCTCAGCAGGCTTGAGCACAGGGAGGCTATATCTGGTATCTATAACAGGCGCCAGCCATCAGTTCTTTGTGATAGCAGTACTGGCTGCAGGAGTGCAGGAGGCTCTATTCATCCTTTCCCTGGCCTGAGGGAATCCTGCATATCCTGTAAGGCACAGAGGCAGCACTACTTCCTCCGAGAAGCCCTTCCTTATTTCTCCCCAGGCAGACAGAGGCTAAGTCATTCTAGACTTGAGACATAAGGAATTTCTCCTGACCAAGGGTTTCAGCATTTCCCTGTCCCTTAGGAACCCCTCAAGGGCAGGCTTCACACTAAGCATGCTATAGAGGCTTGGAACTCAGGTTAAAACACACCTGGATAAGTTCCAGTCCAAACCTCCTCCTGCCATGTTACCTTGTGAGGCTGACACATGGAGTTTTTTTCATGGGGTTTATGAGAATAAGTACAAAGCTACAGGTCCCAAGGCATGAACCCTGGGGCGGCCATGTCGTTCTAGCCAGCTCTACAGAATTTGCTGACAAAGCCCCTTTTCTTCCAGCATCCCCAAAAAGCACTTGTAAAACAACTGCTAAATGAGTGAGTGAGTGAGTGAATGAATGAGTGAACATATCCGTGAATTACCCAGAACTTAGCAAGGGCTAGGTACATGCATCTCCAATGAGCTGAGTATATCAGATTCAGACAACAGCAATAAAATCCAGAAGCCCTAAATTAGGAATTGTTGCAGGCATCTGATGGTTGGAACAGGCCACCTGGGGGCCTTTGTTACCCCCACATTGTGGGTAACTTTTATTGAAGCTAATACACAGAGCACACTCCCGAGAGAGACGTTAGATGGACACACCTCCACACTCCTGTAACTACCATCCAGGTAGAGACAGAACATGTCCACAGCCTGGCAAGGCTCCCTTTGTCTCCCACACATCAGTGGCCCCAGAGAAGCCATTTTGCTACCCACACCCTAGACAGCCTTGCTGCCATTTAAACTTGACCTGAATGGAAGTCTTCAGGGTGGTCACAGTTTGCCCAACCTGTGTGTGCTAGCCAGGAGTCAGTAGATAAGTGCCATCATTGGTATCTGGCCATGGACTTCAGGTGGCCTCCCCTGTGAAACCTTCTCTGGAGGTTGGATGTATGTGGAGAATGTCTTCTCAGAGTTGTCTTAGCAGACTGCCCCCTGTCTCACTGAGAGCACAGCATCCTCAGAGTTGCCTCATAGTAGCCTCCAGGATCCTCTGTGTGTTGGGTCACATTTGACCCCAGCATCATTGTGGTCACAGAATTCTCTCTTCCTCCTCCTCCATGAAGCCTGCTATGCAGCCTAGCCCACAGCCAGCATGTAGCAACCCCTGGGATGCCCCGCTGGGTGGGTCCTGCTTGCTCATTACACCCAGCCTTTCCCTGTAGTGTTAATTGCTTGCATTGTGACCCCCCCCCATCTCCTGGGGTTACTGTAGGCTCTCTAGGCTATTCACAGGGCCCAGAGACAATGCAATCCCCTTCTTTTTATTACTGTGTAGCAGACACATTGCATGATCACTTTTAGCAGAGGGCTGAGAAAGATTTCAGACCAGGCTATGGAGCCAGAGACCTGGGTATCAGTACCCAGTGGGTCTCCGGCAGTCATAGGGAGATGCATGCATGCCGCATTGGCAAGCTGAGGCTTACTGTGGTATGCCTGTGTGTTAGTTTCAGTAGGTCACAGTCAGTGCTATCATTGAATGGGAGGTGGTTGAGCTGAGGCAAAGGAGGAAAGCCAGACACCACTGATTTTGATTAGAACCCCAAACTCTCTACCTGCTGCTTTTGAAGCCCTAAACAAGTGTCTTGGCTTCTCTGTTCCTCAGTTTCTCCCTCTACGGGAAGTAGCGATTACGGTAGTTGCTGCCTCCGAGGGAAGCAGAGGATTAAGCAGGCTAATGTCTATTAATGTGTGAAAACCACTCAGGGCAGCTAACTGCTGGCACACAGTAAGGACCACTACAACCACTAGCTCTCCTTCTGTCCACAACCTACCTGATTAACTGCTAGTTAATTCAATAATTAATTAAACGTGGTTAAATCCTAGCTGTTAAGAGGAGGAACCAAATAAGCGCACGGAGCAGGAGATAATAGATACTGTGCCTGGTCCTCGGAGAGCACTTGAGAGCTGCTAAAGGATTTGTATTTATGATAAAGAGAAAGGTGATCAGCAGGGGGCGGGGTGGATGAGCCGCTGCCGTGTTGGAGGAGAAGGCACACACTGTGGGGACTGGAAGGGGCTAGCCTGGGCTTCTCCCTGCTTGGGCTCACTTCTAAAAGGGAAAAGGGTCTCCTGAGGGTCTGGACCCAGCATCTAGTCAGTGCTTGGCACCAACCAACATTTTATAATGACGTGTTGATTTTAAGCTAGAAATGGGCAGGCAACATACACATATACATGTATATATATGTGAATATGCATATATGCATAGTATACATATATAGCAACCATATATGAAACATACATATGCAACCATATATAATCTATAATGCAGCCACATATAATATATATAATGCAAAAACAAAACTCCAGGTAAACCTCCTTTCCTTTCCTCTAGAGGTAGGCAGACTCAGGAGAAATAAGCACTTCCAAGAATCTGAAGAGCCTTGAAGGATCACAGATGAGTGCTTTGTTTTCAGGTTCCAGGAAAGACCGAAGAAGAAAGAAGTGACGTCACCGCTGAAGGGACAGCAATTCTGATCAGAATCGAGAGTAACTTTTCCAGGTCAAGTGTTTACATCAGAGCTGGCGAGCGCTGGGCTCTAATGGCACTGCAGCTGCTACTGTGTTCATTTATACCTTTGTCCTAATGGGGACCCCTGGTAACGGGAAGCAGCACGGTGACCTGGCCATCAAGATGGACAGGGAGCTTAGATGTCTGTAGCAAGTGGCATTTAAAGGGTCAAGTGACTGTGACACAAGAGAAAGAGGTCACCTTGTCACCAGCATGAAAAGGTACTGTGGAAGCTGCTTTTCCTCCAGTGCACTCGCTATACAGATTTTTCCAAACTTTACACAAATAGAATTAGTGGTGGGAAATCATTTTTGGAGGGAGTACCATTTATCTGAATGAGTGTGAGGATTTTGGAGCAACGAAGCAGTATAAACTTGTCACAGGGGAAGAATTCCAGGGGCTAGGGGCAAGCAACAGATCAAAGATGCTTCTGTCTACCACAAGATTCCTATTTTTACGAAACGTGGTCAGCCTGGCCGCCCCCTCGGGAGCCTCTCAGGACCCCAGGGCTTGCTCTATGGTACTCAGCTTTACATACGTGATAGAAGGTCCTAAGAGCCTACACCCACATTTCATTTCCCCTCAATTACTTTGTGGTACTTTTTATTGGAGGAGAGAGCTCTCTAGGATGAAAACCCAGTACATAAACTGCAACGTACGGGAAATAAAAGATCCAGCTATGGACAGCTCTTGAAAGCTTTGATCCAGGAATCAATTTGGTTATAAGTCAGGGGTGGCCAGTCGTGAAACCCTGGCCAGAAGCCATGGGCGTGGTGCCCAGATGCATTTAAGAATAAAGAGTCGAAACATTATCAGTGGAGAAGGAACACACACATCCATTCATCTGTCTGGAGACTGGCCCAGTGGTTTCTCGTGATTTAAGCATGAGGTTTATACCACCAACCCCAACATAACAGAAAATTTGCAAACCATGGGAGATAAGATAAATCACTCCTGGTTACCATGACTACCACATTAACAGTTTGGTGAATTTCCTTCCAATATTTTTCCTGGCCTAATAAAACAGCCGTCACCACAGTCACATCTATTCAGCACCCAGTGATCTTTAAAGGCCCCATGACTATGGGTTTTCCACTCACTCAATTTGCCATTTAATAGAATTCTCTCTGTGTTTAAGAACCCTCCTAATCATGGCAGAGTTAAAACAATACTTAAAAAAAAAAAATCTAGGGAATACTTCAAGAACTTAAAAAAAAAAAAAGCTTTCTCGCACTGGAAGCTTGCATGATTTAAATGTGGCTGGCCAGAAAGGGAAGAGGAGAAATTATTCGAAAGAAAAATGGAAAAGAAGGAGGGAAGATAGACAGGGAAGGAGGGGAGAAACTGGCATTTATGGAAAGCAGAGCCTGTGCTGAGGAGATGGCTCAGTGGGTAAAGTACTTCCCACAGAAGTGCCAGGACCAGAGCTTGAGCTACACACCAGAGCTTGGCGTCCACACAAACACCAGGAGAGGTGGCATGCTCCCTGTCACCTCAGAGATGGGGAGTAAGAGACAGGCAGTTGCTTGGGGTTCTCTGGCTAGCTAGCTTTGCTGAACTGGTAAGCTCTAGGTTCGGTGAGAGATTCTGACTCAAATAACAAAGTGGAGTGAGGCCAAGAGAGAAGAGACACTTAACGCTAAACTTGTCTTTCTCTACAAATACACACACACACACACACACACACACACACACACACACGAATGGTGATAGACAGAGAAAGGGGGGCACACACACAAAAAGAAAAGAGCACCCCGGTGGTGGCCAGATATGTGAATGACAGAGATGGTATGGCTAGTTATGTTGACATGATGGCCACCCAAAAGAGAATCTTTGGGACATATCAGAAACTGTCACTCCAAGGAAAAAGGAGCTGATAAGTATGACACTAGAAGATAGAAACTTGGAGGCCAGAGGGCAATAGCCTCAGGGCCTCAGGATACAGGTTATAAGTGATCACCAGGGTGGGAGAGGAGAGCCCTTCTGAATAGTTAAGCCAGTGGGACCTCTCAGCCACCAGGCATCTGGCCTGGACTCACGGTCAGAAATCCTTGGGCTCCTTAGACTCAAAGACAACAAAAGCCATTTTTCATGCAAGAGGAGTCAGCCATCAGGAGGAATCAGAGCCCCTTTTGTATGACAAGCCAAATTGCTGAAGCGAGAAAATGTCTCAGGCGAGGGCTCAGATGTGAGCCGGGGATGGCGTGCTCGCCTGGGGAGCCCTTGCTGTCAATGTGTACTTGTTATCGGAGCTTTTCAGAGCGAGGCCCGGAAGCGGTGCTGGGTAGCCTCACCCCACACCCACAGCATCTTAATGAGGGGATGGTGGCATGGCCTTGGCTGGGCTGTGCAGCCCCTGGATGGGAGCCTGAGTGTCCTGAGATGTCCTGAGAGAGTCTTGGTGGTGGTGGGCATCCCAGTATTTTTCATTGCCCATGCTTTGGAGTATGGCTTAGGAGTGAGGTCTGCACAGGCCCTGGGATTAAACGCCAAAGAATTCTTTTCCCAAGACCCATGCTCATTCTGGCTCTGTTATGCCATCTCCAGGTACTGGGCATCCCTTACGGCATCGAACGAGATGCTGACGGTACAGGGCTGCAGTTCCAGTCCCAAGCCAAGCACCTGTCTATTTCTCCTTCACTTCTGCCCGAAAATGAACACGACCAAGACTGCTACCAACCCATTTTACAAACAAAGCAACTGAGTCTGGGAGGAGGTGAACTGATTGGCTTAGGGTTCCTGAAGGAGGAGACACTCTGGACTCAAATCCTGACTCACCCAAGTCTGGCTCCGCCTCACTGCCCTGCCTGCTCTCTGCAATGAAATTAAAAAAATACCATTTAGTTCAGGTCTCTTACATGACAGGTTCTTCCCACACTCTACCCTGTGAAATGTTTCTTTTTGTTGTAGGTGGCTCTCCAGAACCAGAGGGGAAGCATTTGCACTTTTAAAGCCACCTTGCCTAGCTCAAAGCTACTTTCTCAAGAGGGCCCCTGCACATGCCTGGTAGTAGTGGTAACCCAGCCTTCGTCCTTTGAGTCAGTCCCTGATCCAGACTGGAAGTGCATCCTGGTGGCATCTCTCAGTAAAGACAAGAATAGTGAGTTCTAACCTCTGTACCCACATCTGTCTTTACCCTACTGCCATCTCTGTGACCCTCTTCCCCCAGTACCAGCTTTTATGAACCCCAAAGTCTTCTTGGAGCAGAACAGGTCGCTCAGGATCACTGATGGCATTTGCAGGGCCCTCTCGTTCAAAAAACGGTTAAGGGGCTGGAAAGACATTCAGGAGTGTTTGCCATGCAGTTGTAAAGACTGAGTTTGGATCTCCAGATCCCATCCTTCCAGGTTGGCTGGGCATGGTTGTAATTCCAGCCTTGAGCAAGCTGGCTAACAGGATTAGCCACACAAACAGGCCCCAGGTAGGCTGAGAGACCCTGCCTCAGTGAATAAGGTGGAACACTGACTGAGAGTGAGTCCCCAAATCAAACTTTGGGTCTTCACATAGTGTGTGTGAACATTTCCCACTGCCCCAACATGCCGTGAGAAAGTGGGCGGGGGCTCCCAGCCCTGCTTCGGTAGTCCTGTCTTCTGTAGTCCAGGCAGTCCTTGAACTCTCTATGTAGCTGAGGATGGCCATGACCTGGTCCTGATCCTACCTCTCCTAAGTGCTGGAATTACAGATGTGCACCCCATACCTTGTTTATCAGCTGCTAGGAATCAAATCCAGGGCTTTGTGTAGTTTACCAAACGAGCTTTGTTCCCAGATCCTAGAGTCTAGGTTTTTCCTACCTGTCTTGAGTTCAAATGTCCTAGATGTCTCTCCCTTTCTTGCCCAAACCAGGAAGGTCAACATTCCAGAATCCTCATGGCATCTTCTGTATTGTAACCTAATACCCACAACAAAAACCTGTAGCTGAGTCCCTCAGCCAGAGTTTTAGTTCAGAAGTCTAACTGCCACCTTAAGCCTAAAGCACTGGAGCTTAGTTCACATCACCGGGGGGAACTGTTTCCATCCATCCATCCACCCACCCATCAATCTATCCACCTATCCATCCAATCATCTATCCATCCATCCCCATCCACCCACCCACCCACCCACCTATCCACTCATCCATCTACCCACCCACCTGCCCATCCACCCACCCACTCATCCATCCATCCATCCATCCATCCCATCCATCCATATCTACCCATTCATCCACCCACCCCTCAATCTATCCACCTATCCATCCAATCATCTATCCATCCCCATCCACCCACCACCCACCCACCCATCCACCCATCCACCCATCTGGACTCCCATGTCTCTACCCCAGGCCATGGCTGTTTCAGCCCCAGGAGAGAGGAGGTCTTCAGCCAGATACACAGCGAACTTGAGTTCTCCTCTCCCCACAGGTGGCTACTCAGCTTTGGGAAACAGCTCTTCTGTGGGCTTCCTGGGCTGAGCCACTGCAAGACTCTTCCTAGCCTCCTACTTCTATGCCTGCCCACCATCTTCCTCACTTCACCCCCAGTTGGTCAGGGGCACCTCCTTCAGGCTTTGGAAAACGCGCTTCTTGGAGATCTGACTCCTACTTGTCTCCCACAGACCACCATTCTGGCTTTGACTCTCGACATTTCTACCTCGGTGACCTCCCAGCTTCAATCCGTCTGTACCCACAAAACCCACTTGATGGCTGCCTACTACATGTAAACTAAGCTACCTCTCAAGCTTGGCAGGTGACACAGTGACTAAAATTTTAAAACATATTTATTTACTTATGTGTGTGTGTGTATGTGTGGGGGGTGTTGTGTATTTCAAGGCACAGTTATGGTAGTCAGAAGGCAACTCAAGGGAGTTGGTTCTGTCTTTTCACCTCATGAGATCCAGATAATAGATTCAGGTCATCAGGCTTGGCAGCAGGTACCTTTACCTACTGAGCCATCTCCCTGGCCTATGACTCAGTGACTCTTAATGAACTGGTCCAGCTCCTTTCCCAGACTTCATCTTATGCTGCAGGCCTTCTGGCTGTATCTTCAGCACAGCATGCTCTCCAGTAGGAGAGTGACACCACCATGTATTGGCAGAGTCTTTGGGGCACCTTGGGTAGAATCCCATTTGATCTTTGTGGCTGTTGTATGACATGCGGGACGGTCTAGCATCCACACACCCATTATTTACAGATGAGAAAACAGAGGACCAGAGAAACAAAGGAACATGTCCAAGCAGAGAGGAGCAAGATTCAAACACAGGTCTTTCTGACAGTGAC
>NW_021621692.1:405980-470372 GCF_004785775.1 Grammomys surdaster
CTCTCTCTCTCTCTCTCTCTCTCTCTCCCTCCCCCCCTCCCTCTCTCAGTGGGTTCATTTGAGGCTCTGGGAAATGTCAGATCTGGAGGCACCAGGGGCCAAGCCTAGGCTTTTCACAAGTGGGGTGCATTCTCACTGGAGGGAGCTGGGGAGTGATGTGATCTGGCTGTTAGCTTGACAAGACCTTTGTGACTGCATGCAGCGACTGAGCAGGGAGGAGAAGACACCGCAGGCATCCGGGTGGAGGTGCATGAGTGGGCTGGGTAGCAGCCCCACACAGAGGAGAACTGGCTAGGGAAGGAGATAGAGGCTATGCCCCAGAAGGAGCCCAGAGGACTAGCAAGTATCAGGAAACAGGCTCTGCCCTGTCTCTGCAGTGGCCAGTGCCATGCTGGGCTCAAGGCAGAGTCCCTGAATTTTTGATGGAGGCTGATGACAACCTGCCGGAGAAGGAAGGGAGACTCCTCCCGCTGGCAGACAGCTTGCTCCACACTTCAGGTGTGAGGCTCCCTTGTGCAAGCCTTTCCCTATCAAGGTGTGTTGGAGGTGGAGGAGCCAGGCCCAGAACATTTCTGAGAAAAGGATTCTGAAGTCTCCGTTCCTGCCACAGTGCCTCTGTGGGAGCATGGCCACCATCAGTCACAGGCCTTCCAAACCTCTTCACAATGCATGTTTGTACACCCGTGGGGGAAGGACGGAATATAGAGAGGAGAAGGGAGGCTGGAGGAGGGAGGGAAGCTATAAGGAGGAGGGAGACAGAGCAGGGAGGAGGTATGGAGGCAGGGAGGGGTATCATTTCCCAGTCTGATGACTGAGCAAGCAAGGAGGCTTAAGGGGTTAAGGGACCAGCTGAAAAGTGTCCAGATGGTTACTGGCAAAATAGGGACCAGTCCACAGCTTTGCTGACCCTCTGCAATGCTCTCCAAGCCCTAGGACCCAGACATTCTTTATCTGACCCCATCCCAGACACTGGGAATCACAACCGGAGATCTGGAGTTGATGTTTGGCCGATTATGGCTCTAGGCAGGAGGAAGGATGGATTTGACCATCCCTACCTTCACCACAGATGTTGTCTTTTTGTTGCTGGGATGTCAATGGTCATTTAGTTTCTGCCTTAGCCATCAATTTTGGGGTTCTCAGCAGCCATCTGGAGCTTTGCTGCCCAGAGTGATGAGCTAGCACCTTAGCTCCACTAAGGGAGGCTCAGCTTCATCCATCCCGAGACCCTGGTGGACAGAAAGCTGACAAGGGAACCTCCCAGGTCAGCTGCAACATCTGGGAGATATATTACTTATGTGAACTTCCAAAGTTTAGGAATTATGGGAAGGAGAAATAAACGTGATAAGATGCTTCAGATGACTACAAGATGCCAGGCACAAGGAGGGGCCTTTTGCATCTTTCGTAGCATGACATTAAAACAACCTCAGGAGCTGATCTCACAACACCCTGATTTATATTGAGAGTGCGGGTGACCGGAGAGACTAATTTGTCCAGAGACACACAGACAACAAGTGGTTGGGCTTAGACTTGAACCCGGATCTTTGTGACTGCTGTGCTGTTGCTGCCTCTGAATGGAATGCTGCGGGGAGAAAGGGTTATCTGTGATGAATTGTTTAGGTCTTGCCTCTGTCTTGTCAGTCGGGAGGTAAAAGGCTGGTGGCAGGTGAGACAGGCAGACTGACAATTCCTCTACTCCTTTACTTCTTTCCTAGGCTGTGAGGAACTCTCCTGAGCCAAGAAGCTTCTTGAGTTCTCTGGCTCTTCCTCAGAGATGAGGTAGCAATAGAGATGGCAGCAGGGACTAACAAACAAGCATCTGCAGCAGCTGTGCAGGTGTGCAGCTGTGCAGGTATGCAGCTGTGCAGGTATGTAGGTGTGCAGGTGTACCAGTA
The DNA here is from genome assembly GCF_004785775.1 of Grammomys surdaster. Taxonomy (NCBI): domain Eukaryota; kingdom Metazoa; phylum Chordata; class Mammalia; order Rodentia; family Muridae; genus Grammomys; species Grammomys surdaster. The sequence continues at coordinate 407,873 of NW_021621692.1, forward strand.
TGCAGGTGTGCAGGTGTGCAAGCATACAGGTGTGCAGGTGTGCAGGTGTGAGTCTGTAATCCCAGCAGCGGGGAGGCCAGCGAGGAAGACTGTGAGAGGGCCTGGGCCATGTAGTGAGATCACCTTAAGGAACCAGAACAGGTTCAGCTGTAGCTCAGCGGTAGAGTGCTTGCCCAGCATGTGCAAGGCCCTGAGTTCAAACCTCAGTATTGTCAAAAGCTGATCCAAGGCAATCTGGGCATGATGGTGCACCTATGTAATCCAGCACTTAGGAGACAGAGGCAGGAGAATTAGGAGTTTAAAGCCAGCCTTGGTTACAAGGTGAGTTCAGCCTGGACTACATGAGACCCTGTTTCAAACATCCAAAAACAATAAACAACTGAAATCTTCGGTTACCAGAGAGACCGTGGCTTTGATTTGCAGGCACCTTTGCATCTGTATGCTCCTACCTGAGAGAATGTGGCTCGGGGGTGGGGTGGGGTGGGCAGGTTGTAGCTACAGTTGGGATCCAAATCAGTGCACCTATGAGGCCAACAGTATCTGGGGGACACCCAGGTGAATATCTGAAAATCCCAAGGAAGGAGCTGACTGAGTATGGCTGAGAGTTCACTCTGCTGTCTGGAAGCCAGAAGAGAGAGCGAGTCTGGGGTCTGGGGAGTGGCGTAGGCAGCACTGTCTCTGAGTCTCACACACACTTGGGCTGGACCAGAAGGGTCCTCTGTGTATGCTAGAGGCTGTCACCTAAATGGCTCTGCCTTTATGCTACTACCCTGATGCATATTCCATGGTGCTGCTTACTCTCCAAGTGGAAGCTGTGCTGGGGACAAATCCTAGCAGGGTGGCCTCTGCTCTGTGGCTAGTGACTTTCGTCACTACCATGTGACCTTGGGTAAGTTGCTCTGCTTTGCTGGTCTTGGGTGTCCTTCCCCTGCTCTGAATGAGAATTAGGCTCCATCAGCAGTTCCCAGCACGGCTGAGGCCTCGTGCTGGGGTGGCACAGGCAGGTGAGTCTTGCTATTAATAAAGGAAGGAGCTGGGCACTTAAAGCAGACACCAGGTCACCCCATTAATAGACTCGCTCCACCCCTTGCTTGAGTTCCCTGTGTGTCCCTGAAGGTTAGAGAACTGAGCAGAGCTTCTAGCTGGAACCAGGCCTGCCTGCCTCCATCCCCACAGCCATCTGACTAAGTGATAATACCCCTAGACCAGTGGGACCAGTGGGACATGGTGACATGTGAAGACACTTTGAGTGGTCACAGTAGGAGGATGTGTGCTACTGGCTTCTAGTGGTTCAAGGCTGGGATGCAGTTAAAGATCCTTCAACACAGGGCGGTGACACAATACACGTCCAAATACCAAGTGCTGAGGTTCAGAAACCCTGTCCTGCAGGGAGCGGCCAGTGGCGATGAGCCTTGGGGCTTGGTAGTAATCATGGGCTCCTGTGAGAGTCCATGGAGCCTTTCAACACTGGCACTTATTATGAACAGGAGGTTCGTGATGTCAAAAATCTGTGTCAGCCCTGGCTCTGATTTCCTACAATTTCTTGAGACTTCCTCCTTTCGACATGGTACCAATCACTCAGCCGGCTGTGAAGCATCAGATCTGGGGAGTAGCCTTGACTCCTCCTCCTCTTCTCCCCACTCTTCCTTCATATCTCTGATTTCTGCAGCTGCCATTTGGTTCCAGAGACCCTAGTGTGACCACCTAACACAGGGCCCAGAAGGGCCTCCTAGCTTTCTGGAATCCTTCACATAGAGCTAGAGGATAAAACACAAACTGTCCTGCCAAGCATGTTTGTCGGGGTGCAGACCCAGCACTAGAGAGGGGGAGGTAGCAGGATCAGAGTTCAAGTTCAACTCTGACTATACATTGAGTTTCAGGCCAGCCTGAGCTACATGAAAACTTGTCTCAGAAAAATAAAAACAAAATCCCTTTTTACCCCTGCCCCAGCCCCACTAGCAGCAGCAATCTGGGGTGAAGAAGAGATGAGGAGTCTCTAACCCTGTCCTTGAGCTTCCTGGGCTACCTTCTCTGGGCTGTCCTCAGCCCACCTTGCTGATCTTTCTCCATCCACATCAGGTTTGGTTCAGCTGTGACTGCGGGTGGACTGCAGTCTCTCTCAGGACACTCTCTTCTGATTCCATCAGCTAACCTGGAACATTCTTACCTACTAGAGCCCCAGCCTTAGCTTGCAAGTTGAGCAAAGCTCTGAGTCCTTCCGTAGGAGACACAGAGGCTTTAAGTTCCTTCAGAACACCTCAGCTGTGCTGTACAACTGTAAATGGAAGCTGCCTGCCTGTAGACACACTTCATTCATTCATTCATTCATTCATTCATTCATTCATTCATTCATTCATCTATCCATCTGTCTATCCATCCATCTATTTGGCACAAGCTCACCAAACACCTGGTCTCCTAAGACCCGGGAGGCCCCAGATCCTTGCTGCAAACGGGACACACTTCCTAACAGCAGTTGACACTCTGCTGATGGAATCAGAGGAGTGTCCTGTTAGATCAGAGAACTAGCTGTTTGTTTTCAACACAGCGAGTTACTCCAGCCTGCCTGTGCTGGTCTTTGCCGCCTTCCACAGTTCTGAGACCCTGGGTCCTAAGACCAGAGGCCCTTTCTCACTCTGCCCTTCTGTGACTTGCATCCTGGAAGTCCTCAGAATCTGAGCTGCCTGGGGAGACTAACACAAGAGAGGTCAATTGTAAAGACTAGCAAATTGCACCATCAAGCCTATCTGAAAAGCCTTGGCACAGAGCTTCAGAGCCAGCTCTGTGGTGGGACCCTTAGGGCATCCTTTGGACAGAGGGGTCCATCAAGATGTTCAGCTTTTCCTTACTAAGTTGCCTGGTTTAAAAAAAAAAAAAGGAAAAGGGCTAGTATTTCCTTTAAGAAGAGGAAAAAGGAGGGCTTGGGATGCAGCTGAGTTGGGCTAGTGTTTGTCCAACATGCTCAAAGTCCTAGGTTCGATCCCCAGAACCTGCATAAATGCGACATGGTGATGCATACCTGTCTGTAATCCCAGCACTCAGTAGAGGCAAGAGAATCAGGGGTCAAGGTCATCTTAGTACATTGAAGGCCAGCCTGGGCTACATAAGACCCCAGTGAGAGACAGAGAGAACTGAGGGAAGGACAGACAGAAACAAGAGATGGAAGCCATCTGGCATTATCCTGTAAGTGTATAGATGAGAGAGAGGATCTCCAAAGGACAGGAATGTGAATGCCAGCTGCTGAGAGAGGTATGGAAAGAAACACACTCCTGTCGTGGACTAGCTGTTGAGTGCCCCCAGATTCATATGGTGGTCTCTTAATCTTCAGTGTGGACAGCAGTACACAGAGGTGGGGCTTGGGCATGGTGATGGTTTGAACATGCTCGGTCCAGGAGTGGCATTATTAGAAGGTGTGGCCTTGTTGAAGTAGGTGTGGCCTTGTTGGAGTAGGTGTGGCCTTGTTGGAGTAGGTGTGGCCTTGTTGGAGTAGGTGTGTCACTGTGATTGTGGGCTTTAAGACCCTCATTCTAGCTGCCTGGAAGCCAGTATTCTGCTAGCAGCCTTCAGATGAAGATGTAGCACTCTCAGCTTCTCCTGCACCATGCCTGCCTGGATGCTGTCATGTTCCTGCCTTGATGATAATGGACTGAACCTCTGAACCTGAAAGCCAGCCCCAATGAAATGTTGTCCTTTATAAGACTTGCCTTGGTCATGGTGTCTGTTCACAGCAGTAAAACCCTGACTAGAACAGGCATGATTAGATTTAGATGACACCATAAGGAAAGGGGGTTCATGGTAGCATCAGCTCTTTTAGAAGGGACCGCACAAACAGCATCCTCTGTCTGTTATGTGAGTGCTTCAGGCAAGCGGCCATCAGCAGATCAGGAAGAACATCATACCAGGAAGAACATGACCCAGGAGCTCAGGAACCCAGGAGCCCAGGAGCCAGCCTCTCCACCTCCGTCTTCCTTGACCTCCAGAACTGTGGGACGAGAAGGCCTACTGTTTAAATGGCCAGCCTCTCACATCTTTAATCATTCTTTTGGGCCTGCGAATATGGCAAAACAGCCCCTTAGCTGCCCTTTCCCAAGCCTCAGTGGTTTGCATAAAGGAATCTATAGCTGCTGAAAAGCACAGTGCCCACACTGCAGCTGATGTGGGCTGAGAAAGGCAACCCTGACACAGGAGCTCTGCCCATCTTGAACCCCAGCTTCCCCACCTCTAAAAGACAGAGAGTTAATATATTACCTGAAAGTGTAGTTGGTGACTACACCTACCTATACATGTCTATGGTAATTGGTGACTATTATCAATACCAAGGGGACATGGGACCAGAAGGTGGCACCTCAAAGCAGTAGGAATGGAGGGCCTGCTCTGGCTACTACTACCCACCTTAGCCTGACTGGGTGGGCTCTCTCTGGGTTAGTGCAAGATACAGAAAAACAAACATAAGAGGCAATGGTCCCGGCACGATTTGGGGCCTTCCAGCTGCCGTGGAAAAGCTACTCTTTATCCCCAGCGTCACTGAGTGGTCTGACTCATTCCAGAGTGTGGTGTGAAGACCTGCTTCCATCTCACCAACCATGAACGAACTATGTATGAATACACACCCCTCCCACCTATGGGCTTAGGCTAGGGCTTAGGCTAGCTGGATCCTTTGGAGCAGATACCTTCCTTAGCTGCTCCTCTCTCACCCGCAGGCTACAGGGCTAAGAAATATGTATTTTTAATCTGTGTGTTACTGTGGGAATGAAGGTTGTGGATACTAGTGACAAAGACCCTGGCCAGCCGAGGGAGGAGAATGTGAATACGGCAAAGGATTTGCCTGTCTTTACTCCTTACATTCTGGAACTTTATATTGTCTCTTTCCAGTGCCCAGCCCTCAGCCAGCACGAAAGAAACATAAAAGACACCCCCGGTGTCAAGACTGTTTTGTTAAGGTTCTGACAGAGTTGTGAGTGTGCTGGAGGCGGCTTCATCTATGGGTGACATGGTAGAGGGGAAAGGGAGGGAAGTCTGTGGTTCAGGCTCAACCTTATAGCACAGGGTCTCTTAGGAGTCTAGGCCTCAGGAGCCTGTGTGCGTTTTGTGGTTCATGGTTTGTGTGGAGCCTTGGAAGATAGCTCTATGCTTCTGCTTCTGTGCCCAGGGTCTTCTTTCCCCTCCGTGTCCAAACAGTGCTTCAGTTTCTCTGCGTCTACACCTTCCGAATTCCAAAACGACAAGAAATTGAACAAACATTCATTGATGATGCATAGGTCGGAAATGACTTTAGTTCCCCCGCTGTGTCCATCTCCAGCCTTGTCCAGAGATAGACAAAGATGCATAACGGGGTGAAGATAGTTTGGGGAGGGCAGAAGAGTGACCGGTGGAGACATGCTAGTCCAGAACACAATGGAAGGAGAGCGATGCAGTCGGAAGTAGAGAGACTGAGAGACACACACACACAACGAGGGAGAAGAGTGTGCTATGTAATCTGTGCACCGGTTGTACCTCCTCGCTTCCAAATGCCTTCCTGCCAACCACCCAACCTTAGAGCTGGGCTCTCCTGAGTAGCCAGATACGTGGCTCTATTTTTAATGGCAACCCAGAAGCTGCTGGAGAAAGGGCAGGGTAACATGGCGGGAAGAGCTTGGTAGTGATAGAGGCTCAAACCTAGCCGTCTGCTGCCTGCTTCCTGCCTGGGTGTCTCTGGGCAAGTCCCAGAACTGTTCTCTCTTGCCTGCACATGTGGGTGAGGGCAGTACCTCAAAGGGCGGTGTGAACCTCTGCTGGGGAGCATTGTGCATCTGAGACTTCTGACATTTGTCCAGTGGAGAGCCAGGTGGGTGGAGGGACGCTGGCAAGGTCAGCTCTGCTGAAGCTGGGCACAGTGGTTGTCAGGCGTCTCTGTGGACACCTTAGGATAGAGGGTTGGGCTCTCGAGGTCTAAAAGGGACAGGGAATGTTCAGGAAATGGAACTGGCTGTTTGTGAGCTGCCAGCAAACCCACTGGACTCCTGGAGCCGCACCTGAGGCATTTACTCCCTGCCTGCTGCAGTAGTCCGTTTTAGCCAAAGGTTTCCTCTTTTCAACTCCACCTCTTAATTTAGATGCCATGCGTGTGTGTGTGTGTGTGGGGGGGAGTGCAGGTGTCCTGTGTGTGCAGATGTCATGCAGGTGTGGGGTGCAGATGCCATGTGTGTGTGAGAATGTCATATGTGTGTGTAGATGTGGGTGGGTGTGGGTGGGTGGGTGCAGATGTCATATGTGTGTGTGTGTGTGTGTGTGTGTGTGTGTGTGTAGGTGCAGATGTCATGTGTGTGTGTGTGTGTGCAGATATCATGTGTGTGTGTGTGCATGAGGTACAGATGTCATGTGTGTGTGTGCATGAGGTGCAGATCTCATTGTGTGGGGTGCAGGTGTCATTTGTGTGTGTGGATGTCAGGTGTGTGGAATACAGGTGTCATGTGTGTGTGAGGTGTAGATGTCATGTGTGTGTGTGTGGGTGCAGATGTCATGTGTGTAGATGTCATGTGCATGGGGGGTGGTGCAGATGTCATGCTTACGTGTTTGTGGGGTTGCTAGAAAACAGAAGAAATTATACATTTTTACCCACAAAAGCTAACAATGTAGCAGCGACCCTCCAAAACTCTTCTTGGAGTTCCTAGAGAATGGCCCTAGGTTAACTGTCCTGTCCTGGTCTCAGCCCCTGGCCACATGCTGCCTGGCATCACAGGAAGCATTCTGGGTGGCTTTGGGAGCTGTCAGCCTCCATGCTGTGTTATGAGAAGAGCTGGCAGTTCCCGCCCAGTTATGGATTTGAGCACTGGACAAGAAATCTTGAACTAACTCTCACATCTCTGGGTCTCAGGGGGGCACTCAGTAGGTACAGCCTGCTCATCCCTCAGAATCCCCCCCCCCAGCTTTGGGGAATAACAGAGGCAGCCCAGTTCTTTCCATGAAGTCCCCCAGATGGCTCCCTCTGCCAGGCGAGCCAGCTGCCCTGATCAGCTCGGGGCTCTCTTGATGAACAGTGAGTTCAAACGGCTCGAGGCAGCTGGCAAGATGCTAAGTGCAGCATCAATCCTAATTAGGATGAGAGATTGATAAAGACGGCCTTGGAGTCACCATGCAGGCCAGGCTTGCCTGCGCTCAAGTTTCCCTTAGGAAACGGGAAGGTCCCAGCTCCATGGGTTTCTTGGGGTGGGGGTGGGAGGTGGCACGGTTCTCTGTACCACGCATGGCATCCAGTGGAGCCTTCGAGGTAGAATGCAGCTCTGCAGACCTTGCTGTCTAACTCAGGTGCGGTGGCAGTGACGTGGGTACATTCTCCAGATGAGAAGTGTAGGTGTTCACGATCTGAACAACTGCATACCCAAAAATTATGTTTTTTTTTCTCCCAGAAGAAAAGGAGGGGTGTCATCGTGGGCCCACCACTTCCTTTGTGAGCCATGCTTTTCCCTTTAACTATTGATCCCACACCTCTGTCACCCACAAACCGCCCAGAGCTAGCATAAAACTCCAAAGTGCAGAAGCAGCCCCGATCTGGAGTCGGAATTGGAATTGGGGGACAGAGATGGACAGGAGTCCAAGGTCTGGCAAGGGACAGTGAGGGGGGCATCACTAAGTAAAACCTCACAATGCCTCCTTTCAGATGATTCAAAATGCAGTCAGCAAGAGCTATCTTTCTAAGAGCCGGTCCCAACCTCCTGTCGCATCCCACCACACTTAGCTGAAGGGAGGAGAGAAGGGGAGAATTTCCTTAACCACCCAGGGACAGAATACACACAAGAGAAAGAGTAACAGGGAAAGACGAAACACTACCGCAAGGATTTTTGAAAAATTAAAGCAATGATCGCCAGCTCTCCTGTTGTATCCCCAGTCTCAGAGCCAAGACCAAGCAGCTGATCTGACTATACAACCAGGCAGAACCAGATCTCCCCTTCGTAGACACCTGTTAGTTCGAGTTTCACAGTTGGACATGAGGGCGCCAGGAGGGCTAAGAAGCCTAATGCACTTCCGGCGTCGGAGGTTTCTGCCTCTCGCTCCTAGAAGCTGTCCCCACAGTCCAAGGGACCCAATCCCGATCTCTAGAAGCATTTCAACCGTAGCACACCTCTCAAATCTCTCCATCATAGCGGGGTCACAGAGCCCCGCCCTGCCCTGACAGCGACCACGCCCCTCCCAGCCCACTCTTGGTCCGCTGTTGACTCTACGCTCCCCAGTGTGGTTCCTACGACTTCGTGCTGAGGGGCAGTGACCCAGGGCTTGCTGCTTCAGTTACGGGAGACGCGGCGTGACTCCCCTCTTGTCCCCATCGCGCAGTGAGTCTGTGGTCTCATGGAACACGAGAAGAACGACCGGCTGGAGCTACTCGGCTCCCCCCAGACCTGCTTGGGGCCCAACCCGTACCCCACCCTTACCCCCTCAGTTGGGGGCTTGGAGTGAGCGCCTAGCTGCCCCGGGGCTCCCCGCCCCCGGCCGGCCCCGCCCCAGGATGGCCAGTTCCCATAGCAATCGCACAGACACCGGTTGCCAAGCAACCCCTCCCCCTCCTCCCGCGTCCGCTTTCCCCCCAACCCTAGACTCCTCCCGCCCCCACGCCAGCCTCCACCTCCCCCAGGGGCGCCGGCGAGGCCCCAGGGGATCGCTCCGCTCTCCGGTTGCGCGCGCGTGCGTGAGTTTCCGTGTGTTTCATTGTGTCTGTGCGCGAGGGGGTGTGCGCGTGCGAGCCGAGAGTTTGTGGGATCCGTGTGTTGGGGAGGTCCCCAGCCTGTAGGGACCCGAGGCTGCTGAGCCCGTGTCCGCTCGGGAACCCACCCTCCCGGCTTTAGGTTCTTTGTGTCTCGCGTGGAGCCAGCGCCGCGCCCACCCCTCCCCCGGCCCACTCCCTGGGACCATGTGTGCGTGTGCATGTGTGCGTGTTATGTGCGTGCGCTGGGGGCAGGGGTCGTACCTTCTATGCAACACACCCGCCACAGTCCCGAATGGGTGAGGTCGCCGCGGGCGCGGCGGGGCGGGGGCCCGTCGTCCATGGTCAGGTTGGTGCCGTTGCAGATGTGCGCGCTGGAGTACAGCCAGTAGTCGGTGCCGATGGCGATGGCCATGAGCGAGAAGGCGGCGAAGGCTCCGGCCGTGGTCAGCAGCATCTGCAGCCCGCGGTCGCATCGCACCATGGTGGGCGCCTCATAGTCCGCCGCCCGCCGGCCCGGCCCGCCGCGCCCGCCCGCCCTCCTCCCTCGGCGCGCGGCTCCGGGGGCTCCAGGGGCTGGGGGGCCGAGGGCCGGGGGGCGGCGCCGCGCTGCGCGCTCCGACCCCGCGCCCCGGGCGTGCCTGCGCTCGGGCTGCGCGGGGCTCAAACTCCGAGGCGCGGCGGCGAGTGAGGGCTGCGCGGGCTACGCGGGCCGCCGGGCGGGCTGGCGGCGGCGGCGGCGGCGGCCGGGGGCTCCTCCCTCTCGGCCCGCCCTCCCCTTCGCTCTCGGCCCGCGCCCTCCGCTCCTCCACCCACCGCCCGCCGCCCGGCGCGCTCTCTCGGCGCCGCCCCTCCGCCTCGGGCCCCGCGCTCGCTCTTCCCCCGGCCGGGATTTTCCCTCCCCTCGCTCCCCTCCCTGCGCTCACGCGCGCTCTCTGTTCTCTCCCAGGCTTCATTCACATTATTAGAGCGAAGGAAGCCGAGGGGAAGAAAGATTGGTTCCCTGGAAGGACCCCGGGGAAGCCGCGTCTCCAGTCACCCCTCTTCCCAACCCGGGACAGCCAAGATCTTCCTTAGTCCCCGGGATTCTGCAGTCTGTGGAATGGGGATTGTGTACCCTTTCCTCCTTCCCCCACGGCCTTGTGACTGTACCTGGTTAGGAAGGTCTAGGCAGGGATGTGGTGTGAGATTCCTCCGGTTTCCAAAGGCCCCAGATGTGGGTCACAGAGCAGAGACATTCTTTATGGGCCAAGCCAGATGAAGATCACCTCTAGACCAACCCAAGCAGCCAAGGGGTTCTAGCAGGCACTGGGAAGCTCTGGACTTCTTCGGAAGGGGACTGAGGATGTGACACACTACAGTCACACTTCTGATAGTCGCGGCAACTGTATTAGAGTCTTGTAACCTCCAGCTGTTTCTTTTCCCTGTCCTTCTCTGAACCGTTATGTTTTCTTCGGTTGGCTTTTCTTCAGCCTAACTGGCTCTTCCTCACCCTCCCTTAACCTTGTCAGACTCTGCCTCAGGCCCTCTAGCCTCTTCCCTTAATAGCCTTTGGTGCTGGCAGGGTCCCAAGCTGAATACACTCCTTGCTCTTTGGCGCTAGGCTCCTTCCTCACCATCCAGTTCCCCTCCTCCCCCGCAGGAGGCCTGAAACCCACCAGGAGCCCAGGCGGTTTCTTACTTCACACCGGTGTTCCTGTTGCATCCTTGAGGGTTGTCCTGTGGGCTGCTATTCTGAACCCCTGGAAATTGAAAGAGATACATGGAAAGCTGCTGCCCTTGCAATTTTCCTTCCCAGTTCTCCTCAGAGAAAATTAATTACCCCAGCCTGGAAGCGCTGTTCTTCCTCTCTGGAGAGTGTGTGCTCTCCCCTTGTCTAGGATGTATATGGCTACGTGTGGTAGCAATGTGCAAATGTTTGCCCTGGGAAATTTATCTTTTGTTGGGAGAGGGGAATATAAACAAATAGAAAAAATACAGAATAATAAAGTGTGAGGACCAGGCTGATTGCCCCAATTAGCGCTGCTGGCCTTTTCCTCTGCCTTTGGGGGTGTCTATTCTGCCTTCCAACGTTTCAAAGGACAAGTTATTGCTTTCTTTCCTTTAAAAAAAATCCGCTGTCATCTAGCCTGGCATTCTATACACAGTGGGTGTCTGATACATGACTGAATGGACCAGAAAGCATCTGATGGCTTCTCCTGGCTCAGGACAAGGCTGCTCACCTCTCCAGGAGCCTCCAAGAAATTGCCTCTGAGAGAGAGTCAATTTTCGATTTTTGGGAGCAAGTCTTTGTTTCAAATTTAATCCTTAATAGTTGGCCAACACCAATAAACCTGGTGTCCTGACTGTGGCTCTCTGAAGAAATGAGGTAGAGAGCACACACTCACACCCCACACTCTGTAGTCCTAAGAGTTCCATGAGGCAAGGTGTGAAAACCCACATCTGAGTTAGCCAGCTTCTGGGCTACACAGAAGCATCCTCTGTCCTGTCCACCTTAGAGCCTTCTCCTAGGATCTTGGAAGAAACCAATGCATTGACCTAATTTATCACCCAGCGTGCGTGTGCGTGTGCGTGTGCGTGTGCGTGTGCGTGTGCGTGTGCGTGTGCGTGTGCGTGTGCGTGTGCGTGTGTGTGTGTGTGTGTGTGTAGATTTCCCCTCATGCCTTCTTAGATAGATGTGAGATAATATCCCTTCCTTCAAGCAAGCAACCTCAAAGTCACACAGGAGGTAGGACAGACATCTTCAGTTCTAGGAAGCAAGTTGGATAAGCTTTTGTATTACACCCACAGAGAGTGTGGGAGAGATCTAGAGATGAGGGCACCTGGGCTGAAGATCATTACCATCTTGAGTACTGAGCAGATTGATTTGGACAAGCCATGACCGGCTGGGAGAAAGATTCTTCTCTGGTCTGCCTTTCAGATTTGCTTTGAAGGTCTCAGCCTTGGACCTACATGTACTGGGCAGCCATTTGTGGATGAGTGACAAATGCTATTTCTTCTCTCTTTCTTGGAGACAAGTCATGCTATGGTCACATACAGGGCATTCTGTGAGTTCTCACTATCACCCCTCCACACCTTAGAACATATGGACAGTCAAGGTAAAGAGAAATGGAGAAGCTTCCTGAAGCCTTCACCCCAGAAGGTCAGATCACAGTTCAGCTCCTGGAGACTGTTGTTACTTCCTGTTCTTTTGAGAGGACTCTGATGGGGGCTTGCTGGTTTGCCTGTCTGTTGGCGATCACCCAACCTGCAGCCACACTTGGACCTGAGCTTACGTGGGTGCAGACCGTGGAGTCAAATAAGGACTTGACCGCCGGCGAAGAAGCTGGAGCAAACTCAAGGCTGTCTGAGGCCATTCATCATGCCTGGGTGAGCACAATTGAAATCTGGAAATTTCTGCTCAGCTAGATTCAAGACTTCTAAATGGCAGAGTTTTGCTGCCTGGGGACCCTAGAGTTTTCAGTGTCCCCTGGGTTGATTCCAGACCTGAGAGAAGGATGTATCTAACCCTTGCTTGGGAGAAGATTCTGAACCATTCTTATTCCAGAGAGATAGGACACTTGGCGTTTCTTCCAGGGAGCCACCTAGGACAAATCAAACAGTGACTACATATTTTATTGCTTCCCTGTATGGTCAAAAGGTAGGGCATGAGCCCATCAGTTAAAGCCATTCTCCAGAACTGTTTCCCCTCAATTTTGAGTGCTTCTTTCCTCATCGGTTCTTTCTGGTAATTGCCTCAAATCTTCACTTTCCACAAGCCGTGAAGATGGAAACATTGTGAGTGAAATTTTCACAGTCTCAGATCCAAGGGTCAGCAGCCACACCAGGCAGTTAGTGAGGAAGGAGAGGAATACAGTACTAGGCTGTTCGTGCTGTATAACATGCATGTCAGAACACGAATGCCAAGGTAACTGGCCTGGCAGAGCCGGGCTACCTCTGCAGCTGAAGGAGGAGAGGCCCCACCACCCACCAGGGATGCAGACACTGTGGGTGGTATCTCTGAAAGCCTTTATTAAGGGCTTTGTTTCCCTTTGTCCTCCTGAAAGAACGACCTTTATGTGGCTATATTTTGTGATATCTCATTTCTATGCTTGAAGCAGATGGTTGTGGTGATTTCAGCAGGCTTATCTGAGGGGGATTGGTGAGGGAGCCTGGGCAGCATCTCAGGTACCTAGATAGAAAGAATGGTTTTGAGTTTTTATAGGCAAAGGTTAAGGATGAGTCTCAGAATGTTCCAGGGCTTGACTGGGGGTGGAGGAGGCTTATCTACTCGAAGGCTGCTTAGCATCCAGAAGAATGCCCCTTCCGTCAGATTATGCAAAGTCGCAAAAAATGACTCTCTACTCTCCCTTATTTCAGAAGGTTCCTCCGAGGGAGAGCACAGACCAGAAAACGCCGCTTGGCTTTGTGGATTCAAGTTCATTCCATTTCATTTGCTTATCTCTGAGATCCTGTTTGAACTGGATACACAGCTTTCCTCTTCAGCTCCACCAGAGTAAGAGAGGCCTCAGATGCCACCCCTTGCAGTGCAGAGGGAAGTGAAGAGGTATTTAGTGGGTGTCTTTTGGGGTCTTTGTGGCCTCATATAAGTTCTTCCTAGAAGGGAGAATGTCTTTATCCACATTCTGTAAACAATGAGAATGTGGACAAGCTAACTCTGGATGTAGGCTCTGGACATAGCTCTCTCTAAAGCAGGCTCTGATGATTAACATTGCACCCCACTTCTCAGAGGGTGCAGAGGCCACTCTGCTTCCTCTGGTTTCTTCTCCACTCCTCTTATACATTTAGATGAAATCAAGTTCAAATCACTATCAAAGCCGCATGGGAGTGGAGTCTAGGAGTCTATTGATTCCCTCCCCTTGCTTCAGAGAAGGCAGAGGTGGGGCTCAGGGCAAGTGCTCAAAGCCACTGGGCTTAGGAGTTCACCTTCCTCTCTTTACCAGGACCTTCCCGGGCGCTAGCCAGAGCAGAAGGCTGAAGATCAGCTCTGTAATGGAAGAGCCCTTTGGCTCCCCCACCAGCCAATGCTGGCCTCTGGCTGTTGCTGTCTCCTGGGCATTGTCCGTGGGAGGAGAACCCAGCACATTGCTGTCGGGTGTTAAAGAGTGAACCAGTGAGCTGTGAGTGAAGCCTGTGTAGGCTTATTCTCTTATTCGAGACCAGTGTGCTTTCTAAGGGAATCACATTAGGTAGGGGCTGCGCTGAGTGAGCTCCCTAGCAAGAAACCATTCTGGTACCAGCCCCACTGATGAGCATATTGATAATGAAGGGCCATCTTGGCCAAAGCTTCCAGCCCAGCGCGCTGGAGAATGAGATGGTTATTCTGAGAACATTCTTTTCAAAACACTCAACAGGACAAACAGGCCAGAGGTTCTTTTGTCCTCGGCTAGCCTCTGAATCCGAGCTGACTCTTAAAGGTGGAGACAACTCCAAGGAGAAAAATGGGTAGGCACTGAGAGACAGGAAGCCTTTGAACACTGGGCGTGAGCAGCAGGTGGGGAGGGCGGCCAGTGAAGGCACATTCTTCAGCTGACGTGTGTAGTTGGTGCTTTTACAGAGCACAGCTTTAATTCCTAAAATATAACAGCCCTGTGAAGGAGCTGGGAGAGAGGGCAGCGCAAGACTCGGCTGCCAAGTGCCAGCTGCGAATGAAAGGTTGGCTCCAGGGGAAGGTCCGGTCCCTTAGCCTCCTGAACCCTCCTTCCTTTTCATCCCTGCCTCCCACAGCTCGAAGCTTCCTGCTGGGGGCTGGAGGTGGGATGCTCTCAGCCCTCTCAGAGCTGTCTTGCTGTAGAGTGGGAGGGCTTGCTTTATGCTACAGGCGTCTTTCTGAATCACCCATGTCGGCAGAATGCTTGCACTCTCTCCTCTCGTCTGCTGTTCCCCGCCCACTTGGTCATCAGAAAGCTCCGAGTCTCCCATACTTATCTGAGACCAGTTGAGGAAGTGAAAAAGGAAAGTCATCCAACTCAGGCTAACCTGGGGTTCTAGAAATGCTTTGCCATTGGCACTACGTGGCCTCGGACGAGTGGCTGAACTGCTCTGAGAAAAAGGACCCACCCAAGTCCCTGTCTCGGGTGGCTGTGTGGAGTAGAGGCCAGGGGAAGCAGACCAAAGTGATAATAGCTACCGATTAGTAAGCAGTGCCAATGATTTAAAGGCATTGCCTCATGTTCACTCACCCCACTCCCAGTTCTTCAATGCAGGTTCTGTTATAACCTCATTTTGCAAAGTGAGGCAAGCAAATGACTTTCCAAGGATGGTGTGATTTTGAGACTCAGCAGTCTGGCCTTAGAGCCTAGGCTTATTTCGTCTTAAATATATACTGAGCGAACAGTTATTATCTTGTTTGGTAATACCTCTTAGCAATTAAACTTAAGTACTCAGCTCCCTCCTCTGCTAACAACCAGGGGCACTGCCAGACCCCAAGCATCTTTTGCCCATTAGTTTATCCAGGCTAGAAATGTCGGTTGCCGTCGATGAATCCCTCTCCGTGGTCCATATTGTCTCCTGGGAACCTATGGATGGGGATATCCTTGGTGACTGGCACATAGTTAAAGTCATTGCTTTTAGTCACTAAAATGTTAATGGAATTCTTCCCCTAGTCCAGAAGGGTGTGGCAATGCATGGCTCAGAAGAAGAGAAACATGAGTTGCAGCCTATCTCATGCACTCATGGAGAATTTGCTCTTCCAGCTGTGAATGGCATGGTGGCGGCTGTTTGCAGACAGCTGTCCTGAGGTCTGGAGATGAAGTCTCCAGAGCACGGCTAAGCAGTTAGGTGTCTGCCTGACCCACACTGAGTGGCCTGTCATTAACTCAGCAACCATAGATGCTTGGAATGAGAGTCAATATTTCCTGTTAGGCAGCATGATGGAGTACTCCAGTAAGTTTAAACCTCAGGAGCTGAGGCAGGAGGATTATTGCAAACTTTAAGAAGAACCTAGGCTTCATAATGGGTTTCATGCCAGCCTGGTGAACAGAGTGAGACTGTCTCTTACCACACAACAGTGGAGCAGAGGAGATGGATGGACCAGGTAGTAAAGCGATTTCAGTGCATGAGGACTTGCGTTTGGATCCTCAGAACTCACGAAAAAGCCAAGCGTGATGGTGGGCATCTATGACCCTTGTGTTTGGAACCAGAGACAAGAAGATGCTGTCCGGTCAGTCTAGGTTCATTGAGAGACCCTGTCTCAAAAAAAAAAAATGTAGAGAAGCACCTCTGGGCTTCGAATGTAAGTACACACACACACACACACACACACACACACACACACACACACACACTTGCACCGCAAACAAAAACAGGAGAGAAAAATCTCCTGTGTGAACAAGCCATGCATTCGAGATATTCGGAAATTCTTCAAGTGTCATGCAGCATCCCTGGGGGCATTTCTGGTTTGTCTGTCCAGAAGCACCTCCCCCTGGCATGACTGCTGTGTATCTCAGCCCCTTCCCGCCTTGCCTCATAGCAGCCTGAGTTCTTAGACACCACAATCTGTCTCTGCTCTTGCTGGACTCCATGTCAGCCTGGGAAGGAACTGTACTGCCCAGTGTCTGCAGAAACTTCCTAGAATGTCTGTGCCCAGACCTGGGTGGGGCCTCATAGTGTATATGCAAGTGAGAGAGGTGGCTCACCTATCATAAAGGCTTGTGCTTCACTGGAACTGGGCATGACTACTCCCAGTGACTTGGCCAGCCACTCCAGACCCTCTGAGTACGTCATAAATAATCCCCTGTCTCAGAAGATGGGGTGCTGAGGTCCAGCGAATGTTCTGTGGGTTGAGCTCGTCATCATGAGAAAGGTCTGCTATCCTTGTTTCCTAGATGCTGCTGTAGAAGCTTCCAGGGAGCAATTAAGTGACTTATTTTAGGTCAAGGCTCGAATTCCAGTCTAGGAGTCTCCAGGAAACGCATTCTTCCTAGAGTACAATACTTTCCAACCCCCAGATGCCTTTGACAATGGCTTGGGAGATTTCGGAAATATATGGTCCACTCTCTGGTATTCCGGCTATCTGGAAGAAGGCCTGGCATCATGTGTTTGAAAGCTTCCCAGTGATTAATAGTGGGGATCTGGATGAGAACCAGGGCATGGGGCCATGATGTCTTTGAGGTTCTCAGTGAACGTGTTTGGTTTTCAACTGAGTCTACCATGGGTTCACACACTCTGTCTTGGTCTCTGGGTAATTGACAGGGACTAGAAGGCTGGAAGCTCCCAGAATTAACTTGACTAGCTGGGTCTTTGGGTGAGTATGGGGGAGGGGTAGCTGTCAGGTGGGGAAAATCTGGGAGATTTTTGCAAGGCTCTTCTTACCACTCTGCATCCCTGCTACACAGCTGACTCCTGCTACCAGTACGGAGAACGCTATCTCTGCTGCGATATTTCTGCCTGTCCTCTATGTTTGCATGAAGGGAAGGCTACCAGACATAGGAGAATCTGGGTATCCAGACCCAGTCAGCATGTTTTTACCAATCTTCCCCCTAGGAATTGTCACTAAAGTCCCTGAAAATGAGCCATTGGAAACTCAAGCCACAGCTCCGGGGGGTGGGGGGGCGGTTCTCTGGAAGAGTGGGAGGTTTTTGTATCAAAGTCCTGAGAGACAGGTGGGGGTGCTCAAAAGTGTCCCGAGTCTTGGCTGGCACAGGGCATTAGGACTATGGGATATCAGGTTCCAGATATCCCGTTCTCTTGAGTTGTCCCAGTGCCTTCCACCAGTGCCGACCACCAGGGCACCCCAGAGCCAGGGAACCCAGGCTAAGGCCATGGGACAACCAGCCTACCACTTCCCCCTCTTCTACTTCGGCCAGTCCTCAGGAAAGGCCCCACTCACTACATTTGCCAAGAGAGGCAGCTGCTGCTTTGGGGAAAATACCTTCTGGAGTTTGTTGTCTGAGCCCTCCCAGCTGACACCCACGGTGGAGAAGATGCGCCAGGATAAATGGAAAAATCTCTTCATAAATATTTGAAAAAAAAAAAGAGGCAAAAAGGAAATGGGGGAAAAAAGGACAAAACCCTAAGTCCCAGTGTGCTGGAACTGCATGGTGGTTGCTCCAAACAGATGGAGGAAGCCATTTGCTGTGCTTCTCCTTATGTAGAGCGATCTCGGCAAGAGCGCCTTTCTTGATTCTCAGTGGGAGCCCTGGGGCTCTGTGCTTGATTCCTGGGGCTGTGGGTATCAAGAGAGATCTGTTTAGTCCTGTGGATCCCCAGAAGAGAGGACAGGCCTGCTGGAGCCCAATGAGAGGAGCCGGGGGAGCGAGTGTAGATGCCGACCAGGCGAGCAGAGGAGGGGTTGCTCTTTATCCACAATGTAAAATTGCTTCTTTAACTCAACTGCCTTGGAACACCATGACAAGTAGAGCATAGAGAAAAGTGGCTTTTAGGGGAGCCCATGGGGAGATGAGCAAAGAAGACCCAGGAAGAAGAGCCTGCGAGACAGGACTAGCAGAAGATAGCAGTATGCCTTGGATCAGATGGCTGGGTATGGATAGAACACTTCTTGCTCAAAGGATTTGTCTAAAGAAAGATGGGGGGGACCATAATGCTGGGGTACTACACTCCCCTTTGATAGGAAGGGGTTGTCAAACTCCACTCCAAGTGAGTGCCTTGGCCTTACCTGTGAGATTTCAATTCTGGTCACACCCTTGAGCATCCTAGCTGGTGTCTCTGCATGGTGAGTTCTAGCCTCTCAGCCCCTCACAAACTTTCCTGATGGTCTTCCTGTAATGTCACTTACCTAGTCCCTACCCACGTTGGGGACAGGCATACAGACTCTTTGTGGGACAGAGATGGTGGTCAGAGCCAAGGACTGGGATAGCACCTGCAGGAGACAGACACCCTGTGGACACCTGTCTCAGGCAGAGAGAAAGCTGTATTCCTAAATCTAGGTATAACTTGGAAAGGCAAATGTGTGCTGAGTAGACAGCCACCTTTCCCCTGGGACCTGTTTGCCCAAGTGGATAACCAGGCTTCCCTCCCTCAACACTGGGTGACAAAATATAGGGAAACCTACCTAGAGCCAAGGTGTGTATGAGGGGCCCAACCCCAGCACCAGTGTGAGAGGTCACATCCATCTTGGCCAAAATGTGTATTAATCATAATCTCTCATGGGCTTTCTTCTTTCAGAAGTGGAAACCATCATTGCTTTGGGAAGACGTAGGGATGACTACACAGGAGACCTGGAGGAGGGGAGGGGCTGGATGCCGTGCAGTGAGCCTCGGCTGGGAGATGGTACCTTTGCTCTTCTCCATTTTGGGAGGAAGAGACACAGAGGCAGCTCTGGTCATGAGGCTTGGTTATGTTGATCTTTGGGATGCTTTACCCGCTTTTAAATGTGCCTCCCTTCTTCTCTATCATACATACCATGAGTTTTGATGGAACTAACTGTGGAATTACAGCTCACATACAAAACCATTGGCGATACCAATACTGTGCAGAATACTGGGTGAAAAGCCAGAATTTATTTTCTGTATTATCCTTGTTTTTTCTCTTGACCCAGTGAGCCTGCCTGGAGCTTACAAGTGCCTGGCTTTAGGCCACTCCCCAGTGATTAGGGGATTATGAGGTTCAGTCAATCATCTTCACAATTGGTGGATTGAATTTCTCAAAACACAAACCCATATTCAAACCCCAGAATCTTCAAATGTGAACTCACTTAGGGAGAAAAAGGTCTTTACAGATAGAAACAATTTTAAGATGATCTTCAGGTCATCCCATATCAGGGAGGCCTGAACTCCAAAGACAAGTGTCCTTATAAAAAAAGAGAGCTGGGAGGGAGAGAGAGTGCATGGTGGGGCATGTGTGATACTAGCAATGGGAAGGTTGAGGGGGTGGATCCTGTTGGAGTAGGTGTGGCCTTGTTGGAGGAAGTACATCCTAATCAACTACCTAGCCTAGCTTAGTCAATGAGTCCCAGTGAGAGACTCTGTTTCAAAAATAAAAGGTAGAAAGTTCCTAAGGAATAACACCTAAGATAGATCTTTGGTATGCTTGCATGTGCACACGCACACACGCACACACACACACACACACACACACACACACACACCAGAACATGTGTACAAAATAAACACTAAGTGGTGGCTGGAGAGATGGCTCAGTGGGTAAAGTGCTTTCCACATGTCTTAGTTAGGGTTTCTATTGCTGTGAAGAGACACCATGACCACAGCAACTCAGCAAACCCACAACTTGTATAAAGGAAAGCATTTGACTGGGACTGGCTTACAGTTTCAGAGGCTTAGTCCATTATTGTCATGGTGGGAAGCATGGCAGCATGCAGGCAGACCTTTGGCTGGAGAAGATGCTATGAGTTTTACATCTTGATCCACAGGCAGCAGAAGGAGACATTGTGTCACACTAGGCATAGCTTGAGCATATCTGAGACCTCAAAGCCCGCCTCCACAGTGATGTACTTCCTCCAACAAGGCCACACCTATTCCAGTAAGGCCACATCTTCTAATAGTGTCACTCCCTGAGAGCCAAACATTCAAACACATGAGTTTATGGGGGCCATTCCTATTCAATACAAGTACGTGCATCTAAGTTCAGATTCCCAGCATCTGCATTAAAAAAAAGTGTGTGTGTGTGTGTGTGTGTGTGTGTGTGTAGTAATCTTAGCACTGGAGGATAAGGGCAAACATGGGAGGATCTTGGGAGTTCACTGGTCAGCCAATCTAGCTGAATTAGTGATTCCAGGTTCCATGAGACCCTGGCTCAAAAAAATAAAGAGATAGAAGAAGACATCCAATGTTGTGCTGAGTTCTGCATGGATGTGCACACATACAACACACACACACACAAGCATGCACACAAATTAAGAATAAACAAATAATTTAAAAAAGGAGAAGCAGAAGGTAGGGGACGTCAGGGGGTATGGTACGTGAAGGCAAAGAAGGATGTTACAAACTGAGACCCACTGAGAACTGTCAGCAGACAGCTGTGCTAGGAACAAGCCATGGTGTGCACATTTTCTAAGAACACCTTGGTCTTAGGCTTTTCACCCCTGGAATGTGGAGAAAGCGAGTCTGGGTGGTTGTTTTAGGTTAGTGATAGTTTCTTGTGTCAGCCCAGGGTCCTCAAGTCCAGGGGGGGCCCTAGATCTGCCAACCAGGACAAATCGTGAACCAGCACGTGTGAGCCCCAGCTCTCATGAAACGTTCCATTCATCTGGAAGGGGGTGGACTTGATTGTGTGACTATTGGGGGGGCATCTAAGGACTACTCAGGCCATGCAGAGCTACTCCTCTTTCTAAACTTGCTCCTTCTTTGGGTTTTCTATCTCAGCGTTTCTATGCAGCCATCAGCCCATGGGCTCAGGCCTATGTGTCACCTCTCACATTCCCACTGCCTCTGCCTCCCTCCCACTGCCTCTGCCTCCCACTGCCTCTGTCTCCCACAGTCTCACCAGTAGGGTATATTTAGAAGCTCTCTGTGTGCCCCAGTCAGAAGCCTCATCTGGCTAAGCCAATATCATCTGTCCTGTTATTGATCAGAAGACCTACTGCCTAATTTTCCTCCTAGTTCACACTGGCCTCTTCAGTGTTCTTTCCTTCCACAGGCTAGGGAACACGTGTGAATCTCAGTGGTGGTGGATGCTTTGCTGAGAGCCCATGTGCTTCACATGTGCTCAGCATCAGCACCAGTGCCTACCCTGGCCACCTGCTCTGCCCCATCCTCAGTTTTCTCCTCCCTAAGAAGCCATCTTCTTGTCCTACCAGACACCTTCTTTTCCTTCAACCCTACAGCCCAGAAATGTTATAGTACAGCTCTGGGCCCGTGTCTAAAGTTCTTCCACATACTCTATTTCAACATCACCTCAGGGAGATCTTTTCTGCTCCCCCAGTCTGGTTAATGTTTTTATTTTTGTTTTCATCTCTGTCTCTGTCTCTGTCTCTTAACCAGGCTCTCTTTATATAGCTCTGGCTAGCCTAGATCTCTCAGAGAACTGCCTGCCTCTGTCTTCTCAGTGATGATATTAAAGATATGCACCGCTATTCCTGGCACCTTTCCTTTCCTTATCCCAAGAATTAACAAAAGGACTTTTGTCTGTTTGTAATGTGGGAGGTGGAACCCAGGACCTGTGCATACCACAGTTGGAGCTTCAGCCTTAGCCCACGGCCGACATGTTTTATGTCTACCTTCCTGCTTCCAGCAGGTGGGCACCGTACTTGTCCTCTGCCCAACCCATAGGGTCTCACATACAGAAATGCTCAACAAACTTTTGTAAATAAATGAAGATATTTCCTGAGCCATATGAAGGCAGAAGAGTAAAGAAGAAAAACCAATAGTTGTACAGTGAGTTTCCTGGCTCCCCAAACCTTACAAGTTCAATAGAACATGGGCAGCAGGCTCAGGAAGGTAATTACTTTGTTTCCCTCTCTCCTCTGAAAGTCTTATTTTTAAAGTTGATTTTTCCCCTTTGAGTAAATGTGTATAGTCAGTCACCCTTAGGGCTGTGGGAGGGGGAGGGGCCACAGACTTCATACCTGGTGAGCAGATCCCCAGAAGGGAAGAGTTCCTGTCAGACAAGCATCTGAGAAAAGTAGTTAAAATGAACTCTCGGGGAGAAATGGGTTGCTGTGGCAACCACCCTCGTTCTCTCCCAGAAGAAAAACAGAAAGAAAAGGAGGGCAGAAAGTCAGCTAACTCTGTTCTAGGCATTCGATAAGGTGCTGTCCAGATACACGGTAGGACAAGGCTGTGAAACGTTCCCTTGCCAGGCTAAGATGGTGCTCTGCTAGCTCGTCTGGGCAGCAGACACTTACCTGACCTAATTAGTCTTTTTCATTGCCATTGGACTAGCTCATGTAGATAGAGGACCAGTCAGGCCTGCTGGACAGCAACTCCTGAATCTTTTCAAAGTCATATGCCAGATTCCCCAGTAAAGGCTCCTGGTAACTTGGTCTTTAGGAAGACCCTGCGGTGGATCCTTGGCTAAAGAATTGCCTCTCAATTGTAGGCAATGTAGACTTTTATCTATAAATGGCTTCCTACATGGGAAGCCACCCACCTGTGCTAGGAGAGTTCACCAAAGGTATCAGAGTGGGGAGTCACCTCTCCAAGGTGGCTTTCCATTGTGCAATCAGGGCACATGAGGCACAGCCACCAAGCAACCTGTGTCTGTGGGAGAAGGGTAGCAGTGGGGCCCAGGTGTGGCTCAGGCACACGATGAATATTGTGCCCACCCCAGCTAGCATCGGCCCTCCCCCGGCAGCTGACCTGTGGAAGACCACTTTTCATAATGGCAAAAAGCTCCATAACCTTTGTAGGTTCGCTTCCGTCCTTCACCTCAGCAGGCTGCACATGTTGAGTCTCCTCCGTGGTGGACAGAATGGTGGGCCTCCAAAGATGCTTGCACTCTAGTCCCTAGAGCCCATGATGGCTATGCCACAGGCTCAAGGGACACAACTGAGGTGGGTGGAATTGCTACTCAGCAGATGTTAGATCAGTTCACTCCTCATTCTGATACCTTTGGCGAATGCTTTATGTGTATGAATGTTTTGTGTGCATGCCTAGTACCGGAGGAGGAAGCCAGAAGAGGGCACCATATCCCTTGGGACTGGAAGTTACAGGCAGTTGTAGTCCACCATGTGGGTGCTGCAGAACAGTGGTCCTTTGCAAGATGTAGCAAGTGCATTTAACTCCTGATGCTCCTCTCTAGCCCCTTCAGTGATGTGCTTCCTGATAGGTAAGTGTGTTTCTCTGAGTCTTGTGAGACACTCTAATAAATCAGGATGTGGGAAGGCCAAACTATGTTGTAGGCCAAGGGCACAGGACGAACAACCTTGGACTTTCAACTGACATGGGAAGGGGGGACATTCTTGGAGAATGCCCCCCCTCCCACATAGGATCTGACACTAACTCCAGTTAAATAGGGTCCGAATTAAATTGGATTAGTGATACCCATCTGGTATCCTCTGTAGAATTCCAGGGCTTCTGGCAGAACAATCTCCACGTAGTTCTTGGTGACCACAGGTCTCAGAGCTCCTTGATGCTATGAGAATCTAGAAGAAACTGGATTGCTTACTGCTGTGTTTTCTCGGTTGGACACAAAGGATTAGCTTAGGGAAATGACATGGGGTGTGTGCCCTGAGGCTTGGTGTATAGCCATGAGGTGTTGGCTGATAAGGCAGTCTCATATGGGAGCAGCCTTGGGGCCACCATAGGCTGACTTCAGCTTGGCTGCCCTGCTGCAGGCTCACCCAGAGCCACGGGGAGCCTCTGAAAGGTTTCTACCTGGGGACTGACATGTTTTGATCAGCCTGACTGGAGATGTCAGCCAGAAGTTGAGCACCTCAAAGATGATGGAGCCTAGGGGATCAAAATAAAGGTTTACTGAGGTTTATTGAGGTTTACTGAGGCTCTGGGCTGAAAGGGCTCCGTTTGCTGGGGAGAGATGAGGGGAGCCACACACTCGACCCCCTCTCCTTTTTAAGGGTCTGTTCTTCATCTCCCCTCTGGCTTCTCATACCAGCCTGGGTCTCCTAGGTACGGCCTGAACCTGTTTCAGGGAGAATGCTGGAACCACACAGTCTAATCCTGCTGCCTCTATCTTATCTTATGACATTTCCTCTTCCTTAAGGGATGGGCACCAAGAAAAGGAGGCCAATGGGTAACAAAGCTGTGGCCACGGGTGGACGTGCTGAGTCCGTCGTCCTTTTGTGAATTAAATGCAAACTGTAAAAATTGATTATTTAAGGGATAATCACCGTTATTTTCTAATGGGAAAAGGGACTTCGAGTGATGGATTGCCGAGTGAGGAGAGGTGATTAATTAATTTCACAAGCCTGCAGAAAGTCATTGCTGTGAAGCCCAACGTTGCCTCAGGCTGTGGCATGCTGTTGCCAGCTCTGTGTGGTCCTGGCTTCTCCTTGGGATCTACCCAGAGGCAGTAGGTGAGTGGGAAGGTAGAGAGGTCCAGAGTCTGAGCTCTGGAGGTGGAGGTCTGCTTGAGACACTCAGGGACCCCCTATTCCCACCCAGTCCTTATGAGCAAGCCTCTCTGGCTTCCCTAGATCTGAGTGCTGCCTTGCTCCTTCCGTTTCAGGCCACCCAGGTTCCAGGGTTGGTGCAGCAACAATAATATTTTATTTAAACCATACGCCACCCTGCACTGACACATGCTTTCACTCAGTGGCTTCCAAAACCCAGCATCCCATCTCACAGACATGAAGCCTGAGGCCCAAGGTGATCTAGAAGTTTCACACATACCCGTGAGTGGCAGAGTTAGGATTAATCCCAGGTCTGGGAACTGAGGAGTTGGCTTAATTGGCAAAGTGACTGCATGCAAGAATAAAGACACTAATTCAACCCCCAACATCTATAAAGAAAAAAAAAAGCCAGGTCGGGCGGCACTCACTTGTAATCTCAGTGCTGGGGGAGCAGAGAAAGGCAGATCCCTGGAGCTCAATGGGCAGCCAGCCTAGCCTACTTGGAGGTTCCAGGCTAGTAAGGGACTCTGTCTTAAAAATAAAATAAAATTTAGTTTGAAAAAGGACAGCATGAGTCCTTCTCCATGCACACATATACACACCCCCAATACACATATGAGTATACACACACAAACATGCACACCCGTAGGTACAATACTAACTCATAGAGAGCCCAATATTCCCATTACCACTGGTCACTCAGGCTTTGTCCCATACTCCCCATACTTACCTCTCTGGTAAGAGCTGGATGAGGTTGGGCCAATTAGTAGGGGCCGCTCTAGCTTGGTGTGACTACTTGCAGAGGCAGAATTTTCCTAGTTACCTTCTGAGTGTCTGACTCCCAATCACTTTGGCTTCATGCATCTGTGATGGCTGAGAAACAAGGCTACAAGACAGACCACACGCTGACTGAGTCCTGGCTCTGGAGCTCCATCTATCCCTGTCAGCCCTCCTCTATTGTCTCCATCTCCTACACACTCACACTCACACACACACACACACACACACACACACACACACACACACTTTCATCCTCCTCAATCCCAGGCCAGCAAAGCACAAATGTCCCTGCACCAGAAGCCCCAACCTGACTTGGTCCCAGCTACAAACGCAGTATGAATCACTTACAGGACCCTAAGCTAAACTAGGAGTCAAATCTCCCATGAGCCTCCAGGAACATCAAGGAAATAGGGAACATTTTATATGATGTATGTATGGACCGGGGAACTCCAGAGGAGGAGGTCATGATCTGGTCTGGAAAGCCAAGGATGCGTCCCAGCCTAGCAACTATTTAGTAAAAGGCACATAAAACACGGGAGACCCTTCTGGGCTAGGAGCACACTGCATACGTGTGGCCACAGCCACCAGCTTTAGGGAGTAGGAAGAGACAGATAGAAACCTTGTTTCTTTGGCTCCAGGGTGGCAGGAGGGGCAGAGCCAGGACCTGATCAGAGAGAACTAAAGGTTTAAGTGGCAAGGGTGTCCCTATCTTTTCTTGGAAGCCAGTGTGTGCCATGGAAGTGATTTAAAGGCAAGAGATGGGGCTGGAAATGTAACACAGTTGATAGAGTGCTTGTTTCGACACATAAACAAGGTGTGGTAGCACAAGTGTGTAATTCTAGCACTTAGGAAACAGCAGTAGAAATAGTAGGAGCTCAAGGTCATTTTTGGTGGTATAGAGGTTCAAGACCAGCCTGGGGTACAGAAGACCGCCTCTTTTAAAAATGCCAAGGGCAAAGGATTAAGGGATGTAGCTGGATCTCTTTTCAAGAAGGAGCGGCTGTGGGAAGCAAGGGTGTAAGTACCTTTGAGGGGACTCAGACTGAGAGCAGAAGAAAGATCCACTGGGCCCAGGGCAGAGGCTGGGAGGGTGGGGAGGGAGTGGAAGGTAGCCATGGGAGCTTTTCTCTGACTTTCCTGAGAGCCAAACTAGAGAGGACGTAAGGTGGAAGCAGCCACTCATGCCCCAGTGCTTGCATGTGCTTTTCACAATCAGCCATGACCCTTTATGGCTGCATCCCTTGGAACTGAGAGAACCACACCTTTCCGACACTTGTGTGACACTTGCATCCTGTGACTGGCACTTAGCAAGCTGGCATTTAATTAACTGAGCACATCAGCCAAGGAGCCACTACTTCCAGAATGAAGGTTGAACTCAGATGAACTCCCCAGCTGCAGTAGAAGAAAGACCCCACTCCCACAGTCCCTAGGGAGGAGTGGAGGTGGTGGTGCCCTGCAGCAGGGGCCAGCCTTGGAGTCGCTAACTGTGCCTTTGATATGTCACTCAATGAGCAATGGTATGAGGGTCTTTAAATAGGGGGACATAGCTACTTGTAAGAGGACAGATTTCTGTCTCCTCCACCCCCCCCCCCTACAGTGGGTGGACAATAATGAATGCTCTGTGAGCAGAGCTCCTCTGAAGGGAGCTGATTGTCTTCAATTTTCATTTTACTGGGCCCTATAATTCTTTATTACCCCTTGCTTTACAACCCCGGGAGGCTTTGGCTCTGAGCTGCCCCTTAACAGGCAGGCCGTGTAATTCACACGACAATCATTCATTTGCCAGCAGGATGAGCCGTGCCTTGTGTCATGAAGGGAGTGCTCAGGCTCTTTTCTTGTCACTCCTCTGTCCCCATCCGAGACAGGTGTGTCAATCTCAGAGCTGTAGCAAGCCTGCCCCCCTCCTTGAAGACAGATGGGAACAGGAGGCTTCAAAGGAGTCTCGGAGATGATCCAAAGTCAAGGCCACCTTCCGTTCCTTGTTCCCGAACAAATGAAATGGCTGGGGAGGGGAACATGCTTTAAGATGGCTCCCTGGTGGCCAGTGGCTTGGAAAAAAATATATATAATCAGGAGAAGTGACCCAGCTATGGCTCCACGCGGTCAGGGTGCTCTCCTCCCCTAAGCTGGCCGGGCAGAGTTCCAGAAAGCTAGGGTGCTGGGCGGCTTTTCAAAGACTCGGGTCATCTCCGCGCGCTCTCTCTCCTCTGCAAAGATACAGAACAGAACGCCAGCGCCTCCGGCAGCTGCCTCCCCAGGTTCCCAAATGCCTGGCCTCATTCACTCTCTCACTCATTCACTCTCTTACTCCACAAGCATTTATCACGTCCTCCCAGCAGCTTGGCAGGCACCGGGGACATCGAGATGAATAACACTCACAACGCTGTTGTCAAGGAACTGGCTCTCTGGGAAGGGAAGAAGTAAAACACAAACTCAGAAGAGAGCAAAGGAGCTCAGAGCCAACTAGGAAAGAGACAGGTATATTGGAGGTGGGTGAGGAGGGGCCAGGAAAGGCTGGGGGCGGGGTCTCCTCTGTGAGGGTGGGAAGGATGTGCAGCGGGGTCGGTTGTGAGCATCATTAGCAGCCTGCAAGGCTGGAGTGGAGATCAAGGGGAGGAAAGGCTGGGCCTGGTGAGTCAGCTCACGAGGTTGGCAGTCTAGCTAAGCAATTTAGATTTTTATTTTGGAAGCACTGGGGAGCTAAGGCAAGCCTGAAGTCCAAAAAGAGATGCCAGCTAATGTATGATGTTTGCATTTTAGCAAGGCTCCCTCCTCCCCCTGCCTGTGATGGAGAGGGTTAGGAATAGGAAGTGAGTGAGGTTTGGTCAGGATGGGTAAGAGCCTAGCTTATGTGGTGGGTGTCGATCATGGGTGCAGAGGGGAAGACCAAAAGGACATGTCTGACTCTCAATGACCGATGGACATGGAGAGGTCTGAGGCGAGATCCTGTCCTGGCTAGTTTTATGTTAGCTTGATACAAGCTATAGTCGGTTGAGAGGAGGAGACCTCAGTTGTGAAAATTCCTCCATAAGATCCAGCTGTAGGGAAGCCTGCAGGGCATTTTCTTAATTGGTGATTGATGGAGGAGGGCCCAGCCCATTGTGGGTGGGGCCATCCCTGGGCTGGTGGTCCTAGGTTCTATAAGAAAGCAGGCTGAGCAAGCTAAGGGGAGCAAGCCAGTAAGCAGCACCCTTCCATGATTTCTGTATCAGCTCCTGCCTCCAGGTTTCTGCCCTGTTTGAGTTCCTGTCTTGACTTCCTTTGACATGAACAGTGATGTGGAAGTGTGAGCAAAATAATCCCTTCCTCCTGGAGTTGCTTTTGTTACAGTGTTTCATCACAGTTGTAGAAAAGTAACTAAGATCCGGATGTGTGAACTAGCGTGTTCCCCTGTCTGCATCTCTCAGACAGGGTACCCATAGTGACTTGAGATATGAAAGCATTTGATTATTTCACACACTGGGAAGTCTAGAGCTAGCTTAAAATCTCAAAGACCTAAGACCTGGTTTTCATTTTGCTCATTCTTCCCTAGAGTACTGGTTCTTTACCTTATGATTGCAACATGGCTGCTGAAGCACCAGTTATATTTGTGGCATTGAAGACAAGAAAATTGAGGAAGAGATGGCCACATTCATACCTATTTTCTTTAACCAAGGGGAAAAATATTATTGGTTACCCATATCTATATGGAGACTCAGAAAGTGAGGGTGTTTTTTTGTTTCTTTGCTTGTTGTTTCTTTGTTTTTTAAGATGAAAGCTCACCATGTAGCCCAGGCTGACTTTGAACTCAGACTCCTGTTGCCACAATCTCTCCAGAGTGCTGGAATTGTGGGCCTACAGCACTACGCTGGCTATGGAAAAATGAGTCTTTTGTTTTTTAACTGTGCCAGCTACGGGAAGCCAGGGAGACAGAAACCCATCGGCTAAGATGGAAGAGCTAAGGGGAAAAGCCAGGAGAGCCCCAAGCCCTGGGACAATAGAAAAGCCCTGCCCAAGGGGGTCATGGGAAGTGGGTGCTGCAAGGAGGAAGCATAAGAGCTGAGTTTGGACCAGCTGCTCTAGCTCTCCACAGTCTCGTCGAGCTGAACCTTGGCTCTTCTGTCAGCTGGCTCTGGCTCTTATAGCCAGTGGGGGGCTCTTACAGGAAGCTTATAGATTGGGTGTCTCTTGCCTCTATCTGTCTCCAGTGCCTGAGTCTCTTTACAGGCCCCAGTTCTCATTAGTGGTGGCTCCAGCTTCCTCTGTCCTTTCAGAGATGGAAGCGTAATATGGCCTCCTGGAAGTTCTCCACTCTGGGTAGTCTGGCCACTTCCTCGTTGTAAATCAAAACCTAGATTAAACTCTTTGCTGGAAACACTCAAGTTTCAGCCTTTTAGGTAGAACCCTCATGGATCCGTTGCCTTTTTTTGAGCAGGGTGGGTAATACTCTATTCTCTAGAGAAGCAGAGTCCATCCATCGAGTGGGTTTATGTTGCAAAGGGGAGTTATTAGATTGGCTTACACAGTAGGGACAGGGTAGTTCAAACAATGACTGTCGTCTGCATGCTGGAGAGACTGAGAATCTGATAACTGCTTGATCCATGGATCTTGATCTGATGTTGAAGACTTAGAGAGTTCCTGGAGAGCTACTCGTCTTCAGTCCATGTTGGAAGCCCAAAGCAGTCAAGTTCTGATGTCAGTGAAGGAAAGCATTGGCAGCGGCAATGAGAAAGATGAGCTCACCAGCAAGAAGAGAAGACAGACAGGCAAGTGAGGAGCCCTGTCTTATTTTTTTTCCCTTAAACCTCTGTTTATCTGGGATGGTGTCCAAATTTCCACCCACTCTGGGGCAGGGTCTTCTCCCCTCAGCTAATCCTTCCTGGAAATGCTCCCACAGCACCTCCCCCCCCCCCCAGGTCTCTTAGTTGATCCCAAAGCCTGTCAAGTTGACAATGAAGATTGATCATCACTTGCTATAGTGAACTTTCATTTCTGAACTAATGGCCACAAGAGACCTGAGAAAGCAGAGCTAGACAGGGAGGGCCACAGATGAGTGCCCAGCTGCAGAAGAAACTGAACAGCAGGTCAAGGAAGGATGGTGTCTCTCTAGGGTCCTAAGGTTGACAGGATGAGGAAAAGACTAAGTCAGAAGAAGACTGGAGGGCTGGGGATTCTGGATAGATTGTTTTGGGATCTGCAGACATATGACATCCAAAGTAAGTGCTGCTGTGGCCACTGTGAACTTATACGACATCCAGAGGGTACATTGGATGGACTAATGAACAGATGAGACAGTCTTGCAGTGATTGTGTCTTCTGCTGGGTAATCTGCTAAGAAACAACACAAGGACTGGAGTATGGAGAACTCATGTTGGGTAGGTAAATGTTTCTGTCAGTAGATGCTCAGTTATGCTGTTGTAACAAGCATCCCTCCAAATCTCATGAGATATTGCTGCAAATACCGTTCTCACTCACAGGGCAAGCCCATTGTCAGTCTACTCAAGAACAGACCTGCTCACAGGGGTGCACTCCTGGGTACTACAGCTGTTGGAAAGAAAACAGAAAGTTGTGTCCTGGCTCTGAAAACTTCCACCCAGGTCATAGGCCATGTCTTCTTCTGTTGCCTTGGCTAAATAAGGCATACATTCATCCCCTCACCTCACTGCTCATAGAGAGGAGACATAAAATGTGAACAGAAGAATGAATGCATCCTGATATGAATGTTCTGGAACTGGGGGTTTGCCATGCTGCTGCAGTCACTGCAGTTTGGAGAAGAAAGTCATACTTTAGTGACGATTAGCATGTGGGACAGTCTCTAGACTGTGGAACAGCTCCAAGGTCAGAAGCATACAGGAAATTGTCCAATGCTGAATACACTGGTACAGACGTCAACATCAAGTGGGTTTCTGTAGGTCTGATTCAAAGCTCTTTGTGAGCACTTTGTGTGTGTGTGTGTGTGTGTGTGTGTGCCAGAACTTAGAACTCACCAACTGGTTAGGCTGGCTGGATACCACACAGAGTCTCTCCTGTCTTTGCCTCCCCAGAGCTGGGGACTAGAGTGTGTGACACCATGCCCAGCTTTTTATATGGCTGCTGTAGATCCAAATTCATCTCCCAGTCCCTCAAAGTTACTCCCTTGTCCCCTGCCCACAGATCTTCCATTTTTGGTGAGGTTCTCTTTCTCTCTCTTAATGTGTTTGGAGGATGCCTCTTCACAGTGAGAGATGAAGCAATGGCTTTCTTGATACCTGTTCTGGGTTTATTGACTAGCAATAAGATCATGTTCTCTTTCCACTGCAGATTGGAGCAGCTCATCATCATGACTTCAGCCCATGCACATGCCTGGAGTCCTGGGCAGGTCCACCTCCTGCCTTACAAGCATCAGAGCACCAGTGACAAGTGGGGACAGAGAAGAGCTGTCCCTGCTTGTAAGGTGACAATACCTTGTTCTCCTTTGCATGAGTTGCCTTCAGAATTATATTGTCTTCCCCATTCAGTCAGTATCTCTCAAAACACTCAGTGGTGGGCACCCCTTGGTGTTCACAGTCAAATCTAATGGACTCTGGGAGAGTAGGGAAATCCAGCACCACGGACAGCGGCAAACCGCTAAAGTGGAAAGCTTTTTGTTTATCCATGTTGGGGATCAGAGATGTGGCTTGGTCGGTCGAGTACCTAGCTTAAAGCCCTAGGTTCCATCCAAAGCACTGCATAAGACAAGGGTGGCTTATGTGTGTGATTCTAGTACTTAGGAAGTAGAGTCAGGAGGACTAGAAAGCCATCAACCAACCTGGGTTACATGAGCCTGAGAGTCAGCATTTCTGGACTCTGGTTATGTCAGCCTAGGTGGTGGATGGTTTCTTGGCCCTAATCCATGTCCTCCCAGTTTCCTGATGAAGGGGTGCAATGGTATCTTTGCTCTGTTCACAGCCTTTTTGTGGTATGTCCCTGCCCAGGTCTAAGTGTTCCTCCCCACCTATATAGGACCTGTCTGTGTAACTAGGTGAACCTGCCTCTTGTGCCCAGATAACCTAACCAATGTAGTTGGGTTTCCAATGACAGCTTGAGAGTAACTTAGAGACCACTGCCCTAGTCCTTCTGTCCTGTAGCTGAACAGCCTGTGGTCCATGAGTTCATCAGAGCTGGGGATGGAGTGGGGACAGAGGAAGGAGTAGCTGGATACTGAGTCAGCTGTTTTCTGAGCATTTCTGACTCCCTAACCATCCAATATAAAGACTTGTGTTTCTTATCAGCAGCAGAAGGACTGAGCTGCTCTCAGAATCACTCAGATTTCTGGGAGAGCACAGAGCTCTTTGGATCCAGGGCTATGTGGCCTCCAGGATGTCTTTTTCCTCTGTGGCTCAGCTAGGTAAGAATATTAGACCCTGGTTCCTCCAGAGTCTAACCACAGCATCCCTAACTGTGTGGCTAGCGGTCCACCTGCTTCTCTCCTGCCTTTCCTCTTTTCCTTTTCTCTGTGTATCAGGCAATGTTTCCACTTGTCTGGCATTTGTGGACGGGGTTAGCAACAGAACCCAGGGCCTTGCACAGTCCAGGCCTGCAGCTGTAAGCCTCATCCACACGTCCACTTCTGTGACTTGGAAGCTGTTCCTTTTGGACAGTCAAGGACTTCAAGTACCTAAGCCTGTCACATCTATCTCTCTGTATCATAGTTCAGACCAGGAAGCCAGGAAGGGCAGCCCAGGAGAAGCCCTTGTAAGATTATTAATGGTCTTCGGCTCAAATCATGGCTACAACAGTCCTCTAAGGGGCCTCCCTGAGCAAAATCCCATGGCCCCTAGGGCACACCAGTGGGAAGGTCTTAGAACCACACCTACAAACTATGAAACCTCAAAGCCCTGAAGTGTGGCATCCTGACCACTTGGTCCCACTGGGAAGACCTCTCCTCCACAATACCTCTGCTTGGCTGATGGAAGCCATTCCTGGAACAGGTCCTCAGCCTGTGTCCTCAGGGTCCTCCTGCTCTCCCTGCCACACTGCCTCCCTCTCTTCCATAGACTCAGCTGTGCAGGCTTCACTGGATGCCCCTCTGCCCTCTCTGGAAGTAGTGTGATGGCTCAGGCTCCTGTGTGGATGGCTTTCTGTGGGGCTGCACACCCCTTTTCCTGCCTGACCCAAGAAATGAGTGGTCCCTTTGAATGAGTCTCTTGTTTCTTTTGGGACCAGCTCTGCAGCCTTATATAGAAGGGTACTTTCTTTAAGCAGGTCTTGAGTGTTATCCTAGTGAGAGACTGTGTATATGTATGTGTGTGTGCATGCATACAAGTGTGTGCATGTGTGTATGTACATGGTATATGTGTGTGCATGTGGGTGTATATGTGTGTGCATGTATGTATATGAGTGCATGCATGTGTATGTGTGTGTGTGTAACTGTGGTATATGTATATGCATGTGTGTATATGTGTGTATACATGTGTATGTGTAAGTGTGTGTGTGTGTGTGTGTGTATGTGGTATATATGTGTGAGTCTTAGATAGGATTTCCATTGCTGTGAAGTGACGCCATGACCAAGGCAACTCTTATAAAGGTGAACATTTAACTGGGGCTGGCTTACGGATTCAAAGATTCAGTCCATTATCACCAAGGAGGGAAGCATGACAGCAGACATGGTACTGGAAGAGCTGAGATTTCTACATCTTGATCCAAAGGTAGCCAGAAGAAGACTGTCTGCAGGCAGCTAGGAGGAGGGTCTCAAAGCCCACCCCCATAGTGACACACTTCCTCCATCAAAACTGTATCTACTTCAAAAAGGCCACATCTCCTAATAGTGCCATTCCAGGGGCTAAGCACATTCAAGTCACCACAGTATGCATTTGTGTGTGTATGTGTGTATCTGCATGCATGTATGTGTGTATGTATATGTGTGTATTTGTGTGTGTATATGTATGTGTGTGTGTGTGTGTGCATGCGCGTGTGTATAGGCTGGAGGTTGATGTCAGGTGTCTTTGTGTATTCCATTATTACTTTTTGAGGCAGGCTCTCACACAGAACCTGGAGCTCATCAACTTGGCTAGACTGGCTAGTCTACATGCCCCAGGGGAGTCTCCTGCTTCTACCTCTTTGGTGCTAGGATTACAGGCATGTACCATCATACTTGGCTCAAACCTGGCATTGGACATCAAGGAACAATGCACTATTCTTCTAGTACCATTGTTAATCTTCACAAAGACTCTCTGAGATCTTCCAAAGTCAAAGACACAGCCAAGTGGCTGGCCTTCTGTGCTTCGCCTTTGTGGAGGTTCAGGAAGGCCTTTCAGTGTTCCGCCCACATAGCCATCCACTTGCAGATCCAGGGGGAGAGATGATAAGGTGCATAGTAATGTTAGAGACAGCGCTTACCTCTGTGGGTGCCAAGCAGAGCAGATGGCATAAAACACACAGTGACAGGCAGAGGTGATGAGCATCCTATCACACAGAAGCAGCCAGGCAGACCTGGGGCAAGGAAGGCTGCTCCACAGAGGAAGAATTCTGTGAGACATCATTGTGGTTTCAGGTTAATCAGAGAGAGGTAAACAGGCCCAGTGTGGGTCACCTGCTAAACCCAATGGAGACCATAGTGAAGACTGGGGCTAAAGAGGAAGAGGGGCAAGGACATTTGTATTCAGTATCTTCTCCTTCTCCCCCCTCTCTTTTTCTCTCTTCCCCTCTCCTCCCTCCTTCCTCCCTCTCCCTATTCCTGTCTTTCCTCCTCCCCCTTTCCCTCCCTCTGTGGTGCTTCAGCATCAGCTGTAGATACCAGAATCCCAGGATGCTCAAATCCATTACGTAAAACACAGTGGCATTTGCATGGAGCCCATACACAGCCTCCCCTGCACTTTATATTGCTTCTAGATTATACATAATATCTAATACCATGTAAATACTTGTTATAGTGCATTGTTTGGGGAATAACAAGAAAAAAGTCTATGTATGTTCAGTACAGATAGTTTTTTTTTTAACAAAATATTTTCCATCTTCAACTGGTTGAACTCACCTGTACCAAACCTGACTATAATTCAATAATTGAAAGACACCTACTGTGCTATCTGTGCATGGAGAGGGAGACCTGGAGGCTAGCTAGACTTGGGGGAGGGAGCTTGAGAATTTGTTAGAGGACTTCTAACCTGGTGCATCTCAAACAATGATTCAGATTGTAAATTCTAAATATGTATGTTTTAATACAACTTAAAAAAATTAAATGTGTGATGGTTAATATTGTTAACTCGACAAGATCTAGAATCACCTAGAAGACACACCTCCTGGGAATGTGTGAGGACATTTCTAGATTGTGTCAACTGAGGTGGGAAGACTTGGTTTAAACATGGGTGGCATCACTCCTTTGGCTGGTGTCTTTTGCCCATGAGAGAGCAAAACCTTCATGTCTCGATGCTTTCTGGATGCTGATGTGATGCAAACAGCTCCCTCAAGCTCTGGCTGCCTTGCCTTCTCTACCATGAAGGGCTAGACCTCCAATCCATGAGCCTAAACAAACCCCAGCAATGAGGAATGTAATACAAAGTGGCCCTTAAAGATGTCAGGAAGAAAGTGAATACATGCCTAGGTCAGTTTTTCCTTTCACCCTTCCCTCTTTTCTACTCTTTCTCTTCCTCCCTCACCCCTCCCCTCATCCCTCCTTCTTCTTTGTCATACTAAGAATGAAACCCGGGACTATATGCATGCCAGGTAAGCACTCTACCCCTGAGCTACACTCCAATCCATAAACTGACAGGAATCATCTAGGAAAGGCTATGGCAAGCAAGTGAGTTTCCTGGAGATGGCCCACCATTTTGCATAGCTGTAGTGGGTGTGCTCTGGAGAGGCACAGCCCCTGGGACTTTGTCCCAGGATTGCTTCTCACTGCTGATAGGACTCTCCTGCCACTATCACATAGCCTAATGACTCCTGGGCATCAGTCTACCCTATTGGGCAAGTTTCCTGCAGATAAACATGAAGGTGAACTTTAATAAATTAGTGCTGTCTAGATGAATTAATGATTTTATAAAATTCCTGATTTGAGGAATAATTTTAAGAAGAAAGTTTAAGGAGATGGTTTTAGTTGTTTTGCTAGAAAGATGTAATGAGGTTGGAATCAAGAATAGAATGTGCCCACTCCTCATAGAATAGTAAGTAAATGCTGCATAAAAAGGAAAACAGTGAGATTTCATAAATCACACTAAGAAGAGAAATAAGCTTGGGACAGATTTGTGATCAAGGAAAAGCATTCATTCTAGGTCAGATCCAAGGATGAAACCACAGGTGTCACTATGATAAAGCAAGGCCATGTGAAACTGTTGCTTTGAACTTATAATGAGCTTATAGAACGGAACATTGCTTTGAACTTACTACCAACATCCTTCTGTAACTCCCCTGTTGTGTAACATTTTATCTGTGAGGTAATTTTATAAAGAACTTTTGTCTAAGAAGCTTAAGGCTGAGAGAAAAAAATAAAGTGTGGACTGTTGGTGGCTCCATTCACCAAATGTATATATGTCTGTCTATATGTATGTGTATACATACATATGTAGGTATATGTATGTAAGTATACATGTGTACTTGTGAAATTGATGAAACAGGTGGTTGGGCCTGGCCAGTGTGTGTGTGTGTGTGTGTGTGTGTGTGTGCATGCTCTGGCATGATCTTCTCTCTATCTCTTCTTTCTCATCAGCCTCTTAAGAGCTAAAAGACTTCAGAGTTTTTGCTGGGCATTCTTGCCAGCCCCAGATAATTAAGTTCAGTAGTGCTGATCCTGTCAGCACCACCACTGTCAGCACCCCACTTCCCTGTCAGCTGCTATTGGCATTACCCCAATGACTGATGCCATACCCCCCCACTGCCTGCCTCAGTTTACCCTGTGATGTCAAAGCTGATCTTCGACAATAAACCCTATTTTTAAGAGAGGCACTTGTGCAAATCCAGCCCCAATCTTCCTGAGTCCAGCCCTGGGTACGACCCCCTACAGGCCTTTCCACCAACACAAACATCTGATTCTCACACAAGTGGAGTTCATTTAGCCAGCAGGTGACTGGTCAGCCAGTGGGCAGAGAGAACTCCTCATACCACAGTGTTTAGAATTGCTGTCCATCTCTGACAGTGCCAGCTCCAAACAGCTGCATCCCCTCCTCAATTCCAGGCCAGCTGGGAGTGAGCTGAGGAGAGAGATACAGTTGACAGAACACATTAGCATCTTCCTATCTGCTAATTAGTTTCTGTAAAAAAAAATTATTTATCTGTTTATTTTCACCAGAGAACAACCGGAGATGCAGAAACGAGGGGCCATGCTTTACACAAAAAGGAAACTGCCTCTTCCTGTGAGGTTCAGATCATCTCTCAAGTGGGTAATAAGCAAGCTATCCGGAGGTTAGGTCCAGAGGGATGACTGGAGAAACATCTGGAATCCCTGGGTATTATTTGGCTCTTGGGAACAGTGTGCCAGTCTCTTTATCAAAGCCTTTGGAATCTGAACAAAAATACAAGTCAGGTTCTCACATTCCTAGGGGATTGAGGAAGATTCTCAGCACCCGGGGGAGTGTCTGCTCCAGGCCTGTGTGACTGATGGAGCTAAGGCCACTTCCAAATGCACAGCCTTGTTTGGGCTGTACTCTCTGCTTGAGCTGCTCCCTCCTGTTCAGAGAACAGCTATCTATTCCGCCTAAGCCAGCTCCAGCAACAGTTCCCCTGAGAAGTTTTTGGGCTGTCATAACTGGAGTGCAGGCCTCCCTCCAACGCCTTCTAGGTCTGTTTATGATCTGCTACTGAACCTGTAAATCCATGGAGCACTTCTGTGGCTACTGGGTTTGGCTCATGACTAAGTACCCTGTGGTCCACAAATGTTGGCCAGGGTAGAGATGACTCAGGAGATGCAGGTTCTGCAGGTTAAGCTCAAGGGAGATGGGTCCATAGAGGAGGAGGCTTGGATCTGGGTGACAGAGATGAGAGGACATGTCCAGGTGACAAATAGGTGCTACTTGTCATATGTTACCAGCTGTATCACTTACATGGAGTCTGTTCTATCATGCTAACTTTCCCGAAGGCAGGAGGGGCAGCACATTTGACATTGTTTGTCACAAGCACCCAGCCTAGCTAGTGTCGATGTGCATGGAATATTTGCTAAAAGAATAAACACCATGATAAGACCAAAATCGCTGGCCTGGAAGTTGATCAAAGTGAAATGTTGGCACCTACCTGGGTTTCAATACATCATCTGTGGTCTCTAGGGTTCCTGGTGATGATGGTTAATTGCTGGTTTGGATAAGAAGTGTCCCTCATAGGCTTACGTATTTGAACACTTGATCCCTGTTGGCACCTATTTGAGAAATGGAACCTTCAGGAAGTAGACTCTTGCTGAGGGAAATACATCACTGAACTTGGGCTTTGGGGTTTTGTATCTTGCTCTACATCTTATTCCTTCTCTCTGCTTCCTCTATGTGGATAAAAATGTGGTCAGCCAGCTTCCTGATCCTGCTACCATAGTTACCCTATGTTTTAGGGTTATTCACTTGTAGGGATACTTCTGTTAGCTAGGGTTATTATTGTTGTGATGAAACACCATGACCAAAGCAAGTTGTGGAGGAAAGGATTTATTTGGCTTACACTTCCTTATCACTGTTCATCATCAAAGGAAATCAGGACTGGAAGTCAAATAGGATAAGAACCTGGAACCCATGGAGGAGTGCTGGCTTTCTCAGTCTACTTTCTTATATAATCCAGGAGCACCAGCCCAGGGATAGCACCACTTAGCGTGGGATGGCCCTCTCCCATCAACCACTAATTAAGAAATGTTCTACAGGCTTGCCTATAGCTGGATCTTATGGAGTCATTTTCTTAATTGAGGCTCCCTCCTCTCAGATGATGTTAGCTTGTGTCTAGTTGACATAAAACTATCCAGCACAATAGGCTCCTTGTCAGCTTGACACACAAACACGTCATCACTAAGCCACAACCTTTCCTTTCTCATTTATCCCCAAGATTTCACATTAAAAACATAAATAACGTTAAAAGCCTCACAGTCTTCACATATCAAACACAGTAGAAGTTCAGTTCCTTTAATATGTCTAGTCTCTTTTAAAGTCCAAAATCTCTTCTAAAAGTTTGAAATATCTCAACTGTGGGATCCTGTAAAAAATCAAA
Organism: Grammomys surdaster; assembly: GCF_004785775.1. NCBI lineage: Eukaryota > Metazoa > Chordata > Mammalia > Rodentia > Muridae > Grammomys > Grammomys surdaster. The sequence goes on from NW_021621692.1 coordinate 447,354, forward strand.
ATTAAGTTCAATACTTTCTTACATCAAGAGGGAAGGACCAAGGCACAGTCATAACCCGTCTCCCGACCGTGTAAACAACGCAATGGCCAATGTGTGGGATCTAGTCACCACCTTCTGGGCTCCTCCTAAGGGCTTAGCTTACTCTCTGTACAGCCTGCCTACTAAGCTCAGGCAGGATCTACTCCACCACTGCTGCTATTCCTGATGGTCATCTCATGGTACTGGCATCTCCAAAATGAAGTGGAAATTTCTGGTTTCTCTGTAAACTCACTTGTGTCACACAATGCTGCCTTGCAACAAGATGTTTTGCTGAAACAGACATGTGAGAGAATATTTTGCCGAAGTAGACAAATGAGAGGGCATGTGATGTTTTGCTGGAGCAGAACCTTGAGAGACTGGTTGTTTGGAAAGAGTATAAATGGAACCCTATAAACAATGAGAGGTCACTCTCTGTGATACCATGCAATGCTTTGCTGGTCTTCACTTTGTAGAGAGAAATGCACCAAGAACTTTCTGTGGTGTATTGGCCAATTCTTGCCACTTCTGATGACTCATGCGATTCCGAAGAGCCTTTTGGTTTTTGCTAGATTGTGCCACTGGTACTGATTCATGTTTGGTGTTTAGTATTGAACTGGACTGCTGGTATCCTGACAATAAAGAGTCAAATTGCCCCAAAAAAAACTACTACCAAACAGGTCCACACCCCCCTTTTCCTATTGATCTTCTTTCTTCCCTACTTTTGGTCAGTGGGCTAAAATGACAGTTGAAGCATTTAAGAACCCCAAATAAAGTAAGTTTAGAGAATATCTTAGCCTACACCAAAATGCTGGGGTCTTCTGCTGCAACAGGGCTGCGCTGTAATTAATAGCTTCTTCCAGGCCCTCTTAATGGTGCCAAGCCTCAACTTCTCTGTAGGACCTCTTCAATCTGGGCTTTTAATAGCTACTGATGCTGCACCTTCACCAATAGCCTCTTCTGGCCTCTCAAAGTGCCAAACCTCAGCAGATCTCCATGATTCCTTAATGTCTTCAAAACCAGTACCATCTAGATGAATCTTATACTACCTAGTGTGCCTTCAGAGTGAGGTACAACCTTGGTCACCTATGGAACACAGCTTCCGTGTGCTGACTCTCAAGAAGCACTTCCTAGAAGATTTCACCTTAGTGATGCTGACATATTCTTAGTCACCACAGATTTCTCAGCTCCAGCCAACCAGCATCAATTGTCCCAGTAAAACAAAGGTTTTACTTTAGTGGTTTTGATCTCTGGTTAATCACAGCCACATCTCCAGTTCCAGATGACCAGACACCACAGGTTCTTCACACAAATGGCCTGGTAGAGTTTTTGCTTCTCTCTGAAACTTTACAAGCCAGGTTTCTACTGTCTGCATTTCTTTCAGGACTCTTTTAAGCACCCACAGAACAGTCCACTGAGCTCTGAACACTCAATGTACTTTCTAGTCCAAAGTTTCAAAGTCCTGCTACAATCCTCCCCAAAACCAACATTATCAGGTTTGTCACAGTACCCTACTCCTGGAACCAATTTTTTGTATGTTTGGTTTTGGTGTTTTTTGTTGTTTGTTTTGGATTACTATTGCTGTGATGAAACACCATGGCCAAAGCAACTCTGGAGGAAAGGGTTTATATTAGCTTTCACTTCCAGGTAACAGTCTACCACTGAGGGAAGCCAGAACAGGAACTCAAACTGGGCAGGAACCTGGAGGCGGGAGCTGATGAAAAGGCCACAAAAGGGTAGAGCTTACTGGCTTGCTCTTCATGGCTTGATCAGCCTGATTTCTTATAAAGCCCAAGACCTCTAGCCCACGGATGGCCCCCACCCACAATGGGCTTGGCCCTCCCACATCGATCACTAAGAAATAAAATGCCCTATAGGCTTGCCTGCAGCCATATCTTACGGAGCCATTTTCCTAATTTCTTATGTCAAGTTGACATAAAACTATCCAGTTCATCCTGCCATTTGTCATATCTTTCATTCCATAATGGACTCTATTGCTCTGGAACTGTCTATCAAATAAACCATCTCCCCCTCTCTAAGTTGCTTTTTATCAGGGTATTTTATTATATCAACAACAGCAACAAAAATACAACCAATGTTCTGCTCTTCCCATACTTGGGATACGAGGGAATCTTGGCTGTGACAATGTAATCAACTGATTTTTGAGAGTGGACTTCGCTGATTTTGCTGGCTAGACTCGTATCCCTCTCCTCCCTCATCGCTTCGTGTGCGTTTCTCCTAACACTGTGTTTTTCTTCCTTGATAGATAAAGACAGTTCTTTCATCAAGTATCTAGGAGCAGCTGTGCTCCAAATGCGCTTGTAAGATTCATGTTTGGAGTGCTTCCTACACTCTAACTCCTCTTTCACACAACCAGGTAGGACACAGAACTCACTTTCCCAGCCTCTCTTGCCGCTATCATGTTGTCATGTGATCTGGACTCCACCAATGAGAGGCAAGGAATACCAGGCGCTAGAGAGGCACCACTTTCAGGCTACACTGTGCTCAAGAGAGTAGTGAAGCCTTTCAGGGCAACAGTGATGGAGTCCTGGTGGTATCATCTGTACAAGGCTCATTTGTGGTCAGAGCTCAGGTGCTTCTGTGGTGGCAGGAGGGTCTCTACTAGGGGCCATGGAAAGAATGCACTGCCTTCTATGAGTCTGATTCCCTGATCTCCTGCAGAACTTGTGATTTGCCCTGAACTGACCTCTGAGGGTTGGACAACTGATCACCTGGAGCTCTTTCCGAGATGAGGCTTTTACACGGAACCAGAGTAGTAATTATCTAGGATTAATTTGTAGCGATGTTAGTCTTATCTCGTTACCCACCAGCATTTAGCACATCCAGGTCATTTGCATGAACTTGGAAAGCTGTCGTTTTGAGAGACCTCAGTCATTTGGAGGAAATGTCCCTGGCACTGGTGTTAACTCTCATGAGTCACAGAGCCAAGGTCATTACCATAAAGATTTCTGCGTGAGCATCACACATGACTGGAGACAGAGCTATGCTTCACCTCTCTTGGACATGTTCTCTCTACACATATAGACCTCAGAGCTTTCATACGGGCAGTAGAGCCATTGAAAGCAGTTCTTGGAATGTGACAGACCCGTGTTCAAATCCCAGCACAGTTATTATGGTGGCCTCCTGACACTGGGCACATACTTAACTTCCCTCAGCCTTAGTTTCTTGATAAGCAAAAACGGGACAATGATTTCTTAGTGTTGTATGAGACTTTGTATGTCACGGGAATAATTTCGATATGCTCTCTCAAGTTCATTTCCATCCAACATAAAGTCACTCCTGTACTTAATAGCTTAGAGCAGCAATCATTTATTTGCTTCTAATTCAGCTCTTGCGCGGGACTCAGGAGTGACAGCGCACCTTAGTGCCACCTGGTGATGCTAGATACAGGAAGCCCTCACTCACATGCCTGCTTTTCAGCTAAACTGCCTTCAGCAGTTGGGGACTGGCCTGCTCCATCATCCATCCCCTCTCTTCCCCTCCCCTGTCCCTTCCTCCTCTGTCCCTTCCTCTCCTTTCCCTTACCTGTCCCAGGTCTTTCTCTCTATCTCTCTCCTTGGTCTTTTATCCAGTAGGTCCTCTTTTTAGCTCCGTATCTCCCTGGACTTGACAAGGCAACTGAGGGCAAGAAGAGAGCGCACAAAGTGGGGGTGGGGGGAGTACAGAGAGACTTCCTGGAACTTGCGGAGATTACGTGGGCCATTTCCACTGCCTTTCATTGGCCCCAGCCAACTGAAATCAGCCGAGATTCAGTCCACACTAGACGATGACAGCAGGTGGAGTGGATACCCACGGAGGCCATAGTGAAAATCACACAGCAGTCTCGTGTTTCTGTCTTATCCTCTTCCCCATCCTCGACTGAAGCACCTAGGCTCAGATATGAAAACTGGGGTAGCTAACAGGACAGAAAACAAAGAGAGAAATAGAGGATCTTCCTGGAATCTGGGCTTTTTGCATAGAAAAGCCCTTGAGACTATGGATGTGAAGTCGAAATTAACGAAATTAAGCAAATTAGGTGCCAGCTGCTCCCGCTCGAAATTATGCTTTTTAGTCTTTATGCTTAATTTTATTTTTTTCAGTTGGTAAATACACCTCCACATAGAAAACTCAACAGGTTAGAATGTGTATCGGTAAAAAGCGTCCCTCCATAGCCACCCAGATGTCCTTGGTGGACCAGCCATTTGTATGTATCCTTTCAGAGGTAGGAAGATCTTTGTGTTTGAGGCTAGCCTGGTCTTACATATCAAGTTCCAGGCCAGCCAGGGCTACATAGTGAGACTTTGTCTCAAAGAAACAATTGGACAAACAACCAACCAACCAGTACATCTCAGAGATGATTCAGTCTATGTATGTATGACCTTGGCGCTTCCTTTTCTGTGGCTACATAGTACTCCATTCTGTGTATGTATCATGACATATACAGTAGAGATTTAAAGAGCGCTCTACTGATTGTTTCCTAACCTGTAGTTAACTCAAATAATGCTGGAAACATAGTCTCAGATACACATCATCCCACACTTGAAATTCCAGTTTTACTGGTAAAAAACAGTTATCACTGTCAGGTCCCAAAGAAACTCAGGATAAACGTCTAACTGTGGTGTCTAGTGGCAAACCAAAGCACATGCTTCAGGCTCGCTTAGTCCTTGTGGTTCTTCTCATCCTGCCCCTTACCCTAAACCTCTCCAGCTCATGGACTTCCCTCCCGCAGCTTCTCATTCCTATAGAACCCTGATGTGTTGTCCATGAACTCTCTCCCTCCCCCCCCTCCTCCTCTCTCTTCCCTTCTTCTCTCACTCTCCCAACTCTTTCCTCTCATAGCCCAGGTCAGTCTCTGTTCATGTTTAGTCTACGCCTTTCTTTTCCTTCTCTGAACATGTTTAGATGCCTCTGGCTATTCTCTTCCTGTGTCTACAGTAAAAACCTTCCCATCAGCCATGCCATGGAGTGGTCACACCCTCACTTTATATAATCCCTACATCACCTAAACCCCAACTTATACAATCACAGGGTGTGGTGAGGCACACCTGTAATCCCAAGTATTTGCAAGGCTGAGCCAGTAGGACCACATGTTTGAGGCTAATCTGGGTTACATAACTCCAACAAAACAACAAAAGAAACACCAGGCAAATGAACTATTATTTTCCCTTTCTCATATTTGTGTGTGTGTGTGTGTGTGTGTGTGTGTTGGAGATACGCACAGGTACCACGATGTGCTTATGTAGGCACCACGACAACCTGTAGTTCTTTCCTTTCACCATATGGAACTTGGGAATCAAAGTCAGGTCATCAGGCTCAGCAGCGGGAGTCTACCTGCTGAGCCATCTCACGGGCTCCTCCTAAGGCATTTTGAAGATTCTCTTGGCCAAGCTTTTAAACCTGACTTTACCTTCTGCTCTCTTTCTCCTCTTCCGGGAGCATGTAGATTTGATACTATCCCCAAGGCTGCTGTGTCTGGTTGCAATCACCAGAAAACACTGGATTTCTTTGGTCACTGACCAAACATCTCACTGTTCATTTCTGCTTGGCTCTTGAAGGAAGAATTCAGTCCAACTGTTAGAACTGGCAACTTTGCCTTCTTGTGCAGAAAGTCCATTCTAAATGAGCCATGCTCTGAAATTAGCTGGGACACTCCTTCTTCACTAGCATAGACTCAGGAATGTTTCCATGAAGGCTCATGTGGTTTGAGGTCACATCTCTCCTAGAGGTCAGCTGAAGTCACAGGCTCTGTCTCTGTCTGCCCAGAAAGGCTGTGACATTCCTACACTTTGCCAGCCTCTGTTGAGTCTATTTGCTCAGCTTTACCCACTTGGATGCTGTTGCAAAGGAGAAAGATGAAGAAATCCAGATCCTGAGTGCTGATACGTTAGACATAGGACTTTAGATACGTTTTCTGATACGTTAGACATAGGACATCTGGATCTTATCTGGAAGTGTCCTGTCTGAGGACAAGCTCTCAAGACATCAGAAGGAGTTACGCAAGCTGCCAAGAGAGAAAAGCAAGCAATAGTCCTATGAAGCTGTAAAGCCTGTGACCCACAATAATGGCCGACACGGCATGATATTCTGAAAGGCGCAGCAGTGGTGCATATCCTGGGGGTAACCGATGGGAGGGAATACATGCCTGGCACTTTAAACTTAGCCCACTACCAATGGCTGGTGATGGCAGGAAACCTAGAGGAGAACCTACTACGGCCACCTTCCTAAACCAGTGTAATTCCCAACTGCGTGATAACTATTGATCCTCATACCCACAGGTAAGTATGGCTTTTAGCCTGCTCCTTTTTGCAACAGACAGAGATCATTACAGAAAACTACAGCTGGTCAAAATGCAGAGATCAGCTGAACGTGGGGTGCCTGTGATGGTTTTGTACATGCTTGGCCCAGGCAGTGGCACTGTTGGGAGGTGTGACCTTGTTGGAGTAGGTGTGACCTTGTTGGAATAGGTGAGGCCTTGTTGGAGTAGGTTTAGCCTTGTGGGTATGGCTTTAATACCCTTGTTCTAGCTGCCTGGGAGCCAGTATTCTGCTAGCAGCTTTCAGATGAAGATGCAGAACTCTCAGCTCCTCCTACACCATGCCTGCCTGGATGCCACCATGTTCCTGCCTTGATGATAATGGACTGAAACCTCTGAACCTGTAAGCCAGCCCCAGTTAAATGTTGTCCTTTATAAGAGTTGTCTTGATCATGGTGTCTGTTCACAGCAGTAAAACCCTAACTAAGACAGTGCTCATTTCCAATGAATACATTCAGAACATGACCCTACACATGATGGAAGAGGGGACAGGAAGATTGTAAGTGCCAAAGGGCCAGGACATCTGCTATCACATAGTCTCCTATAAATTAAAAGAGAGAGTGAGAGAAAGGAAGAAAATGGGAGGCATGGTGGAGGGAATAGGGAAGAGAAAATAGATCTGAGAGGAAAAGGTTAGGAGGAAGACTGAGGGAATGAGTGTGAGCGAAACATGCTGTGTGAAATTATAAAAGAATTAACAAAATATTATGTTAAAGGCCTTATGTCTACTGAAATAAACAGTCATAGGCTACTTTTCCAGTTTGTACTGAAATGCCCCTCATGGATGTGTATTTTGAACCCTTGGTCTTCCAGCTGGCGGCCTTATTTTGAGAGGTTGCATGAAACTTAGGAGGCGGAGCCTAGCTTCCAGAAGGACACCCCTAGTGCTGTGCCTTGTCCTATCCCATTTCCTGTTGCTGTTCCAGTCTTCTTCCCACCATGGATTGAACCACCTCTCCCTCCACAGGCTCCCACTGCCATGATGTTCTGCCTAAGTTCATGGAACAAGGCTGAACTCCGTGAAGCTACATCTAGAACCGGTCTTTCACTCTGTTACACTGCTTCTGTTGGGAATTTTGGTTATAGTCATGTGAACATAACTAATAAAACTGAGTTGGATATAATCAACTCTCTTAGTAATTATTTTTTTTTCCTATTTTTTAAAGGCCTGCACACTGAGGAGCAGAGAGATCAAATAGCTTGTAACAGATAGAATATCCTGCAATCCATATATATGTGAAGAAACCAAAGACCAGGCCTCAGAAAGCCCCACGCCAGAACAGTTTTTCTTTGAACTCTGTAATTCATCTTACCTGGTGCCAGTGGAATATTTTTATCTGTTGTCCTCAGGAGAGACAATGACTATTCCTGAAATGGCAGATTGGGTTCATCATATATGCAGGCTCTGATTACTCCGCCATGGCTGCCTGGAGCACTGGGCTGAAAAAGACCCAGCTCCTGCAAGAGGTGATTGATTAACGGTGTCTGCCATTCAGAACAAGAGCCAGCAGCAGCAGCAGCAGCAGCAGCAGCAGCAGCAGCAGCAGCAGCAGGTGTGCCTCATCTCTGCTGTCTCTGGACCATTCCATTGAACCCTTTAGATACCAGTTTATCCAGCCCTTCCCATCCCTCCTGGGGATCTCATTCTCCTCTACTGCCCCTCCCTCGCTCATCTCTCCAGCACTCAGGCTCATGGCCTTGGTTCTCTGTGTTGCCTAAAATGCTGCCTCCCCTTCGACATCCTGGCTGTGTGTATGACTTCTTCCTCCGATATGAACTTGTTTACAATACCGTCCTCATTTGTCTTCATTTCTCAGGGTGTCTCTGTGGTGTGATGTGTGATTCAATACTTTTGAAAGAGTCAGAGATGGATCTCAAGACTTCTACCAGACTCTGAACTCGGAAGCTGGTAGGGGACCCATCCCTGCCTACTCTGGACTCTAAGGCAGAGTCTGTGTGATTTGATCCTCCATCATTTTTGGTTGTGAGCTTAGCCTTTCCGTCTCTCCAGCCCTTGGATACTTGATAACATGTTTATTAAATAAGTAAATGAAGGAATAACTGGGTGATGTTCTCTGTTTCTTTGAATGTTTCCCATCTGTACATCTCTGAGCCTTTCCGGGGCGGGGGGGTCATTTATTTCTGGAAGTATTGGGGTAGGCAATGCCTTCTTAAAAATCTGTGGAGACAGAAACTGAGCTAATAAAATCTCCACAGAGAAGTGGTTGAACAATCTGAGCCAGAGATAAAGCAATCAAGGCTTCTAGCACAAACACTTGCCTTCCAGACAGTGACAACAGCAATAACCATGGCACTTACCGGGTGAACACTCTTAACTGAGCGGAGACTGCTAATTGACTTATTTCACAGAGCCTCTCACTACATACTGGCTGCCCCTAAATTGGTCACCCACTTACCTTGGTCAGCTGAGTGTTGAGATTTCCAGCATGCCCTAGCACTCTAAATTGAAGCTTTTCCTTAATCTAGCATTACCATTTAACAATAACTGGCTTTGCTGGGCATGGTGGTGCACACCTTTGATTTCAACATTTGGAAGGGAGAAACAGGCAGATCTCTGTGAGTTCTGGGTTTCAGACAAGCCTGGTCTACATAGTGAGTTCTAGGCCAGCTAAGGCTACATACTGTGATCCTTTCTCAAAAATGAAGCAAAACAAAACAAAGCAAAGAGAAGCAAAGCTTCTGATCTCCTTGGGCATCTGTATACACACACAGACACACACACACACACAGACACACACACACACTCACCTCTCACACACTGGTAAACATTTACACACATAAAATATTTTAAAATCTTTAAAATACATTAAGGCTACATTTTTAAAAAATGAGAACTTGATTGACTATAAATAATGCTATCCTGTCTGTGATCACACGATGCAGTGAATTGTGGTCTCTATTTTTAACTTCCAGGATGTGGGAGACTAGGCACAATGTCTCCGTGTACAAAGGATCAGTGAGCTGAAGGCCATTAAGAAGCATGTACAAGAGAACTCTCCAGACTCCTTCCCTCCATTTCTTCCCCTATTCTATTTGCCTAAACGTGGGACATAGATTTACAAAGACATCCCTTCCCATTTACCAGAGAGGTTGAAGAAGATTCATGGCAGACAGCCTGGGACCTTCATTAACTTGGAGACACCACCAGAGGACATCATATTAGGAGACCTTCCTAACCAAACCAGCTCTTTCCTAAAAGGACTAAAACATAGTTTATTCTGAGCTAACTATAGGTACCCACAGGCCAGGAACATGGACACTGTTTACTTCAGTAGCAAATTCCACTGTGGAAGTAGTTAGATGAACTTTCATAGCCACAGAACAAAGACAGCCACATATCAACGCATCTAGCAAACACGCAGGCCTGGAGAGAAGGTAGGTTGTTTACAGTGACATGCTATAGCAGGTTTCAGGAGCTGTCTGATGACATTCTTAGTTCTTGTGTTGGTGGAAGCTAGATTAGAGGAATGTTACGTCAGATATTGAAGTAGGCAAAAATGTCTATCATGAGGGCTAAAGGCAACCCAAGGTAATTTTGCCTCTGAATCTGAAACATTCAAACTCATCAGAGTGGGCAGCTCTAACCAGTCCATCAGCCTTGAAGAATCTTAAACATAGAAATGTTTTCCTATTTCTAGGAACTTCGGTTCCTAAGCCTTGTATCTCCTGTGTCTTTCTCTCTTCCCCCAAGGTTCTGCCTACAGACTCAACTACATTTTCCTTTGTCTCCTCATTTCTCTAAAGATGTTCTTCCAGATGCGATGGTACATATTCGTGACCCCAGCATTCGTGAGGCAGAGGAAGAAAGATCACAAGTTTGAGGTCAGTCTGGTCTATCTACCAAGTTTCATGTTATCCAAGGCTACATGACGCGCTGTCTAAAGCAAAAGAGGAAGAGAAGGAGGAGAGAGAAAAATAATAGTAACAACAACAACAACGTTCTTTCCTGAATATATCATCTAATGTAAACTTCAAAACCACCTCTTTGAAGTGCTGGAGATAGCTCAGGGGACAAAAATGTATACCATTCTTACAGAGTTCAGTTCCCAGCACCCAGATCAGAAGGATCACAACCACCTGCAACTCTAGTTTCAGGGATCTTCTTCCCTACTGCACAATCCACTCACCCACAACAACAACAATAGCAGCAGCAACAACAACCACCACCACAACAAACCACAGCTTTGAGAACTATCCAACCCCTGGGTGTGGGTTTTGTGTAAAATATACATGTTAGCAAACCTCCTTTTTTTTTTTTTCTCACTAACCTACTTTTGGTACCATTAGATAGCTAATTAGAATTTAGATGTTGACAGACTTGAAGATCACTGGGTGGATCCTTGCTTATGTGCAGTTGTAGATACAGAGACCAAAGCTGCAGGGCTTTGTTTTCTGCTCAAAGGCATGGGATTTGAGTTGTATCTTTGTCCTGGGTAGAAATATTACATACTGATCCCCGAAGCTCACAAGATAACTGTGTAGCTGGAGGCCTTTTAGTGTCAGACAAAGACATACCATTACTTCCTCCCTTGAGTTCATCCAGATAGACCTGCCAATCAACTGTTCCTTGGGGTAGCTGTCTGTCACAGAGACTTTAGGTACGGAACAAAGCTTACCTAAGATGCTGATTGACACATGGCTTTCTGGCCATAGCCCACCCACACCCCCATGAACTTGTTCTGCAGTAGATTTTATTCATCTTCCACTTGGTCAGACCTGGACCTGACCCCTCTCATGGATGGAGATCATAGAGTTCTTTGCTCTTTCTCACTTGCTGTTTCTCTTGGTATTTGTACTTCTGAGCCTGCTCCTCGAAAATCTCCCTTACTTTCCAAGAATCCCAGGACTATATGACTTGGGTCACTAACTCTCCTCCATTAGAACTTCAGTTTCCTTCTACATCCATCCTAACCTAGCTCGGGTGTCTGTTTTGTTTTTTTCTTCAAAAAGTGATAGTTATACACATGAAATGTGTTCCAGATGTCCCTATTACCATGTGATAAGGTCAAGACAACTTATATCAGATTTAGAGGCAATATCAGACCTGAAAAGGTTGGTTTCTTTCTTTCTTCCTTCCTTTCTTTCTTTCTTTCTTTCTTTCTTTCTTTCTTTCTTTCTTTCTTTCTTTCTTTTTTGAGGCACCTATTTTTTCTTAATATGCTAACTATATCTTGCATGCCTCTTCAACCATCAGACTTCCCACAGTGCTGCTGAGACGTGTGGATATTTGTGTTTGGGTTTCCTCTTGATCTGTCGACGTGCTTACAGGAAGGAAATCCATGCTGTATCAGAATGAGGCAGTTGTATCTTTATTGTGTATAAAAGGATGAATCTTGATCCCTGCCTTCCAATGAGATGCAAAGCAGGCAAGACATGATAAACATGATAACTGGTGACCTCGTGGGACTTGCTCTTGTTGGCCAGGAACTCAGTGCTCACTGGCCAAGGCAATTTTGGAATGGGCAAGGCATGCTACATCCAACTTCCAGCTCCTAAGCAAAAGGAGGACACGCTAGTCTTCCGCTGGTCTCTCTCTTTCTCTTTTGCTGGTTAACTCCCCCGTTAATCTTTGTTGATTCTTCTGAGATGTACCACACACGGTCCAGACAAATTAGATTCCCCAGACCTTAAAGAGAAAGAAATTAACTTTGTTCCACACAGTATATATAATAAGACAAGTTAAATTATATGTTAGAGAGAAAAGACAAATAGAGAAAAACCATTGACCAGTGACCTAATGATAACTTTATTTCCTTTCTAGGGTGTCATGGGAAGGACACATGAAAGTGTACTTTAATTTTTCCAACTTTGTAAGCAAAATCCCTCTCTGGGACAGACTACGTACTCAATGTGCTGCTGGCATCAGAAGAAAACTATCAAAGTTGCCATTGGGATATAAGAGTCCCACTGATAGTCTACTAAGTATAGCTGTATGGAAAATTCTGTTTTATATAACCAGGATCTAGAGGAGGAACAGAGAGGATAAGAGGAGGCTAAAGCAGAGTGTTGGGAGGGGGCAGAGCAAAGACATGGAACGTTTTGTGGTCTTACAAGCTACTTAAGGTCTCCCACTGTAAGCTTCCTCATAGGAAGCAGAGTGCTGGAAGTCAGGTCGCTGGAAGTGAGATTGTCTGGTATTGAGCACCCTTCTACGTCTCCTTGCCTTCAGTGTGGTGAGACAGGACACTAGAAGACTTACTGATTGAGGATGCCCTGGATTGGAGCTTTCAATTTTGTCCTTGGAATCATCAGGTTCTTGGTTGTCCTGCCCCCGACTTGACTGTCATCACCAATGGGATAGCCTTGAGCAATTCTTTTTTTTTTTTCAAAGATTTTTTTTTTAAGATTTCTTTATTTTATGTATGTGAGTATATTGTCACTGTTTTCAGACACACCAGAAGAGGGCATCAAATCCCATTGCAGATGGTTGTGAGCCACCATGTGGTTGCTAGGAATTGAACTCATGACCTCTGGAAGAGCAGTCAGTGCTCTTAACCTCTGAGCCAACTCTCCAGCCCGCCTTGAGCAATTCTTATGGTGTAAAAGTTTCTTGGCTCTGGACCTCTTACTCTGTCACCGTCTTATACTCCAGAGCTCTGGCTTTTGTTATGGATTTCACGACCCGACATTTCACTTCACCTTTATGCTATTTATTGAAAAATCATAAATTAGTATATCTTTCTAGCCTGCCTGTATAAAAGACGTGGAATCCTGGTATTTTATTTACAAGCTGTAAGCAAGCCTAGATTGGGCAGGTTTTGAGCTATTTTAACATCCCAGCTGCACGTTCACTGCTATTTGCTGTTTGAGTCTCACCTAGGTTATTTCTGTTCCATCAGCCTGTCCTCAGAGTCCACTTCTCTTGGCCATGTGCTCATGGTCCATCTCCGCTCCACCTCCTCCTCTCTGTCTCCTTTTCCTTCTCTCCTGCTCTCTCCTGACACCCCATCATTTGATCCTCAAGTCCCGCCTTCCTCTCTTTACTGCCCAATCACAGGCTCTAGGTCTTTATTAGCCAATTAACTTTAAATTGAGGAAGAAGGTTTACATAACAAAGGCAGGTGTACCTGACAATTCTCTTGACTGGGGCCATCCAGATCTTGGGGTACAGAATTTAGCATTTGTATACACAGCACCAGACCAACCCCCAAGAGAAAAAGTATAACCTTTTCAGAGTTTCTCACTGACCCTGGAATGCACAAATTCAGCCAGATTAGCTGACCAGAGCATTTCAGGAATCCTCCTGTCTCCACATCTCTAGTGCTGGGATTCTAAGTGTGGATTGTCACAGTCAGTTTTCAGTTTGTTTGTTTGTTTTTGTTTTTAAACGAGTGCTGGGGATCAAACTCAGGTTTTCATGCTTGTAAGGTGTTGTGACAAAATATCGTGACCAAAAGCAACTTCAGGAAGAAAGGGATTTATTTCAGCTTACAGCCCCAGAGAGACAGAGTCCATCCTGTAGGAAAGCCATGATGGCAGGAGCTAGAGGTCAACCTGGGAGTCAGGAAGCAGAGAGATGGCCTTTCATCAGCACATAGGAAGGACAGTGTGTGGGACAAATTCACAAAGCCCGCCTTCAGTGACATACTTCCTTCAATAATGTATCCCTCCTCAAGGTTCTAGAACGTTCTTAAACAGCATCTCCAACTGGACACCAAGTATTCAATATATAAGCCTACAGGGGACATTCCACATTCAAACCGTCACATATGACAAGCATTTTACTGACTGTGATATCTTCTCAGTCTTGGGAATTTTCTTATTCATCTACATGTGTCCAGTAATGCCTGACTGGATGTCTTTTCCTTTTACCAAGCAGAGACCTATCGACAAAATGGGGGTCCAGATTATCTTCACCCTCTACAAAATCTGGCCACAATCACCTCTTCTAAAGAGACAAACAAACAAAAAGATTCTCCTTTGTAAGTCTCTCCATCAGTGCTCCAGTATGGACTCCTGGTACATCAGATAGAACAGATCACAGCCACAGTGACCATGGTCAGATTAAAGGAATCACATGCTTTCCTAACCATAAACAATATTTCCTCTGGCCTAAATCTGGAGTGAGACTCAATGCCTAGTCAGTGAATTCCTCTCTTATAGACTTTTAAATCCCTGCCAGTCACCTAATAGTATCTCAATGCCGACCATTAAAATTATTTTTCAATTTGTCCTCCTGAGATCACCGCAACTGATAATGGTCTTTCTTTAATTTCCCAGGCCACTCATTCTCTTGTTAAGTCTCTGGGAATTAGATATTATCTTCATGTCTCTTGTAAACCTCAATCCTCTGAAAAGGCAGAACGAACTCATCAGCCCCAACTTCTCCATTGAAAAACTCTACCACGGGGCTGGAGAGATGCCTGGGTAGGTGAAGTGTTTATTGTACAAGTGTGAGGGCTTGAGTCTGGATTTCCAACACCCACATAAAAAGCCAGAGATAGTGATGTAGTCTTGTAATTCCCCTGCTGGGAGGCAGGGACAAGAGGATCTGAGACCCACTGATCAGCCAGTGAAAGTTTGAGGCACCCAACATAGACCTGTAGCTTCTATATATGCATTACACTGGTACACCCGCCTATGTAACAATATCATACACAGGTATACAGTATACACAAATATCACACACACACAGAAAGAGAAAGAGAAAGAGAGAGAGGGAGAGGAACAGGGAGAGGGAGAGGGAGAGGGAGAGAGGGAGGAGAGGAGTAGGGGAGAGGGAGAAGGAGAGACACAGAGACACAGACACCAGACACACACACATACCACACACACAGGGAGAGAGAGAGACAGAGACACAGAGACAGAGTTACAGAGACAGACACCACACACACATACACAAACATGGAGAGAGAGAGAGACAGAGACACAGAGAGACAGGCACCACACACACATACACAACACACACACACACACACACACACACACACAGAAAGAGAAAGAGAGAGAGGAAGGGAGGTTGGAGAGGAGTAGGAGAGAGTGAGACGGAGAGAGACACAGAGACACAGACACCACACACACACACATACCATACACACAGGGAGAGAGAGAGAGAGAGAGAGAGAGAGAGAGAGAGACAGAGAGACAGAGAGACAGAGAGAGACAGAGACAGAGAGAGACAGAGAGAGACAGAGAGACAGACAGAGACAGACACACACATACACACCATACACACACACACACACACACACACACACACACACACAGAGAGACAGAGACACACACAGAAAGAGAGAGAGCATGTCAGGAAACTTGTCATTCCTAGGTAGCAATATTGCAGTAATCTTCCTCAGTGTTTGTACTGTCCTCATTTAGAGCTCTTGGCCCAAGCTCCTCTGAGGTGTCTTATGGACATATTTTTTTTTTCTGTATCTACATCTGTTCCTAGGTAACAAACCCCAATTTTTAAGCCAGTTTAATCTAATCTCTATCCACGTTATCAAAATTAAGGGTTACAGGGACTCCCTAATCTATCTGAAAAACAGAAAAACCTGTTTGCAAATTAGAGAAAGGGCCCTCAGGGCCAACGGTGGCTTTCTCTTCCTCTTTGGAAAGGTCCTTTCCCCTACTTTCTCATCTCTGGTGGCCATCAAGGTCTCAAGATTTATCAGGTGGCTCGTCACTCCCAAGTTAAACCTTGGCAAGAAGACCTTTCCATTGGAACATCTCCTGCAGACCTTGGGACATAAGTGACCTTAAAGGCTCATTCAGAGGAGCAGACAAATAAAAAAAATTCCTGTTTTCTCCTCTCTCACTAAGAAGACACCCTTTGCTGTCTGTACTGGTTTCTATGTAGTCTGTTGTTTCTGACTTTTTATACATCTAAGATAAAACCTCTAGGTCACACGGCTAATTGATTTGTTACCAGACTCAAAGTATTCTTTATTGACGCAGTCATCCTGCTTCCGTTTTAGCCTATCTGTAGGATTAGAAGTTGTCCTTTGATCATGGCTGTCTTAGTTAGGGTCTATTGCTGTGATGAAACACCACGATCAAAAAGCAAGTTGGGAAGAAAAGGGGTTTATTTGGCTTATCCTTCTATTGCTGTTCATCATCTAAGAAGGTCAGCGCAGGAACTCAAACAGGGCAGGAACCTGGAGGCAGGAACTGATGCAGAGGCCGTGGAGGGGTGTCAATTACTGGCTTGCCCCCTCCTCAGACTTCCTCAGTCTGCTTTCTTATAGAGCTTAGGACCACCAGCCCAGGGATGGCTCCACCCACAATGGGCTGAGACCTCCCTCAGTGATCACTTGTTGAGAAAATGCCCTACAGCTGGATCTCATAGAGATAGTTTTTCAACTGAACCTCCCTCCTTTTTGATGACTCTAGCTTGTGTCAAGTTGACACAAAGCCTGTACAAATGCTGTATCCGTTACTTTTCTATTGTTGTGATAAAATACCAGAACTAAAGGCAATAGAATTTATTTTTGCCTTTGACTCTGGAGAGAGAGAGTCCACAGTGAATGTATAAGGCATGGCATAGCATGTTATTTGGAAACAGAAACTGTCTCATCATATCCTTATTAACACAGGAAGCTGATGTGTGCATGTGTGTGCATGTGTGTGTGTGTATGTGTGGTTTGTGTGTAAGTAAAGTGAGACTATAAAGTCTCAAATCATGCCCCCAATGATGTGTTTCTTTCAGCAAGGCTTTGCCTCCTAATGGTTCCATAATCTCCCCAATTACACCACCGATGAGGGAAACACAGGAATTCAAATACAGGAGCCTATTTGAGACATTTTTCATCCAAACCACAACAGATGCAGTATGAGGATTCCTCTGATGTTCCATCTGCTTTACATGATTGCAGTGCCCATGCCTGGTGCCACCATTCCCTTGGATGCGCTGTTTAGAACTGGAGCTTGGATTTTTGTGGTGGAAATGGGCGATACTTAGTATCTATCCTAGTGATCTTTGAACTCTGCAGTCTTAACTGCCTTCTTAATCTACCTTCAGAAAACACCGAACATTCAAATCTCTCTATCTGGGCCCACCTTATCATCCTTGATCCACTGACAATCAACAGCTGTAAAACCAGGAATTGAAACTTCAAGACTCCGATTATTGGTCAAAAAAAAAAAAATAGCATCTGGGTTGTATCTCTGGTCCTAGGTAGAGAAATAATATTTGAGATTGTCTGGAAAGCTTTAAGACTATTATTACCTAACTGGAAGAAATACTACTATCCCCAACCATGAGCTAATCAAAATGGGCCTGTCGATCAACTAGAAAGGGTGATGTCCCTCGAGAGAGGCTGGTTGTTCCAGAGACTTTAAGAAACAGTATCACACCTATAGGCAGGTCAACACCTGATTGTCCACCCAAGTCCCATCAACGTGTTCTGCTTGGGAATGGTCCATTTGCCCACTGTCCACTCTGACTCCTTGAGAATTTACTGCTTTATCCTCTACAATAAACCCTGGTTGTCTTCTACATCACACTTCCTGGTTTTCTTCCACACTCTTGCAATGGAGACCACAGGCCTGGGGAATGAGAGGGTTACAGAGGAAGAAGACCCTGTCCCACAGTCCACGGCAGAAGAGCTTCTAGTAAGGCTTAGCATTATTCTTTTACGTGGATATCTGTGCGACAGTTCGAAGAACACATTTGGTTTTTATCTGTTTCCCAGAGCTAGTTCTCAACCCTCCACCATTACTTTGACATGTTAGTGTCTTGTGTATTAATGAGATGTCAGGTGGTTAGGGGTTTCAAAGCTGGTCACCAAAAAAAAACAAGGTGTGCTGAGAGGGCTGGGAATTTCAGCTCCAGTCCCAAGTCACATTGATCACTGACGGCGGGTGCTACAATCAATCGGGCCTATGGAGTGATGCTTTTATAAAGACCCAAAGGGACCGGCTTGGGGGACTTTTCAAGAGATGAACACATGGGGCTGGAGAGATGGCTCAGCAGTTAAGAGCACTGACTGCTCTTCTAGAGGTCCTGAGTTCAATTCCCAGTAACCACATGGTGGCTCACAACCATCTGTAATAAGATCTGATGCCCTCTTCTGGTGTGTCTGAAGACAGCTACACTGTACTCACATAAATAAAATAAATAAATCTTTAAAAAAAAGTAAGAAAAGAAAAAATGCTTTTAAAAAAAAGAGAGATGAACACATGGAGGGACAAGAGGGTGGACTGTCCAGAGGGGTTCTGCACTCCCTCCCCACATGCCTTTGCTCTGTGCATGCCTCTCAGTGGCAGCAAATTGGTTACAATAAATGAAGCATTATGAGCAAAGGATTTCTCTGAGTTCCGTGAACTTTCTCCAGCAAATGAATCAAGCCTGCAGATAAGGTCATAGGAACTATATCACAGGGTGGAAGTATAGGTGACCACTTGATGCTTGTGACTGATATAGGCCAGAAAGGGCCCATGGGAATGGGCTCTCCATCTGTGGACATTGATGTTGTCTAAATTATCCTTCTCTTTCTGAGATGCTATCCCCTTCCTATGGTCTGTGTGGTTTTTTAGGTCTTGGGTCTGTTTTTCCTAATATGATGCTAATTCGCACCTGTGTTTACGTCAAACCAACTTTCTTTGATAAATTTCTGGGTTGCCCCCTTCTTATTTTCAGGAACAGACTGTGTGTCAGTCTGTGCCTACAGGTGGCAGTGGACAAAGGGGGTTGTTTATACGCTGCCATCAGGGTGCAGGGTCACCCTGCTTCTCTGTGTCTACATTCAGAAGGGAGTCAAATGCTATTGTAAAATGAATTCTCCTGGGGCAAAGCACAGCCTGAAAAACCTTGGTTTTTACAATCTGGAGTAGCTTGGATCGGGGAGCAGTCTGATCCCAATTGTTAGGGTGCTAAGGTTAAACCTTTCTCCTCATGTCACATGTGGCTCAGGATTTCCAAAGAAGAAAGGGTTTCAGACTGGAAGTCACATGATACTTCTGTCCCATTTCACTGGTCCAAGCAAGGAAGGCTAGCCCCGATGTAAGGTGGGGGTGGGGTGAGATCTATGCTTCTGGTTCTTGACGGCAGAGCTGCATCAGGGGCTTTGTTTGTCTGAGGCAGTGTCTCATGCAGCCCAGGCTAGCGTCAAATGATGCAGTCAAAGATGGTCTTGAACTTACAGCCTCCCTGTCTTCACTTTCCATCAGAGCATGTTCTACAAGAGCCACTCATTTGGCACATATGTTCTCTCTGTGTGCACTGTGCTAGATGCAGGCTCTTTGCTCTTCATGGAGAGACACACATCTCGCTAGGGTTCAGGTGCCAAACACAGTACAGGCTAGAGAGATACGTGTGGAGGAGAGATGGAACTAGTCACACCACCCTCCTACCAACCACATTAATAGGCTTGGTTGCTATCTCCCATTGGCACGATAGGCCATCACACGGCACAGTGAAGCTTCCAGCAAACTTATGTAAGAGCAGAGGAGGGGGTCTTCTAGAATGAACAGCATACTGGCTGGGTTGTCACGAGGCTCAGTCTGATCAGTGCATGCAAACTGCTCACGGCTTCACCTTATACGCACATGAAAGGGAAAAAAGCAAAGATCTAGTCGTTTCAGAGAAAATAAATCATTATTCTGGGCTTATACATAAGTAGACAAGCATATGAAAAAGAATATGTTTCTTTGATGTTATCACTAAGTCTGGCTGCTTTGGAATACAGCCTTGCCTAGCCCAACTTCCCAAGCCAGCTAGAGAGGAAGCTGGGGAAGGTGTGTGTGTGTGTGTGTGTGTGTGTGTGTGTGTGTGTGTATGAGATATATCTGGGCGAATATGTGTGTATGAGAGGTATATGTGTGCATGTGAGTGTGTGAGGTGTGTTATGTGTATGAGAGGTGTTGCATGTGTATGAAAGTGTATGTGTGTATGAGGTGTATGCATGTGTAGAAGAGCTGTGTGTGAGTGTGTATGTGTGTATGAGAGGGGTGTGTGTGTGAATGTGTATGGGACATGTGTATATGTGTGTGTGAGAGAGAGAGAGAGAGAGAGAGTGAGAGAGAGAATATTATCTCTTCATCTCTGAGTACAGAACGCAGATGTTGGCTTCCTTTCTGCTTTAGTTGATCACATGAAGGACTTAGTCCTGGGAGCCTCCCTTCTCCAGGGAGAAGCGCTTCCAGCAGCTTGGGACCCAATCTGGCAACAGCATCTGTCTCCTGACCCTGCATCTTCAATGGCGGCGCTTGTTGAGGCAGAAAGCTTGACCACACTGTGTCACTAAGAACACAGCTGTCCCTGTCCTCTGAGCAGCACACAGCATCTCCAGCATCACTGTAAGGACACCCAGGGTGACCTTGTCTTGTCCTGGTCCTTTTGTGAGCACAGAGGTTCTTGTGAGGGCGAAGAGGAAGAGCTGGAAAGGAGGGATCCAAGAGGTGACATCTCTGAGCCTGTGAAGTGGGCCGGGGGGCTAGAGGGCATTGGTGGAGGGGTGAGCTCAGGAGCATGGGCTTTGGAGTCTAATACCACTTGTGAAGAGGATGCATTTTGGGCAAGTCACTAAACCTTACCCTACTCTGGTTTCTCACCTGTAAAATGGGGCTAATGACTGTGTCTATTTCATAGGGCTGTGAGCTTGGTATAAAATAGATAAGCTACTTAGCATGTGATAATTACTTAATCAACATACTTCATTAAGGACATCACCAGGTGTTAAGGAGCGGAGAGCATCAGTAGACATTAACCCAACAGCAAGTTTGCTTGGGTTCTCACCCTAGAGACACATTCTCTCCCTCCACCCTTGTCCCCAATGTCTACAGGGGCTCCAGCTGCAAGCAAAGAGTGATAGCATAAAAGGCGACACATTTTATATTATCTTTAAGCAGGGCATAACTCCCCTGGGTGGTCATGAGAGTCTTGTCCCTGGTGGTGTTCGAGCAGAGTTAAGTGGCAGCAAAATATAGAAGAGGTTCCAGTGGATGGAGAGCCACCGGCTTTGACAGCCTCTGGAAGTAGAATTAGGTGAACACTGTTCACTGTTTAGGTGGCTGGCTCACAAAGGATCGCCAGTGCTTGAGTGTCTCAGTCACTTTTTCTCTTCCTCAAACCCTTAGGAAGTACCTCCAATCCAGAATCCATCTTCCCAAACTCAGATGCTCAGATGGCTGAGTCCAGGTGACTGGATCTTTTTCCTATGTACGTAGCATGCCACAGCCTGGTCACTGTAGATTACTTCTCTCTCCCTTGCAGAAATGTTTGAAGCACTCTCTTCCTGTGAGTTGCTTTGTCTCTCTGGCTCCAGGCCAATACCTGTGCTCACCCTGCTCCTGAAAACCAAGATAGACTCTAGTACAGCCTCCAGCCTGAAGCCGGACTTTGCCTCTTGTTTTCCACCTGTTGGCTGGTAGAATTCTGTTTAGAACCGTAATGTTGACTTTGATGTCGGCTGTCTCTCCTTTACCACAGTTCTCCACCAAAGATCTCTCACAGAAACAGAGCTGTGTTTCTGTGTGCATTGGTTTCCTTTCTCATTGCTCTGATGAATGCCTGAAAAAAAAAAAAACCTTAAGAAAGGAAGGGAGTATTTTGGCTCACAGTTTGGGCCAAATATAGCCCAAAACGACAGGTAAGGTGAGGCAGCTGGTCACACTGCGTCTGCAGTCGGGAAGCAGAGATGGACAGGCGTTGATATTCAGTTGACAGCCTCGGTTTGGTTCAGTGCACGGAACTGTGCTGCTGTAGTCAAGGTGGATATTTATTCTAAGAGTCTTGGCTGATCCATTTTAGAAAGGTACACACACACACACACACACACATACACATACACACACACACACACACGCTCAGAGGTTCGTTTCCACGGTGATTCTGAATCTCATTGCATAGATCTGAGTTACTGCCACATTGTGTTTTGAGAGTTCAGACAACAAAGTTTTGTCAATATTTGATAACTTGCAGTCGACGTCGCCATTGTAGATGACGTCTTGGTCATTTCTATTTTAGTAGTTCTTTACAGTTCTCTCCCCTCCTCCACCCATCACCACATAGATGGTTGTCTTTGTCTTTTTCTTTTTCCCCATCTAATTTTGCCTAGACATCACCCTGAACCCCGTAGTGGCCCATTCTAGAGCTTTCTGAGTGGAAGCTAGGCTCCTTAGTCTCAGATGAAGCTCCAGTCCAGACTGGGGAACCCTTCCCCCCAAACCATCATTTTCACCTGTAGAGACCAGCACATGAAAACCAGGCATGTATGGGTTTTTCCTCAGCTCCTGGGACAGTAAATACAATCAGATCTCTCTGCAGAGAAACTGCCAAAGTTGTCCTTGGAAACAGCTCACATTCCATGCCAGCAACCACTACAAACCTGGAGACGCCAGGAGTTTACATGAAGTCACCCAAGGCCAGCTCACCATGAGGGACTGCAACAGAAAATTCATTTCCTTTGATGGTGGCTGCCATTTTCTAAGGATTCAAACCAGATATTCATACATTCTCTATTAAGATGCCATAGTTAAGGGACACCAGGACCAATGGTGGTGTGACTTCCTTTACTAATGATTGAACGTCCTTTTAGTTATGCCCCAATTAAGGAGCTAAAGTTTCTTGAACCTAAGTGTTGAGACTTCTCTCAGGTTCGCAGTTATTGGTGGTGGAAACCTGTGTCGATCAGTTTCTCGGTGACTGGCTGTGGAGACCTCTCCTGATCCCTCAGCCCTTGGTTATGGAGGCCCCGCCCACTTGGTTCCTCAGTGGTTGGTTCTGGAGGCCC